>NW_027480516.1:987763-1317018 GCF_051401765.1 Calliopsis andreniformis | reverse complement strand
GAATGAGGATTGAGGATTGAGGATTGAGGATTGAGGATTGAAGGTTGAGTATTGAGGATTGAAGATTGAGGATTGATGATTGAGGATTAAGGATTGGGTATTGAAGGTTGAGGATTGATGATTGGGGATTGATGATTGAGGATTGAGGATTGAGTATTGAGGACTGAGGATTGAAGATTAAGGATTGAGGATTGAGGATTAAAGATTGAGTATTGAGGATTGAAGATTGAGAATTGAGGATTGAGGATTGAACATTGAGGACTGAGTGTTGAGGGTTGAGTGATGAGAATTGATGTTTGTGGATAGAGATTTGAGGATTGCAGATTGAGTATTGTGTATTGAAAACTGTGAATTGAGGATATTCTATTGCGGATTGAGGATTGTTACCTGATTGTTGAGGACTGAGGGCTGAAGATTGAGGATTCAGTGTTGAGGATTCAGAATTGAGGTTTGAGGACTGAGGATTGAGGATGGAGGATCGAAGATTGAGTATTGAGGATTGAAGATTGAGGACTGATGATTGAGGATTGAGG
Organism: Calliopsis andreniformis; assembly: GCF_051401765.1. Lineage (NCBI taxonomy): Eukaryota > Metazoa > Arthropoda > Insecta > Hymenoptera > Andrenidae > Calliopsis > Calliopsis andreniformis. The sequence goes on along the minus strand of NW_027480516.1, from coordinate 1,316,485 downwards.
ATTGGGGATGAGGGCTGAGGGTTGAGGATTGAGATTTAAGGACTGAGGACTGAGGATTGAGGATTGAGAATTGAGGATTGAGGATTGAGGATTGAAGATTGAGGATTTGGTATTGAGGATTGAAGAATGAGGATTGAGGATTGAGGATTGAGGATTGAGGATTGAAGATTGAGTATTGAGGATTGAAGATTGACGATTGAGGAATGTGGATTGAAGATTGAGTATTGAACATTGAGGACTGTGTGTTGAAGGTTCAGCGATGAGAATTGATGTTTGTGGATAGAGGTTTGAAGATTGCAGATTGAGTATTGAGTATTGAAGACTGTGAATGCAGGATATTCTATTGAGGATTGAGGATTGTCAACTAATTGTTGAGGACTGAGGGCTGAAGATTGAGGATTCAGGATTGAGGATTCAGAACTGATGTTTGAGGACTGAGGATTGAGGATTGAAGATTGATTATTGAGGATTGAGGATTGAGAATTGAGGATTGAGGATTGAGGATTGAAGATTGAGGATTGGGTATTGAGAATTGAAGAGTGAGGGTTGAGGATTGAGGATTGAGGTTGAGGATTGAAGATTGAGTATTGAGGATTGAAGATCGAGGATTGAGGACTGAGTATTGAGGATTGAGTATTGAGGATTTAGGATTGAGGATTAAAGATTGAGTATTGAGGATTGAAGATTGAGGATTGTGGATTGAAGATTGAGTATTGAGGATTGAAGATTGAGGATTGAGGATTGAGGATTGAGAATTGACGATGAGGTCTGAGGGTTGAGGATTGAACATTGATGATTGAGGATTGAGGATCGAGGATTGAGGATTGAGGATTGAAGATTGAATATTGATGATTGAAGATTGAGGATTGAGGATTGAGGGTTGTGGATTGAGGACGAGGACTGAGCGTTGAGTATTGATGTTTGAGGTCTGATGATTGAGGATTGAGGATTGAGAATTGAGTATTGAGGATTGAGGATTGAAGATTGAGGATTGGGTATTGAGGATTGAAGAATGAGGATTGAGGATTGAGTATTGAGGATCGAGGGTTGAAGATTGAGTATTGGGGATTGAAGACTGACGATTGAGGATTGAGGATTGAGGGTTGAGGATTTAGTATTGAGAATTGAGGATTGAGGATTCAGGATTGAAGATTGAGGATTGGGTATTGAGGACTGAGGACTGAGGATTGAGTATTGAGGATTGAGGATTGAGGATTAAAGATTGAGTATTGAGGATTGAGGATTGAGGATTGAAGTTTGAGTACTGAGGATTGAAGATTGAGGATTGAGGATTGAGGATTGAGGATTGAGGATTGAGAATTGAGGATTGAGAATTGAGGATTGAAGATTGAGGATTGGGTATTGAGGATTGAAGAATGAGGATTGAGGATTGAGGATTGAGGATTGAGGATTGAAGGTTGAGTATTGAGGATTGAAGATTGAGGATTGATGATTGAGGATTAAGGATTGGGTATTGAAGGTTGAGGGTTGATGATTGGGGATTGATGATTGAGGATTGAGGATTGAGAATTGATGATTAAGGATTTAGGATTGAAGATTGAGGATTGGGTATTGAGGATTGAAGAATGAGGATTGAGGAATGAGGATTGAGGATTGAGGATTGAAGATTGAGTATTGAGGATTGAAGATTGAGGATTGAGGATTGAGGATTGAGGATTGAGGATTGAGGATTGAGGATTGAAGATTGAGGATTGAGGATTGAGGATTGAGGATTGAGGATTGAAGATTGAGGATTGAGGATGAGGGCTGAGGGTTGAGGATTGAGGTTTGAGGAGTGAGGACCGAGCATTGAGGATTGAGAATTGAGGATTGAGGATTTAGGATTGAAGATTGAGGATTGGGTATTGAGGATTGAAGAATGAGGATTGAGGAATGAGGATTGAGGATTGAGGATTGAAGATTGAGTATTGAGGATTGAAGATTGAGGATTGAGTATTGAGGATTGAGGATTGAGGATTGAGGATTGAGGATTGAAGATTGAGGATTGGGGACTGAGTGTTCAGGGTTGAGTGCTGAGAATTAATGTTTGTGGATAGAGATTTGAAGATTGCAGATTGATTATCGAGTATTGAAAACTGTGAATTGAGGATATTCTATTGAGGATTGAGGATTGACAATTGATTGTCGCGGACTGAGGGCTGAAGATTAAGGATTAAGGATTGAGGATTCAGAATTGAGGTTTGAGGACTGAGGATTGAGGATTGGAGATTGAGTATTGAGGATTCAAGATTGAGGATTGAGGACTGAGGACGGAGGATTGAAGAGAGAGGACTGAGTGTTGAGGATTGAGTGTTGAGAATTGATGTTTGAGGGTTGAGATTTGATTATTAATTTTTGTGGATTGAGTATTGAACGATGAGTATTCAGGGTATTCTATTGAGTATTGAGAATTGAGGATTGATTGTTGAACATTGAGGATTGATGGTTGAGGGTTTTGTGTTGAATATTGAGGATTGAGGATTGAGGATTGAGGATTGAGGATTGAGGATTGAGGATTGAGGATTGAAGATTGAGTATTGAGGATTGAAGGTTGAGGATTGAGGATTGAGGATTGAGGATTGAGGATTGAGAATTGAGGATTCAGGATTGAGGATTGAAGATTGAGGATTGGGTATTGAGGATTGAAGAATGAGGATTGAGGATTGAGGATTGAGGATTGAGGATTGAAGGTTGAGTATTGAGGATTGAAGATTGAGGATTGATGATTGAGGATTAAGGATTGGGTATTGAAGGTTGAGGATTGATGATTGGGGATTGATGATTGAGGATTGAGGATTGAGTATTGAGGACTGAGGATTGAAGATTGAGGATTGAGGATTGAGGATTAAAGATTGAGTATTGAGGATTGAAGATTGAGAATTGAGGATTGAGGATTGAACATTGAGGACTGAGTGTTGAGGGTTGAGTGATGAGAATTGATGTTTGTGGATAGAGATTTGAGGATTGCAGATTGAGTGTTGTGTATTGAAAACTGTGAATTGAGGATATTCTATTGCGGATTGAGGATTGTTACCTGATTGTTGAGGACTGAGGGCTGAAGATTGAGGATTCAGTGTTGAGGATTCAGAATTGAGGTTTGAGGACTGAGGATTGAGGATGGAGAATCGAAGATTGAGTATTGAGGATTGAAGATTGAGGACTGATGATTGAGGATTGAGGATTGGGGATGAGGGCTGAGGGTTGAGGATTGAGATTTAAGGACTGAGGACTGAGGATTGAGGATTGAGAATTGAGGATTGAGGATTGAGGATTGAAGATTGAGGATTTGGTATTGAGGATTGAAGAATGAGGATTGAGGATTGAGGATTGAGGATTGAGGATTGAAGATTGAGTATTGAGGATTGAAGATTGACGATTGAGGAATGTGGATTGAAGATTGAGTATTGAACATTGAGGACTGTGTGTTGAGGGTTCAGCGATGAGAATTGATGTTTGTGGATAGAGGTTTGAAGATTGCAGATTGGGTATTGAGTATTGAAGACTGTGAATGCAGGATATTCTATTGAGGATTGAGGATTGTCAACTAATTGTTGAGGACTGAGGGCTGAAGATTGAGGATTCAGGATTGAGGATTCAGAACTGATGTTTGAGGACTGAGGATTGAGGATTGAAGATTGATTATTGAGGATTGAGGATTGAGAATTGAGGATTGAGGATTGAGGATTGAAGATTGAGGATTGGGTATTGAGAATTGAAGAGTGAGGGTTGAGGATTGAGGATTGAGGTTGAGGATTGAAGATTGAGTATTGAGGATTGAAGATCGAGGATTGAGGACTGAGTATTGAGGATTGAGTATTGAGGATTTAGGATTGAGGATTAAAGATTGAGTATTGAGGATTGAAGATTGAGGATTGTGGATTGAAGATTGAGTATTGAGGATTGAAGATTGAGGATTGAGGATTGAGGATTGAGAATTGACGATGAGGTCTGAGGGTTGAGGATTGATGTTTGAGGAGTGAGGACTGAGGATTGAGGATTGAGAATTGAGGATTGAGGATTGAGGATTGAGGATTGACGATTGAGGATTGGGTATTGAGGATTGAACATTGAGGATTGAGGATTGAGGATCGAGGATTGAGGATTGAGGATTGAAGATTGAATATTGATGATTGAAGATTGAGGATTGAGGATTGAGGGTTGTGGATTGAGGACGAGGACTGAGCGTTGAGTATTGATGTTTGAGGTCTGATGATTGAGGATTGAGGATTGAGAATTGAGTATTGAGGATTGAGGATTGAAGATTGAGGATTGGGTATTGAGGATTGAAGAATGAGGATTGAGGATTGAGTATTGAGGATCGAGGGTTGAAGATTGAGTATTGGGGATTGAAGACTGACGATTGAGGATTGAGGATTGAGGGTTGAGGATTTAGTATTGAGAATTGAGGATTGAGGATTGAGGATTGAAGATTGAGGATTGGGTATTGAGGACTGAGGACTGAGGATTGAGTATTGAGGATTGAGGATTGAGGATTAAAGATTGAGTATTGAGGATTGAGGATTGAGGATTGAAGTTTGAGTACTGAGGATTGAAGATTGAGGATTGAGGATTGAGGATTGAGGATTGAGGATTGAGAATTGAGGATTGAGAATTGAGGATTGAAGATTGAGGATTGGGTATTGAGGATTGAAGAATGAGGATTGAGGATTGAGGATTGAAGAATGAGGATTGAGGAATGAGGATTGAGGATTGAGGATTGAAGATTGAGTATTGAGGATTGAAGATTGAGGATTGATGATTGAGGATTAAGGATTGGGTATTGAAGGTTGAGGATTGATGATTGGGGATTGATGATTGAGGATTGAGGATTGAGAATTGATGATTAAGGATTTAGGATTGAAGATTGAGGATTGGGTATTGAGGATTGAAGAATGAGGATTGAGGAATGAGGATTGAGGATTGAGGATTGAAGATTGAGTATTGAGGATTGAAGATTGAGGATTGAGGATTGAGGATTGAGGATTGAGGACTGAGGATTGAGGATTGAAGATTGAGGATTGAGGATTGAGGATTGAGGATTGAGGATTGAAGATTGAGGATTGAGGATGAGGGCTGAGGGTTGAGGATTGAGGTTTGAGGAGTGAGGACCGAGCATTGAGGATTGAGAATTGAGGATTGAGGATTTAGGATTGAAGATTGAGGATTGGGTATTGAGGATTGAAGAATGAGGATTGAAGAATGAGGATTGAGGATTGAGGATTGAAGATTGAGTATTGAGGATTGAAGATTGAGGATTGAGTATTGAGGATTGAGGATTGAGGATTGAGGATTGAGGATTGAAGATTGAGGATTGGGGACTGAGTGTTCAGGGTTGAGTGCTGAGAATTAATGTTTGTGGATAGAGATTTGAAGATTGCAGATTGATTATCGAGTATTGAAAACTGTGAATTGAGGATATTCTATTGAGGATTGAGGATTGACAATTGATTGTCGCGGACTGAGGGCTGAAGATTAAGGATTAAGGATTGAGGATTCAGAATTGAGGTTTGAGGACTGAGGATTGAGGATTGGAGATTGAGTATTGAGGATTGAAGATTGAGGATTGAGGACTGAGGATGGAGGATTGAAGAGAGAGGACTGAGTGTTGAGGATTGAGTGTTGAGAATTGATGTTTGAGGGTTGAGATTTGATTATTAATTTTTGTGGATTGAGTATTGAACGATGAGTATTCAGGGTATTCTATTGAGTATTGAGAATTGAGGATTGATTGTTGAACATTGAGGATTGATGGTTGAGGGTTTTGTGTTGAATATTGAGGATTGAGGATTGAGGATTGAGGATTGAGGATTGAGGATTGAGGATTGAGGATTGAAGATTGAGTATTGAGGATTGAAGGTTGAGGATTGAGGATTGAGGATTGAGGATTGAGGATTGAGGATTGAGAATTGAGGATTGAGGATTGAGGATTGAAGATTGAGGATTGGGTATTGAGGATTGAAGAATGAGGATTGAGGATTGAGGATTGAGGATTGAGGATTGAAGGTTGAGTATTGAGGATTGAAGATTGAGGATTGATGATTGAGGATTAAGGATTGGGTATTGAAGGTTGAGGATTGATGATTGGGGATTGATGATTGAGGATTGAGGATTGAGTATTGAGGACTGAGGATTGAAGATTGAGGATTGAGGATTGAGGATTAAAGATTGAGTATTGAGGATTGAAGATTGAGAATTGAGGATTGAGGATTGAACATTGAGGACTGAGTGTTGAGGGTTGAGTGATGAGAATTGATGTTTGTGGATAGAGATTTGAGGATTGCAGATTGAGTATTGTGTATTGAAAACTGTGAATTGAGGATATTCTATTGAGGATTGAGGATTGTTACCTGATTGTTGAGGACTGAGGGCTGAAGATTGAGGATTCAGTGTTGAGGATTCAGAATTGAGGTTTGAGGACTGAGGATTGAGGATGGAGGATCGAAGATTGAGTATTGAGGATTGAAGATTGAGGACTGATGATTGAGGATTGAGGATTGGGGATGAGGGCTGAGGGTTGAGGATTGAGATTTAAGGACTGAGGACTGAGGATTGAGGATTGAGAATTGAGGATTGAGGATTGAGGATTGAAGATTGAGGATTTGGTATTGAGGATTGAAGAATGAGGATTGAGGATTGAGGATTGAGGATTGAGGATTGAAGATTGAGTATTGAGGATTGAAGATTGACGATTGAGGAATGTGGATTGAAGATTGAGTATTGAACATTGAGGACTGAGTGTTGAGGGTTCAGCGATGAGAATTGATGTTTGTGGATAGAGGTTTGAAGATTGCAGATTGAGTAAAGAGTATTGAAGACTGTGAATGCAGGATATTCTATTGAGGATTGAGGATTGTCAACTGATTGTTGAGGACTGAGGGCTGAAGATTGAGGATTCAGGATTGAGGATTCAGAACTGACGTTTGAGGACTGAGGATTGAGGATTGAAGATTGATTATTGAGGATTGAGGATTGAGAATTGAGGATTGAGGATTGAGGATTGAAGATTGAGGATTGGGTATTGAGAATTGAAGAATGAGGATTGAGGATTGAGGATTGAGTATTGAGGATTGAAGATTGAGTATTGAGAATTGAAGATTGAGGATTGAGGACTGAGGATTGAGGGTTGAGTATTGAGGATTGAGGATTGAGGATTAAAGATTGACTATTGAGGATTGAAGATTGAGGATTGTGGATTGAAGATTGAGTATTGAGGATTGAAGATTGAGGATTGAGGATTGAGGATTGAGAATTGAAGATGAGGGCTGAGGGTTGAGGATTGAGGTTTGAGGACTGCGGACTGAGGATTGAGGATTGGGAATTGAGGATTGAAGGTTGAGGATTGAGGATTGAAGATTGGGGATTGAGCATTGAGGGTTGTGGATTGAGAACGAGGACAGAGGGTTGAGTATTGATGTTTGAGGTCTGAGGATTGAGGATTGAGGATTGAGAATTGAGGATTGAAGATTGAGTATTGAGGATTGAAGGTTGACGATTGAGGGTTGAGTATTGAAGATTGAGGACTTAGTGTTGAGGGTTGAGTGATGGGAATTGATGTTTGTGGATTGAGATTTGAAGATTGAAGAATGGGGATTGAGTATTGAAAACTGTGAATTGAGGATATTCTATTGAGGATTGAGTATTGACTATTGATTGTTGAGGACTGAGGGCTAAAGATTGAGGATTCAGGATTGAGGATCCGGGATTGAGGTTTAAGGACAGAGGATTGAGGGTTGAGGATTGAGGATTGAGGATTGACGCTTGAGGATTGAAGGTTGAGGATGGAGGATTGAAAAGAGTGGACTGAGTGTTGAGGATTGAGTGTTGAGAATTGATGTTTGAGGATTGAGATTTGATTATTGAATATTGTGGATTGAGTATTGCACCATGAGAATTCATGATACTCTATTGAGTATTAGGAATTGAGTATTGATGGTTGAGTATTGAGGATTGGTGATTGAGGGTTGTGTGTTGAATATTGAGGATTGAGGATTGAGGATTGAAGATTGAAGATTGAGGATTGAATATTGAGTCTTGATGATTGATGATTGAGGATTGAGGATTGAGTGTTGAGGATTGAGGACGAGGACTGACGGTTGAGGATTGAGGTTTGAGGTTTCAGGATTGAGGATTGAGCATTGAGGATTGAAGATTGAGGACTGGGGATTGAGGATTGAAGATTGACGATTGAGGATTGTGGATTGAGGATTTAGGGTTGAGGATTAAAGATTGAATATTGATGATTGAAGATTGAGGATTGAGGATTGAGGGTTGTGGATTGAGGACGAGGACTGAGTGTTGAGAATTGATGTTTGAGGTCTGAGGATTGAGGATTGAGGATTGAGAATTGAGGATTGAGGATTGAGGATTGAAGATTGAGGATTGGGTATTGAGGATTGAAGAATGAGGACTGAGGATTTAGGATTGAGGATCGAGAATTGAAGATTGAGTATTGAGGATTGAAGATTGAGGATTGAGGATTGAGGATTGAGGATTGAGGATTGAGTATTCAGGATTGAGGATTGAGGATTGTAGATTGAGGATTGAGGATTGATGAATAAAGATTGAGTGTTGAGGATTGAAGATTGAGGACTGAGTGTTGAGGGTTGAGTGATGCGAATTGATGTTTGTGGATAGAGATTTGAGGATTGCAGATTGAGTATTGTGTATTGAAAACTGTGAATTGAGGATATTCTATTGAGGATTGAGGATTGTTACCTGATTGTTGAGGACTGAGGGCTGAAGATTGAGGATTCAGTGTTGAGGATTCAGAATTGAGGTTTGAGGAATGAGGATTGAGGATGGAGGATCGAAGATTGAGTATTGAGGATTGAAGATTGAGGACTGATGATTGAGGATTGAGGATTGGGGCTGAGGGATGAGAATTGAGATTTAAGGACTGAGGACTGAGGATTGAGGATTGAGAATTGAGGATTGAGGATTGAGGATTGAAGATTGAGGATTTGGTATTGAGGATTGAAGATTGAGGATTGAGGATTGAGGATTGAGGATTGAGGATTGAAGATTGAGTATTGAGGATTGAAGATTGACGATTGAGGAATGTGGATTGAAGATTGAGTATTGAACATTGAGGACTGAGTGTTGAGGGTTCAGCGATGAGAATTGATGTTTGTGGATAGAGGTTTGAAGATTGCAGATTGAGTATTGAGTATTGAAGACTGTGAATGCAGGATATTCTATTGAGGATTGAGGATTGTCAACTGATTGTTGAGGACTGAAGGCTGAAGATTGAGGATTCAGGATTGAGGATTCAGAACTGATGTTTGAGGACTGAGGATTGAGGATTGAAGATTGATTATTGAGGATTGAGGATTGAGAATTGAGGATTGAGGATTGAGGATTGAAGATTGAGGATTGGGTATTGAGAATTGAAGAATGAGGATTGAGGATTGAGGATTGCGTATTGAGGATTGAAGATTGAGTATTGAGGATTGAAGATTGAGGATTGAGGACTGAGGATTGAGGGTTGAGTATTGAGGATTGAGGATTGAGGATTAAAGATTGACTATTGAGGATTGAAGATTGAGGATTGTGGATTGAAGATTGAGTATTGAGGATTGAAGATTGAGGATTGAGGATTGAGGATTGAGACTTGAAGATGAGGGCTGAGGGTTGAGGATTGAGGTTTGAGGACTGCGGACTGAGGATTGAGGATTGAGAATTGAGGATTGAAGATTGAGGATTGAGGATTGAAGATTGGGGATTGAGCATTGAGGGTTGTGGATTGAGGACGAGGACAGAGGGTTGAGTATTGATGTTTGAGGTCTGAGGATTGAGGATTGAGGATTGAGAATTGAGGATTGAAGATTGAGTATTGAGGATTGAAGGTTGACGATTGAGGGTTGAGGATTGAAGATTGAGGACTTGGTGTTGAGGGTTGAGTGATGGGAATTGATGTTTGTGGATTGAGATTTGAAGATTGAAGAATGGGGATTGAGTATTGAAAACTGTGAATTGAGGATATTCTATTGAGGATTGAGTATTGACTATTGATTGTTGAGGACTGAGGGCTAAAGATTGAGGATTCAGGATTGAGGATTCGGGATTGAGGTTTAAGGACAGAGGATTGAGGGTTGAGGATTGAGGATTGAGGATTGACGCTTGAGGATTGAAGGTTGAGGATGGAGGATTGAAAAGAGTGGACTGAGTGTTGAGGATTGAGTGTTGAGAATTGATGTTTGAGGATTGAGATTTGATTATTGAATATTGTGGATTGAGTATTGAACCTTGAGAATTCATGATACTCTATTGAGTATTAGGAATTGAGTATTGATTGTTGAGTATTGAGGATTGGTTGTTGACGGTTGTGTGTTGAATATTGAGGATTGAGGATTGAGGATTGAGGATTGAAGATTGAGGATTGAATATTGAGTCCTGATGATTGATGATTGAGGATTGAGGAATGAGTGTTGAGGATTGAGGACGAGGACTGACGGTTGAGGATTGAGGTTTGAGGTTTCAGGATTGAGGATTGAGGACTGAGGATTGAGGATTGAGGATTGAGCATTGAGGATTGAAGATTGAGGACTGGGGATTGAGGATTGAAGATTGACGATTGAGGATTGTTGATTGAGGATTTAGGGTTGAGGATTAAAGATTGAATATTGATGATTGAAGATTGAGGATTGAGGATTGAGGACGAGGACTGAGTGTTGAGAATTGATGTTTGAGGTCTGAGGATTGAGGATTGAGGATTGAGAATTGAGGATTGAGGATTGAGGATTGAAGATTGAGGATTGAGTATTGAGGATTGAAGAATGAGGACTGAGGATTTAGGATTGAGGATCGAGAATTGAAGATTGAGTATTGAGGATTGAAGATTGAGGATTGAGGATTGACGATTGAGGACTGAGGATTGAGTATTCAGGATTGAGGATTGAGGATTGTAGATTGAGGATTGAGGATTGATGATTAAAGATTGAGTGTTGAGGATTGAAGATTGAGGATTGATGATTGGGGATTGAGGATTGAGGATTGAGGATTGAGGATTGAGTATTGAAGGCTGAGGATTGATGATTGAGGATTGAGGATTGAGGATTGAGGATTGAGGATTGAGTATTGAGGACTGAGGGTTGAAGATTGAGGATTGATGATTGAGGATTAAAGATTGAGTATTGAGGATAGAAGATTGAGAATTGAGGATTGAGGATTGAACATTGAGGACTGAGTGTTGAGGGTTGAGTGATGAGAATTGATGTTTGAGGATAGAGATTTGTAGATTGCAGATTGAGTATTGTGTATTGAAAACTGTGAATTGAGGATATTCTATTGAGGATTGAGGACTGTCACCTGATTGTTGAGGACTGAGGGCTGAAGATTGAGGATTCAGGATTGAGGATTCAGAATTGAGGTTTGAGGACTGAGGATTGAGGATTGAGGATTGAAGATTGAGTATTGAGGATTGAGAATTGAGGATTGTGGATTGAGGATTGAAGATTGAGGATTGGGTTTTGAGGATTGAAGAATGAGGATTGAGGATTGAGGATTGAGGTTGAGAATTGAAGATTGAGTATTGAGGATTGAAGATTGAGGATTGAGGACTGAGGATGGAGGATTGAAGAGAGAGGACTGAGTGTTGAGGATTGAGTGTTGAGAATTGATGTTTGAGGGTTGAGATTTGATTATTAATTTTTGTGGATTGAGTATTGAACGATGAGTATTCAGGGTATTCTATTGAGTATTGAGAATTGAGGATTGATTGTTGAATATTGAGGATTGATGGTTGAGGGTTTTGTGTTGAATATTGAGGATTGAGGATTGAGGATTGAGGATTGAGGATTGAGGATTGAGGATTGAAGATTGAGTATTGAGGATTGAAGGTTGAGGATTGAGGATTGAGGATTGAGGATTGAGGATTGAGGATTGAGAATTGAGGATTGAGGATTGAGGATTGAAGATTGAGGATTGGGTATTGAGGATTGAAGAATGAGGATTGAGGATTGAGGATTGAGGATTGAGGATTGAAGGTTGAGTATTGAGGATTGAAGATTGAGGATTGATGATTGAGGATTAAGGATTGGGTATTGAAGGTTGAGGATTGATGTTTGGGGATTGATGATTGAGGATTGAGGATTGAGTATTGAGTACTGAGGATTGAAGATTGAGGATTGAGGATTGAGGATTAAAGATTGAGTATTGAGGATTGAAGATTGAGAATTGAGGATTGAGGATTGAACATTGAGGACTGAGTGTTGAGGGTTGAGTGATGCGAATTGATGTTTGTGGATAGAGATTTGAGGATTGCAGATTGAGTATTGTGTATTGAAAACTGTGAATTGAGGATATTCTATTGAGGATTGAGGATTGTTACCTGATTGTTGAGGACTGAGGGCTGAAGATTGAGGATTCAGTGTTGAGGATTCAGAATTGAGGTTTGAGGACTGAGGATTGAGGATGGAGGATCGAAGATTGAGTATTGAGGATTGAAGATTGAGGACTGATGATTGAGGATTGAGGATTGGGGATGAGGGCTGAGGGTTGAGGATTGAGATTTAAGGACTGAGGACTGAGGATTGAGGATTGAGAATTGAGGATTGAGGATTGAGGATTGAAGATTGAGTATTGAGGATTGAAGATTGACGATTGAGGAATGTGGATTGAAGATTGAGTATTGAACATTGAGGACTGAGTGTTGAGGGTTCAGCGATGAGAATTGATGTTTGTGGATAGAGGTTTGAAGATTGCAGATTGAGTATTGAGTATTGAAGACTGTGAATGCAGGATATTCTATTGAGGATTGAGGATTGTCAACTGATTGTTGAGGACTGAGGGCTGAAGATTGAGGATTCAGGATTGAGGATTCAGAACTGATGTTTGAGGACTGAGGATTGAGGATTGAAGATTGATTATTGAGGATTGAGGATTGAGAATTGAGGATTGAGGATTGAGGATTGAAGATTGAGGATTGGGTATTGAGAATTGAAGAATGAGGATTGAGGATTGAGGATTGCGTATTGAGGATTGAAGATTGAGTATTGAGGATTGAAGATTGAGGATTGAGGACTGAGGATTGAGGGTTGAGTATTGAGGATTGAGGATTGAGGATTAAAGATTGACTATTGAGGATTGAAGATTGAGGATTGTGGATTGAAGATTGAGTATTGAGGATTGAAGATTGAGGATTGAGGATTGAGGATTGAGACTTGAAGATGAGGGCTGAGGGTTGAGGATTGAGGTTTGAGGACTGCGGACTGAGGATTGAGGATTGAGAATTGAGGATTGAAGATTGAGGATTGAGGATTGAAGATTGGGGATTGAGCATTGAGGGTTGTGGATTGAGGACGAGGACAGAGGGTTGAGTATTGATGTTTGAGGTCTGAGGATTGAGGATTGAGGATTGAGAATTGAGGATTGAAGATTGAGTATTGAGGATTGAAGGTTGACGATTGAGGGTTGAGGATTGAAGATTGAGGACTTGGTGTTGAGGGTTGAGTGATGGGAATTGATGTTTGTGGATTGAGATTTGAAGATTGAAGAATGGGGATTGAGTATTGAAAACTGTGAATTGAGGATATTCTATTGAGGATTGAGTATTGACTATTGATTGTTGAGGACTGAGGGCTAAAGATTGAGGATTCAGGATTGAGGATTCGGGATTGACGTTTAAGGACAGAGGATTGAGGGTTGAGGATTGAGGATTGAGGATTGACGCTTGAGGATTGAAGGTTGAGGATGGAGGATTGAAAAGAGTGGACTGAGTGTTGAGGATTGAGTGTTGAGAATTGATGTTTGAGGATTGAGATTTGATTATTGAATATTGTGGATTGAGTATTGAACCATGAGAATTCATGATACTCTATTGAGTATTAGGAATTGAGTATTGATGGTTGAGTATTGAGGATTGGTTGTTGACGGCTGTGTGTTGAATATTGAGGATTGAGGATTGAGGATTGAGGATTGAAGATTGAGGATTGAATATTGAGTCCTGATGATTGATGATTGAGGATTGAGGATTGAGTGTTGAGGATTGAGGACGAAGACTGACGGTTGAGGATTGAGGTTTGAGGTTTCAGGATTGAGGATTGAGGACTGAGGATTGAGGATTGAGGATTGAGCATTGAGGATTGAAGATTGAGGACTGGGGATTGAGGATTGAAGATTGACGATTGAGGATTGTGGATTGAGGATTTAGGGTTGAGGATTAAAGATTGAATATTGATGATTGAAGATTGAGGATTGAGGATTGAGGACGAGGACTGAGTGTTGAGAATTGATGTTTGAGGTCTGAGGATTGAGGATTGAGGATTGAGAATTGAGGATTGAGGATTGAGGATTGAAGATTGAGGATTGGGTATTGAGGATTGAAGAATGAGGACTGAGGATTTAGGATTGAGGATCGAGAATTGAAGATTGAGTATTGAGGATTGAAGATTGAGGATTGAGGATTGAGGATTGAGGACTGAGTATGGAGGATTGAAGAGAGAGGACTGAGTGTTGAGGATTGAGTGTTGAGAATTGATGTTTGAGGGTTGAGATTTGATTATTAATTTTTGTGGATTGAGTATTGAACGATGAGTATTCAGGGTATTCTATTGAGTATTGAGAATTGAGGATTGATTGTTGAATATTGAGGATTGATGGTTGAGGGTTTTGTGTTGAATATTGAGGATTGAGGATTGAGGATTGAGGATTGAGGATTGAGGATCGAGGATTGGAGATTGAGTATTGAGGATTGAAGGTTGAGGATTGAGGATTGAGGATTCAGGATAGAGGATTGAGGATTGAGGATTGAGGATTGAGGGTTGAGGATTGAAGATTGAGGTTTGGGTATTGAGGATTGAAGAATGAGGATTGAGGATTGAGGATTGAGAATTGAGGATTGAAGGTTGAGTATTGAGGATTGAAGATTGAGGATTGATGATTGAGGATTAAGGATTGGGTATTGAAGGTTGAGGATTGATGATTGGGGATTGATGATTGAGGATTGAGGATTGAGAATTGAGGATTGAGGATTTAGGATTGAAGATTGAGGATTGGGTATTGAGGATTGAAGAATGAGGATTGAGGAATGAGGATTGAGGATTGAGGATTGAAGATTGAGTATTGAGGATTGAAGATTGAGGATTGAGGATTGAGGATTGAGGATTGAGGATTGAGGATTGAGGATTGAAGATTGAGGATTGAGGATTGAGGATTGAGGATTGAGGATTGAAGATTGAAGATTGAGGATGAGGGCTGAGGGTTGAGGATTGAGGTTTGAGGAGTGAGGACCGAGCATTGAGGATTGAGAGTTGAGGATTGAGGATTTAGGATTGAAGATTGAGGATTGGGTATTGAGGATTGAAGAATGAGGATTGAGGAATGAGGATTGAGGATTGAGGATTGAAGATTGAGTATTGAGGATTGAAGATTGAGGATTGAGGATTGAGGATTGAGGATTGAGGATTGAGGATTGAGGATTGAGGATTGAGGATTGAAGATTGAGGATTGGGGACTGAGTGTTCAGGGTTGAGTGCTGAGAATTAATGTTTGTGGATAGAGATTTGAAGATTGCAGATTGAGTATCGAGTATTGAAAACTGTGAATTGAGGATATTCTATTGAGGATTGAGGATTGACAAATGATTGTCGCGGACTGAGGGCTGAAGATTAAGGATTAAGGATTGAGGATTCAGAATTGAGGTTTGAGGACTGAGGATTGAGGATTGAAGATTGAGTATTGAGGATTGAAGATTGAGGATTGAGGACTGAGGATGGAGGATTGAAGAGAGAGGACTGAGTGTTGAGGATTGAGTGTTGAGAGTTGATGTTTGAGGGTTGAGATTTGATTATTAATTTTTGTGGATTGAGTATTGAACGATGAGTATTCAGGGTATTCTATTGAGTATTGAGAATTGAGGATTGATTGTTGAATACTGAGGATTGATGGTTGAGGGTTTTGTGTTAAATATTGAGGATTGAGGATTGAGGATTGAGGATTGAGGATTGAGGATTGAGGATTGAAGATTGAGTATTGAGGATTGAAGGTTGAGGATTGAGGATTGAGGATTGAGGATTGAGGATTGAGGATTGAGAATTGAGGATTGAGGATTGAGGATTGAAGATTGAGGATTGGGTATTGAGGATTGAAGAATGAGGATTGAGGATTGAGGATTGAGGATTGAGGATTGAAGGTTGAGTATTGAGGATTGAAGATTGAGGATTGATGATTGAGGATTAAGGATTGGGTATTGAAGGTTGAGGATTGATGATTGGGGATTGATGATTGAGGATTGAGGATTGAGTATTGAGGACTGAGGATTGAAGATTGAGGATTGAGGATTGAGGATTAAAGATTGAGTATTGAGGATTGAAGATTGAGAATTGAGGATTGAGGATTGAACATTGAGGACTGAGTGTTGAGTGTTGAGTGATGAGAATTGATGTTTGTGGATAGAGATTTGAGGATTGCAGATTGAGTATTGTGTATTGAAAACTGTGAATTGAGGATATTCTATTGAGGATTGAGGATTGTTACCTGATTGTTGAGGACTGAGGGCTGAAGATTGAGGATTCAGGATTGACGATTCAGAACTGATGTTTGAGGACTGAGGATTGAGGATTGAAGATTGATTATTGAGGATTGAGGATTGAGAATTGAGGATTGAGGATTGAGGATTGAAGATTGAGGATTGTGTATTGAGAATTGAAGAATGAGGATTGAGGATTGAGGATTGAGGTTGAGGATTGAAGATTGAGTATTGAGGATAGAAGATCGAGGATTGAGGACTGAGTATTGAGGATTGAGTATTGAGGATTTAGGATTGAGGATTAAAGATTGAGTATTGAGGATTGAAGATTGAGGATTGTGGATTGAAGATTGAGTATTGAGGATTGAAGATTGAGGATTGAGGATTGAGGATTGAGAATTGACGATGAGGTCTGAGGGTTGAGGATTGATGTTTGAGGAGTGAGGACTGAGGATTGAGGATTGAGAATTGAGGATTGAGGATTGAGGATTGAGGATTGACGATTGAGGATTGGGTATTGAGGATTGAACATTGAGGATTGAGGATTGAGGATCGAGGATTGAGGATTGAGGATTGAAGATTGAATATTGATGATTGAAGATTGAGGATTGAGGATTGAGGGTTGTGGATTGAGGACGAGGACTGAGCGTTGAGTATTGATGTTTGAGGTCTGATGATTGAGGATTGAGGATTGAGAATTGAGTATTGAGGATTGAGGATTGAAGATTGAGGATTGGGTATTGAGGATTGAAGAATGAGGATTGAGGATTGAGTATTGAGGATCGAGGGTTGAAGATTGAGTATTGGGGATTGAAGACTGACGATTGAGGATTGAGGATTGAGGGTTGAGGATTTAGTATTGAGAATTGAGGATTGAGGATTGAGGATTGAAGATTGAGGATTGGGTATTGAGGACTGAGGACTGAGGATTGAGTATTGAGGATTGAGGATTGAGTATTGAGGATTGAGGATTGAAGATTGAGGATTGGGTATTGAGGATTGAAGAATGAGGATTGAGGATTGAGTATTGAGGATCGAGGGTTGAAGATTGAGTATTGGGGATTGAAGACTGACGATTGAGGATTGAGGATTGAGGGTTGAGGATTTAGTATTGAGAATTGAGGATTGAGGATTGAGGATTGAAGATTGAGGATTGGGTATTGAGGACTGAGGACTGAGGATTGAGTATTGAGGATTGAGGATTGAGGATTAAAGATTGAGTATTGAGGATTGAGGGTTGAGGATTGAAGTTTGAGTACTGAGGATTGAAGATTGAGGATTGAGGATTGAGGATTGAGGATTGAGGATTGAGAATTGAGGATTGAGGATTGAGGATTGAAGATTGAGGATTGGGTATTGAGGACTGAAGAATGAGGATTGAGGATTGAGGATTGAGGATTGAGGATTGAAGGTTGAGTATTGAGGATTGAAGATTGAGGATTGATGATTGAGGATTAAGGATTGGGTATTGAAGGTTGAGGATTGATGATTGGGGATTGATGATTGAGGATTGAGGATTGAGAATTGAGGATTAAGGATTTAGGATTGAAGATTGAGGATTGGGTATTGAGGATTGAAGAATGAGGATTGAGGAATGAGGATTGAGGATTGAGGATTGAAGATTGAGTATTGAGGATTGATGGTTGAGGATTGAGGATTGAGGATTGAGGATTGAGGATTGAGGGTTGAGGATTGAAGATTGAGGATTGAGGATTGAGTATTGAGGATTGAGGATTGAAGATTGAGGATTGAGGATGAGGGCTGAGGGTTGAGGATTGAGGTTTGAGGAGTGAGGACCGAGCATTGAGGATTGAGAATTGAGGATTGAGGATTTAGGATTGAAGATTGAGGATTGGGTATTGAGGATTGAAGAATCAGGATTGAGGAATGAGGATTGAGGATTGAGGATTGAAGATTGAGTATTGAGGATTGAAGATTGAGGATTGAGGATTGAGGATTGAGGATTGAGGATTGAGGATTGAGGATTGAAGATTGAGGATTGGGGACTGAGTGTTCAGGGTTGAGTGCTGAGAATTAATGTTTGTGGATAGAGATTTGAAGATTGCAGATTGAGTATCGAGTATTGAAAACTGTGAATTGAGGATATTCTATTGAGGATTGAGGATTGACAATTGATTGTCGCGGACTGAGGGCTGAAGATTAAGGATTAAGGATTGAGGATTAAGAATTGAGGTATGAGGACTGAGGATTGAGGATTGAAGATTGAGTATTGAGGATTGAAGATTGAGGATTGAGGACTGAGAATGGAGGATTGAAGAGAGAGGACTGAGTGTTGAGGATTGAATGTTGAGAATTGATGTTTGAGGGTTGAGATTTGATTATTAATTTTTGTGGATTGAGTATTGAACGATGAGTATTCAGGGTATTCTATTGAGTATTGAGAATTGAGGATTGATTGTTGAATATTGAGGATTGATGGTTGAGGGTCTTGTGTTGAATATTGAGGATTGAGGATTGAGGATTGAGGATTGAGGATTGAGGATTGAGGATTGAAGATTGAGTATTGAGGATTGAAGGTTGGGGATTGCGGATTGAGGATTGAGGATTGAGGATTGAGGATTGAGAATTGAGGATTGAGGATTGAGGATTGAAGATTGAGGATTGGGTATTGAGGATTGAAGAATGAGGATTGAGGATTGAGGATTGAGGATTGAGGATTGAAGGTTGAGTATTGAGGATTGAAGATTGAGGATTGATGATTGAGGATTAAGGATTGGGTATTGAAGGTTGAGGATTGATGATTGGGGATTGATGATTGAGGATTGAGGATTGAGTATTGAGGACTGAGGATTGAAGATTGAGGATTGAGGATTGAGGATTAAAGATTGAGTATTGAGGATTGAAGATTGAGAATTGAGGATTGAGGATTGAACATTGAGGACTGAGTGTTGAGGGTTGAGTGATGAGAATTGATGTTTGTGGATAGAGATTTGAGGATTGCAGATTGAGTATTGTGTATTGAAAACTGTGAATTGAGGATATTCTATTGCGGATTGAGGATTGTTACCTGATTGTTGAGGACTGAGGGCTGAAGATTGAGGATTCAGTGTTGAGGATTCAGAATTGAGGTTTGAGGACTGAGGATTGAGGATGGAGGATCGAAGATTGAGTATTGAGGATTGAAGATTGAGGACTGATGATTGAGGATTGAGGATTGGGGATGAGGGCTGAGGGTTGAGGATTGAGATTTAAGGACTGAGGACTGAGGATTGAGGATTGAGAATTGAGGATTGAGGATTGAGGATTGAAGATTGAGGATTTGGTATTGAGGATTGAAGAATGAGGATTGAGGATTGAGGATTGAGGATTGAGGATTGAAGATTGAGTATTGAGGATTGAAGATTGACGATTGAGGAATGTGGATTGAAGATTGAGTATTGAACATTGAGGACTGTGTGTTGAAGGTTCAGCGATGAGAATTGATGTTTGTGGATAGAGGTTTGAAGATTGCAGATTGAGTATTGAGTATTGAAGACTGTGAATGCAGGATATTCTATTGAGGATTGAGGATTGTCAACTAATTGTTGAGGACTGAGGGCTGAAGATTGAGGATTCAGGATTGAGGATTCAGAACTGATGTTTGAGGACTGAGGATTGAGGATTGAAGATTGATTATTGAGGATTGAGGATTGAGAATTGAGGATTGAGGATTGAGGATTGAAGATTGAGGATTGGGTATTGAGAATTGAAGAGTGAGGGTTGAGGATTGAGGATTGAGGTTGAGGATTGAAGATTGAGTATTGAGGATTGAAGATCGAGGATTGAGGACTGAGTATTGAGGATTGAGTATTGAGGATTTAGGATTGAGGATTAAAGATTGAGTATTGAGGATTGAAGATTGAGGATTGTGGATTGAAGATTGAGTATTGAGGATTGAAGATTGAGGATTGAGGATTGAGGATTGAGAATTGACGATGAGGTCTGAGGGTTGAGGATTGATGTTTGAGGAGTGAGGACTGAGGATTGAGGATTGAGAATTGAGGATTGAGGATTGAGGATTGAGGATTGACGATTGAGGATTGGGTATTGAGGATTGAACATTGATGATTGAGGATTGAGGATCGAGGATTGAGGATTGAGGATTGAAGATTGAATATTGATGATTGAAGATTGAGGATTGAGGATTGAGGGTTGTGGATTGAGGACGAGGACTGAGCGTTGAGTATTGATGTTTGAGGTCTGATGATTGAGGATTGAGGATTGAGAATTGAGTATTGAGGATTGAGGATTGAAGATTGAGGATTGGGTATTGAGGATTGAAGAATGAGGATTGAGGATTGAGTATTGAGGATCGAGGATTGAAGATTGAGTATTGGGGATTGAAGACTGACGATTGAGGATTGAGGATTGAGGGTTGAGGATTTAGTATTGAGAATTGAGGATTGAGGATTCAGGATTGAAGATTGAGGATTGGGTATTGAGGACTGAGGACTGAGGATTGAGTATTGAGGATTGAGGATTGAGGATTAAAGATTGAGTATTGAGGATTGAGGATTGAGGATTGAAGTTTGAGTACTGAGGATTGAAGATTGAGGATTGAGGATTGAGGATTGAGGATTGAGGATTGAGAATTGAGGATTGAGAATTGAGGATTGAAGATTGAGGATTGGGTATTGAGGATTGAAGAATGAGGATTGAGGATTGAGGATTGAGGATTGAGGATTGAAGGTTGAGTATTGAGGATTGAAGATTGAGGATTGATGATTGAGGATTAAGGATTGGGTATTGAAGGTTGAGGGTTGATGATTGGGGATTGATGATTGAGGATTGAGGATTGAGAATTGATGATTAAGGATTTAGGATTGAAGATTGAGGATTGGGTATTGAGGATTGAAGAATGAGGATTGAGGAATGAGGATTGAGGATTGAGGATTGAAGATTGAGTATTGAGGATTGAAGATTGAGGATTGAGGATTGAGGATTGAGGATTGAGGATTGAGGATTGAGGATTGAAGATTGAGGATTGAGGATTGAGGATTGAGGATTGAGGATTGAAGATTGAGGATTGAGGATGAGGGCTGAGGGTTGAGGATTGAGGTTTGAGGAGTGAGGACCGAGCATTGAGGATTGAGAATTGAGGATTGAGGATTTAGGATTGAAGATTGAGGATTGGGTATTGAGGATTGAAGAATGAGGATTGAGGAATGAGGATTGAGGATTGAGGATTGAAGATTGAGTATTGAGGATTGAAGATTGAGGATTGAGTATTGAGGATTGAGGATTGAGGATTGAGGATTGAGGATTGAAGATTGAGGATTGGGGACTGAGTGTTCAGGGTTGAGTGCTGAGAATTAATGTTTGTGGATAGAGATTTGAAGATTGCAGATTGATTATCGAGTATTGAAAACTGTGAATTGAGGATATTCTATTGAGGATTGAGGATTGACAATTGATTGTCGCGGACTGAGGGCTGAAGATTAAGGATTAAGGATTGAGGATTCAGAATTGAGGTTTGAGGACTGAGGATTGAGGATTGGAGATTGAGTATTGAGGATTCAAGATTGAGGATTGAGGACTGAGGACGGAGGATTGAAGAGAGAGGACTGAGTGTTGAGGATTGAGTGTTGAGAATTGATGTTTGAGGGTTGAGATTTGATTATTAATTTTTGTGGATTGAGTATTGAACGATGAGTATTCAGGGTATTCTATTGAGTATTGAGAATTGAGGATTGATTGTTGAACATTGAGGATTGATGGTTGAGGGTTTTGTGTTGAATATTGAGGATTGAGGATTGAGGATTGAGGATTGAGGTTTGAGGATTGAGGATTGAAGATTGAGTATTGAGGATTGAAGGTTGAGGATTGAGGATTGAGGATTGAGGATTGAGGATTGAGGATTGAGAATTGAGGATTGAGGATTGAGGATTGAAGGTTGAGGATTGGGTATTGAGGATTGAAGAATGAGGATTGAGGATTGAGGATTGAGGATTGAGGATTGAAGGTTGAGTATTGAGGATTGAAGATTGAGGATTGATGATTGAGGATTAAGGATTGGGTATTGAAGGTTGAGGATTGATGATTGGGGATTGATGATTGAGGATTGAGGATTGAGTATTGAGGACTGAGGATTGAAGATTGAGGATTGAGGATTGAGGATTAAAGATTGAGTATTGAGGATTGAAGATTGAGAATTGAGGATTGAGGATTGAACATTGAGGACTGAGTGTTGAGGGTTGAGTGATGAGAATTGATGTTTGTGGATAGAGGTTTGAAGATTGCAGATTGGGTATTGAGTATTGAAGACTGTGAATGCAGGATATTCTATTGAGGATTGAGGATTGTCAACTAATTGTTGAGGACTGAGGGCTGAAGATTGAGGATTCAGGATTGAGGATTCAGAACTGATGTTTGAGGACTGAGGATTGAGGATTGAAGATTGATTATTGAGGATTGAGGATTGAGAATTGAGGATTGAGGATTGAGGATTGAAGATTGAGGATTGGGTATTGAGAATTGAAGAGTGAGGGTTGAGGATTGAGGATTGAGGTTGAGGATTGAAGATTGAGTATTGAGGATTGAAGATCGAGGATTGAGGACTGAGTATTGAGGATTGAGTATTGAGGATTTAGGATTGAGGATTAAAGATTGAGTATTGAGGATTGAAGATTGAGGATTGTGGATTGAAGATTGAGTATTGAGGATTGAAGATTGAGGATTGAGGATTGAGGATTGAGAATTGACGATGAGGTCTGAGGGTTGAGGATTGATGTTTGAGGAGTGAGGACTGAGGATTGAGGATTGAGAATTGAGGATTGAGGATTGAGGATTGAGGATTGACGATTGAGGATTGGGTATTGAGGATTGAACATTGAGGATTGAGGATTGAGGATCGAGGATTGAGGATTGAGGATTGAAGATTGAATATTGATGATTGAAGATTGAGGATTGAGGATTGAGGGTTGTGGATTGAGGACGAGGACTGAGCGTTGAGTATTGATGTTTGAGGTCTGATGATTGAGGATTGAGGATTGAGAATTGAGTATTGAGGATTGAGGATTGAAGATTGAGGATTGGGTATTGAGGATTGAAGAATGAGGATTGAGGATTGAGTATTGAGGATCGAGGGTTGAAGATTGAGTATTGGGGATTGAAGACTGTCGATTGAGGATTGAGGATTGAGGGTTGAGGATTTAGTATTGAGAATTGAGGATTGAGGATTGAGGATTGAAGATTGAGGATTGGGTATTGAGGACTGAGGACTGAGGATTGAGTATTGAGGATTGAGGATTGAGGATTAAAGATTGAGTATTGAGGATTGAGGATTGAGGATTGAAGTTTGAGTACTGAGGATTGAAGATTGAGGATTGAGGATTGAGGATTGAGGATTGAGGATTGAGAATTGAGGATTGAGAATTGAGGATTGAAGATTGAGGATTGGGTATTGAGGATTGAAGAATGAGGATTGAGGATTGAGGATTGAAGAATGAGGATTGAGGAATGAGGATTGAGGATTGAGGATTGAAGATTGAGTATTGAGGATTGAAGATTGAGGATTGATGATTGAGGATTAAGGATTGTGTATTGAAGGTTGAGGATTGATGATTGGGGATTGATGATTGAGGATTGAGGATTGAGAATTGATGATTAAGGATTTAGGATTGAAGATTGAGGATTGGGTATTGAGGATTGAAGAATGAGGATTGAGGAATGAGGATTGAGGATTGAGGATTGAAGATTGAGTATTGAGGATTGAAGATTGAGGATTGAGGATTGAGGATTGAGGATTGAGGACTGAGGATTGAGGATTGAAGATTGAGGATTGAGGATTGAGGATTGAGGATTGAGGATTGAAGATTGAGGATTGAGGATGAGGGCTGAGGGTTGAGGATTAAGGATTAAGGATTGAGGATTAAGAATTGAGGTATGAGGACTGAGGATTGAGGATTGAAGATTGAGTATTGAGGATTGAAGATTGAGGATTGAGGACTGAGAATGGAGGATTGAAGAGAGAGGACTGAGTGTTGAGGATTGAGTGTTGAGAATTGATGTTTGAGGGTTGAGATTTGATTATTAATTTTTGTGGATTGAGTATTGAACGATGAGTATTCAGGGTATTCTATTGAGTATTGAGAATTGAGGATTGATTGTTGAATATTGAGGATTGATGGTTGAGGGTCTTGTGTTGAATATTGAGGATTGAGGATTGAGGATTGAGGATTGAGGATTGAGGATTGAGGATTGAAGATTGAGTATTGAGGATTGAAGGTTGGGGATTGCGGATTGAGGATTGAGGATTGAGGATTGAGGATTGAGAATTGAGGATTGAGGATTGAGGATTGAAGATTGAGGATTGGGTATTGAGGATTGAAGAATGAGGATTGAGGATTGAGGATTGAGGATTGAGGATTGAAGGTTGAGTATTGAGGATTGAAGATTGAGGATTGATGATTGAGGATTAAGGATTGGGTATTGAAGGTTGAGGATTGATGATTGGGGATTGATGATTGAGGATTGAGGATTGAGTATTGAGGACTGAGGATTGAAGATTAAGGATTGAGGATTGAGGATTAAAGATTGAGTATTGAGGATTGAAGATTGAGAATTGAGGATTGAGGATTGAACATTGAGGACTGAGTGTTGAGGGTTGAGTGATGAGAATTGATGTTTGTGGATAGAGATTTGAGGATTGCAGATTGAGTATTGTGTATTGAAAACTGTGAATTGAGGATATTCTATTGCGGATTGAGGATTGTTACCTGATTGTTGAGGACTGAGGGCTGAAGATTGAGGATTCAGTGTTGAGGATTCAGAATTGAGGTTTGAGGACTGAGGATTGAGGATGGAGGATCGAAGATTGAGTATTGAGGATTGAAGATTGAGGACTGATGATTGAGGATTGAGGATTGGGGATGAGGGCTGAGGGTTGAGGATTGAGATTTAAGGACTGAGGACTGAGGATTGAGGATTGAGAATTGAGGATTGAGGATTGAGGATTGAAGATTGAGGATTTGGTATTGAGGATTGAAGAATGAGGATTGAGGATTGAGGATTGAGGATTGAGGATTGAAGATTGAGTATTGAGGATTGAAGATTGACGATTGAGGAATGTGGATTGAAGATTGAGTATTGAACATTGAGGACTGTGTGTTGAAGGTTCAGCGATGAGAATTGATGTTTGTGGATAGAGGTTTGAAGATTGCAGATTGAGTATTGAGTATTGAAGACTGTGAATGCAGGATATTCTATTGAGGATTGAGGATTGTCAACTAATTGTTGAGGACTGAGGGCTGAAGATTGAGGATTCAGGATTGAGGATTCAGAACTGATGTTTGAGGACTGAGGATTGAGGATTGAAGATTGATTATTGAGGATTGAGGATTGAGAATTGAGGATTGAGGATTGAGGATTGAAGATTGAGGATTGGGTATTGAGAATTGAAGAGTGAGGGTTGAGGATTGAGGATTGAGGTTGAGGATTGAAGATTGAGTATTGAGGATTGAAGATCGAGGATTGAGGACTGAGTATTGAGGATTGAGTATTGAGGATTTAGGATTGAGGATTAAAGATTGAGTATTGAGGATTGAAGATTGAGGATTGTGGATTGAAGATTGAGTATTGAGGATTGAAGATTGAGGATTGAGGATTGAGGATTGAGAATTGACGATGAGGTCTGAGGGTTGAGGATTGATGTTTGAGGAGTGAGGACTGAGGATTGAGGATTGAGAATTGAGGATTGAGGATTGAGGATTGAGGATTGACGATTGAGGATTGGGTATTGAGGATTGAACATTGATGATTGAGGATTGAGGATCGAGGATTGAGGATTGAGGATTGAAGATTGAATATTGAAGATTGAAGATTGAGGATTGAGGATTGAGGGTTGTGGATTGAGGACGAGGACTGAGCGTTGAGTATTGATGTTTGAGGTCTGATGATTGAGGATTGAGGATTGAGAATTGAGTATTGAGGATTGAGGATTGAAGATTGAGGATTGGGTATTGAGGATTGAAGAATGAGGATTGAGGATTGAGTATTGAGGATCGAGGGTTGAAGATTGAGTATTGGGGATTGAAGACTGACGATTGAGGATTGAGGATTGAGGGTTGAGGATTTAGTATTGAGAATTGAGGATTGAGGATTCAGGATTG
Source organism: Calliopsis andreniformis (assembly GCF_051401765.1). Lineage (NCBI taxonomy): Eukaryota > Metazoa > Arthropoda > Insecta > Hymenoptera > Andrenidae > Calliopsis > Calliopsis andreniformis. Next base: position 1,289,911 of record NW_027480516.1, on the reverse strand, counting down.
AAGATTGAGGATTGGGTATTGAGGACTGAGGACTGAGGATTGAGTATTGAGGATTGAGGATTGAGGATTAAAGATTGAGTATTGAGGATTGAGGATTGAGGATTGAAGTTTGAGTACTGAGGATTGAAGATTGAGGATTGAGGATTGAGGATTGAGGATTGAGGATTGAGAATTGAGGATTGAGAATTGAGGATTGAAGATTGAGGATTGGGTATTGAGGATTGAAGAATGAGGATTGAGGATTGAGGATTGAGGATTGAGGATTGAAGGTTGAGTATTGAGGATTGAAGATTGAGGATTGATGATTGAGGATTAAGGATTGGGTATTGAAGGTTGAGGGTTGATGATTGGGGATTGATGATTGAGGATTGAGGATTGAGAATTGATGATTAAGGATTTAGGATTGAAGATTGAGGATTGGGTATTGAGGATTGAAGAATGAGGATTGAGGAATGAGGATTGAGGATTGAGGATTGAAGATTGAGTATTGAGGATTGAAGATTGAGGATTGAGGATTGAGGATTGAGGATTGAGGATTGAGGATTGAGGATTGAAGATTGAGGATTGAGGATTGAGGATTGAGGATTGAGGATTGAAGATTGAGGATTGAGGATGAGGGCTGAGGGTTGAGGATTGAGGTTTGAGGAGTGAGGACCGAGCATTGAGGATTGAGAATTGAGGATTGAGGATTTAGGATTGAAGATTGAGGATTGGGTATTGAGGATTGAAGAATGAGGATTGAGGAATGAGGATTGAGGATTGAGGATTGAAGATTGAGTATTGAGGATTGAAGATTGAGGATTGAGTATTGAGGATTGAGGATTGAGGATTGAGGATTGAGGATTGAAGATTGAGGATTGGGGACTGAGTGTTCAGGGTTGAGTGCTGAGAATTAATGTTTGTGGATAGAGATTTGAAGATTGCAGATTGATTATCGAGTATTGAAAACTGTGAATTGAGGATATTCTATTGATGATTGAGGATTGACAATTGATTGTCGCGGACTGAGGGCTGAAGATTAAGGATTAAGGATTGAGGATTCAGAATTGAGGTTTGAGGACTGAGGATTGAGGATTGGAGATTGAGTATTGAGGATTCAAGATTGAGGATTGAGGACTGAGGACGGAGGATTGAAGAGAGAGGACTGAGTGTTGAGGATTGAGTGTTGAGAATTGATGTTTGAGGGTTGAGATTTGATTATTAATTTTTGTGGATTGAGTATTGAACGATGAGTATTCAGGGTATTCTATTGAGTATTGAGAATTGAGGATTGATTGTTGAACATTGAGGATTGATGGTTGAGGGTTTTGTGTTGAATATTGAGGATTGAGGATTGAGGATTGAGGATTGAGGTTTGAGGATTGAGGATTGAAGATTGAGTATTGAGGATTGAAGGTTGAGGATTGAGGATTGAGGATTGAGGATTGAGGATTGAGGATTGAGAATTGAGGATTGAGGATTGAGGATTGAAGATTGAGGATTGGGTATTGAGGATTGAAGAATGAGGATTGAGGATTGAGGATTGAGGATTGAGGATTGAAGGTTGAGTATTGAGGATTGAAGATTGAGGATTGATGATTGAGGATTAAGGATTGGGTATTGAAGGTTGAGGATTGATGATTGGGGATTGATGATTGAGGATTGAGGATTGAGTATTGAGGACTGAGGATTGAAGATTGAGGATTGAGGATTGAGGATTAAAGATTGAGTATTGAGGATTGAAGATTGAGAATTGAGGATTGAGGATTGAACATTGAGGACTGAGTGTTGAGGGTTGAGTGATGAGAATTGATGTTTGTGGATAGAGATTTGAGGATTGCAGATTGAGTGTTGTGTATTGAAAACTGTGAATTGAGGATATTCTATTGCGGATTGAGGATTGTTACCTGATTGTTGAGGACTGAGGGCTGAAGATTGAGGATTCAGTGTTGAGGATTCAGAATTGAGGTTTGAGGACTGAGGATTGAGGATGGAGGATCGAAGATTGAGTATTGAGGATTGAAGATTGAGGACTGATGATTGAGGATTGAGGATTGGGGATGAGGGCTGAGGGTTGAGGATTGAGATTTAAGGACTGAGGACTGAGGATTGAGGATTGAGAATTGAGGATTGAGGATTGAGGATTGAAGATTGAGGATTTGGTATTGAGGATTGAAGAATGAGGATTGAGGATTGAGGATTGAGGATTGAGGATTGAAGATTGAGTATTGAGGATTGAAGATTGACGATTGAGGAATGTGGATTGAAGATTGAGTATTGAACATTGAGGACTGTGTGTTGAGGGTTCAGCGATGAGAATTGATGTTTGTGGATAGAGGTTTGAAGATTGCAGATTGGGTATTGAGTATTGAAGACTGTGAATGCAGGATATTCTATTGAGGATTGAGGATTGTCAACTAATTGTTGAGGACTGAGGGCTGAAGATTGAGGATTCAGGATTGAGGATTCAGAACTGATGTTTGAGGACTGAGGATTGAGGATTGAAGATTGATTATTGAGGATTGAGGATTGAGAATTGAGGATTGAGGATTGAGGATTGAAGATTGAGGATTGGGTATTGAGAATTGAAGAGTGAGGGTTGAGGATTGAGGATTGAGGTTGAGGATTGAAGATTGAGTATTGAGGATTGAAGATCGAGGATTGAGGACTGAGTATTGAGGATTGAGTATTGAGGATTTAGGATTGAGGATTAAAGATTGAGTATTGAGGATTGAAGATTGAGGATTGTGGATTGAAGATTGAGTATTGAGGATTGAAGATTGAGGATTGAGGATTGAGGATTGAGAATTGACGATGAGGTCTGAGGGTTGAGGATTGATGTTTGAGGAGTGAGGACTGAGGATTGAGGATTGAGAATTGAGGATTGAGGATTGAGGATTGAGGATTGACGATTGAGGATTGGGTATTGAGGATTGAACATTGAGGATTGAGGATTGAGGATCGAGGATTGAGGATTGAGGATTGAAGATTGAATATTGATGATTGAAGATTGAGGATTGAGGATTGAGGGTTGTGGATTGAGGACGAGGACTGAGCGTTGAGTATTGATGTTTGAGGTCTGATGATTGAGGATTGAGGATTGAGAATTGAGTATTGAGGATTGAGGATTGAAGATTGAGGATTGGGTATTGAGGATTGAAGAATGAGGATTGAGGATTGAGTATTGAGGATCGAGGGTTGAAGATTGAGTATTGGGGATTGAAGACTGACGATTGAGGATTGAGGATTGAGGGTTGAGGATTTAGTATTGAGAATTGAGGATTGAGGATTGAGGATTGAAGATTGAGGATTGGGTATTGAGGACTGAGGACTGAGGATTGAGTATTGAGGATTGAGGATTGAGGATTAAAGATTGAGTATTGAGGATTGAGGATTGAGGATTGAAGTTTGAGTACTGAGGATTGAAGATTGAGGATTGAGGATTGAGGATTGAGGATTGAGGATTGAGAATTGAGGATTGAGAATTGAGGATTGAAGATTGAGGATTGGGTATTGAGGATTGAAGAATGAGGATTGAGGATTGAGGATTGAAGAATGAGGATTGAGGAATGAGGATTGAGGATTGAGGATTGAAGATTGAGTATTGAGGATTGAAGATTGAGGATTGATGATTGAGGATTAAGGATTGGGTATTGAAGGTTGAGGATTGATGATTGGGGATTGATGATTGAGGATTGAGGATTGAGAATTGATGATTAAGGATTTAGGATTGAAGATTGAGGATTGGGTATTGAGGATTGAAGAATGAGGATTGAGGAATGAGGATTGAGGATTGAGGATTGAAGATTGAGTATTGAGGATTGAAGATTGAGGATTGAGGATTGAGGATTGAGGATTGAGGACTGAGGATTGAGGATTGAAGATTGAGGATTGAGGATTGAGGATTGAGGATTGAGGATTGAAGATTGAGGATTGAGGATGAGGGCTGAGGGTTGAGGATTGAGGTTTGAGGAGTGAGGACCGAGCATTGAGGATTGAGAATTGAGGATTGAGGATTTAGGATTGAAGATTGAGGATTGGGTATTGAGGATTGAAGAATGAGGATTGAAGAATGAGGATTGAGGATTGAGGATTGAAGATTGAGTATTGAGGATTGAAGATTGAGGATTGAGTATTGAGGATTGAGGATTGAGGATTGAGGATTGAGGATTGAAGATTGAGGATTGGGGACTGAGTGTTCAGGGTTGAGTGCTGAGAATTAATGTTTGTGGATAGAGATTTGAAGATTGCAGATTGATTATCGAGTATTGAAAACTGTGAATTGAGGATATTCTATTGAGGATTGAGGATTGACAATTGATTGTCGCGGACTGAGGGCTGAAGATTAAGGATTAAGGATTGAGGATTCAGAATTGAGGTTTGAGGACTGAGGATTGAGGATTGGAGATTGAGTATTGAGGATTGAAGATTGAGGATTGAGGACTGAGGATGGAGGATTGAAGAGAGAGGACTGAGTGTTGAGGATTGAGTGTTGAGAATTGATGTTTGAGGGTTGAGATTTGATTATTAATTTTTGTGGATTGAGTATTGAACGATGAGTATTCAGGGTATTCTATTGAGTATTGAGAATTGAGGATTGATTGTTGAACATTGAGGATTGATGGTTGAGGGTTTTGTGTTGAATATTGAGGATTGAGGATTGAGGATTGAGGATTGAGGATTGAGGATTGAGGATTGAGGATTGAAGATTGAGTATTGAGGATTGAAGGTTGAGGATTGAGGATTGAGGATTGAGGATTGAGGATTGAGGATTGAGAATTGAGGATTCAGGATTGAGGATTGAAGATTGAGGATTGGGTATTGAGGATTGAAGAATGAGGATTGAGGATTGAGGATTGAGGATTGAGGATTGAAGGTTGAGCATTGAGGATTGAAGATTGAGGATTGATGATTGAGGATTAAGGATTGGGTATTGAAGGTTGAGGATTGATGATTGGGGATTGATGATTGAGGATTGAGGATTGAGTATTGAGGACTGAGGATTGAAGATTGAGGATTGAGGATTGAGGATTAAAGATTGAGTATTGAGGATTGAAGATTGAGAATTGAGGATTGAGGATTGAACATTGAGGACTGAGTGTTGAGGGTTGAGTGATGAGAATTGATGTTTGTGGATAGAGATTTGAGGATTGCAGATTGAGTATTGTGTATTGAAAACTGTGAATTGAGGATATTCTATTGAGGATTGAGGATTGTTACCTGATTGTTGAGGACTGAGGGCTGAAGATTGAGGATTCAGTGTTGAGGATTCAGAATTGAGGTTTGAGGACTGAGGATTGAGGATGGAGGATCGAAGATTGAGTATTGAGGATTGAAGATTGAGGACTGATGATTGAGGATTGAGGATTGGGGATGAGGGCTGAGGGTTGAGGATTGAGATTTAAGGACTGAGGACTGAGGATTGAGGATTGAGAATTGAGGATTGAGGATTGAGGATTGAAGATTGAGGATTTGGTATTGAGGATTGAAGAATGAGGATTGAGGATTGAGGATTGAGGATTGAGGATTGAAGATTGAGTATTGAGGATTGAAGATTGACGATTGAGGAATGTGGATTGAAGATTGAGTATTGAACATTGAGGACTGTGTGTTGAGGGTTCAGCGATGAGAATTGATGTTTGTGGATAGAGGTTTGAAGATTGCAGATTGGGTATTGAGTATTGAAGACTGTGAATGCAGGATATTCTATTGAGGATTGAGGATTGTCAACTAATTGTTGAGGACTGAGGGCTGAAGATTGAGGATTCAGGATTGAGGATTCAGAACTGATGTTTGAGGACTGAGGATTGAGGATTGAAGATTGATTATTGAGGATTGAGGATTGAGAATTGAGGATTGAGGATTGAGGATTGAAGATTGAGGATTGGGTATTGAGAATTGAAGAGTGAGGGTTGAGGATTGAGGATTGAGGTTGAGGATTGAAGATTGAGTATTGAGGATTGAAGATCGAGGATTGAGGACTGAGTATTGAGGATTGAGTATTGAGGATTTAGGATTGAGGATTAAAGATTGAGTATTGAGGATTGAAGATTGAGGATTGTGGATTGAAGATTGAGTATTGAGGATTGAAGATTGAGGATTGAGGATTGAGGATTGAGAATTGACGATGAGGTCTGAGGGTTGAGGATTGATGTTTGAGGAGTGAGGACTGAGGATTGAGGATTGAGAATTGAGGATTGAGGATTGAGGATTGAGGATTGACGATTGAGGATTGGGTATTGAGGATTGAACATTGAGGATTGAGGATTGAGGATCGAGGATTGAGGATTGAGGATTGAAGATTGAATATTGATGATTGAAGATTGAGGATTGAGGATTGAGGGTTGTGGATTGAGGACGAGGACTGAGCGTTGAGTATTGATGTTTGAGGTCTGATGATTGAGGATTGAGGATTGAGAATTGAGTATTGAGGATTGAGGATTGAAGATTGAGGATTGGGTATTGAGGATTGAAGAATGAGGATTGAGGATTGAGTATTGAGGATCGAGGGTTGAAGATTGAGTATTGGGGATTGAAGACTGACGATTGATGATTGAGGATTGAGGGTTGAGGATTTAGTATTGAGAATTGAGGATTGAGGATTGAGGATTGAAGATTGAGGATTGGGTATTGAGGACTGAGGACTGAGGATTGAGTATTGAGGATTGAGGATTGAGGATTAAAGATTGAGTATTGAGGATTGAGGATTGAGGATTGAAGTTTGAGTACTGAGGATTGAAGATTGAGGATTGAGGATTGAGGATTGAGGATTGAGGATTGAGAATTGAGGATTGAGAATTGAGGATTGAAGATTGAGGATTGGGTATTGAGGATTGAAGAATGAGGATTGAGGATTGAGGATTGAAGAATGAGGATTGAGGAATGAGGATTGAGGATTGAGGATTGAAGATTGAGTATTGAGGATTGAAGATTGAGGATTGATGATTGAGGATTAAGGATTGTGTATTGAAGGTTGAGGATTGATGATTGGGGATTGATGATTGAGGATTGAGGATTGAGAATTGATGATTAAGGATTTAGGATTGAAGATTGAGGATTGGGTATTGAGGATTGAAGAATGAGGATTGAGGAATGAGGATTGAGGATTGAGGATTGAAGATTGAGTATTGAGGATTGAAGATTGAGCATTGAGGATTGAGGATTGAGGATTGAGGACTGAGGATTGAGGATTGAAGATTGAGGATTGAGGATTGAGGATTGAGGATTGAGGATTGAAGATTGAGGATTGAGGATGAGGGCTGAGGGTTGAGGATTAAGGATTAAGGATTGAGGATTAAGAATTGAGGTATGAGGACTGAGGATTGAGGATTGAAGATTGAGTATTGAGGATTGAAGATTGAGGATTGAGGACTGAGAATGGAGGATTGAAGAGAGAGGACTGAGTGTTGAGGATTGAGTGTTGAGAATTGATGTTTGAGGGTTGAGATTTGATTATTAATTTTTGTGGATTGAGTATTGAACGATGAGTATTCAGGGTATTCTATTGAGTATTGAGAATTGAGGATTGATTGTTGAATATTGAGGATTGATGGTTGAGGGTCTTGTGTTGAATATTGAGGATTGAGGATTGAGGATTGAGGATTGAGGATTGAGGATTGAGGATTGAAGATTGAGTATTGAGGATTGAAGGTTGGGGATTGCGGATTGAGGATTGAGGATTGAGGATTGAGGATTGAGAATTGAGGATTGAGGATTGAGGATTGAAGATTGAGGATTGGGTATTGAGGATTGAAGAATGAGGATTGAGGATTGAGGATTGAGGATTGAGGATTGAAGGTTGAGTATTGAGGATTGAAGATTGAGGATTGATGATTGAGGATTAAGGATTGGGTATTGAAGGTTGAGGATTGATGATTGGGGATTGATGATTGAGGATTGAGGATTGAGTATTGAGGACTGAGGATTGAAGATTAAGGATTGAGGATTGAGGATTAAAGATTGAGTATTGAGGATTGAAGATTGAGAATTGAGGATTGAGGATTGAACATTGAGGACTGAGTGTTGAGGGTTGAGTGATGAGAATTGATGTTTGTGGATAGAGATTTGAGGATTGCAGATTGAGTATTGTGTATTGAAAACTGTGAATTGAGGATATTCTATTGCGGATTGAGGATTGTTACCTGATTGTTGAGGACTGAGGGCTGAAGATTGAGGATTCAGTGTTGAGGATTCAGAATTGAGGTTTGAGGACTGAGGATTGAGGATGGAGGATCGAAGATTGAGTATTGAGGATTGAAGATTGAGGACTGATGATTGAGGATTGAGGATTGGGGATGAGGGCTGAGGGTTGAGGATTGAGATTTAAGGACTGAGGACTGAGGATTGAGGATTGAGAATTGAGGATTGAGGATTGAGGATTGAAGATTGAGGATTTGGTATTGAGGATTGAAGAATGAGGATTGAGGATTGAGGATTGAGGATTGAGGATTGAAGATTGAGTATTGAGGATTGAAGATTGACGATTGAGGAATGTGGATTGAAGATTGAGTATTGAACATTGAGGACTGTGTGTTGAAGGTTCAGCGATGAGAATTGATGTTTGTGGATAGAGGTTTGAAGATTGCAGATTGAGTATTGAGTATTGAAGACTGTGAATGCAGGATATTCTATTGAGGATTGAGGATTGTCAACTAATTGTTGAGGACTGAGGGCTGAAGATTGAGGATTCAGGATTGAGGATTCAGAACTGATGTTTGAGGACTGAGGATTGAGGATTGAAGATTGATTATTGAGGATTGAGGATTGAGAATTGAGGATTGAGGATTGAGGATTGAGGATTGAGGATTGGGTATTGAGAATTGAAGAGTGAGGGTTGAGGATTGAGGATTGAGGTTGAGGATTGAAGATTGAGTATTGAGGATTGAAGATCGAGGATTGAGGACTGAGTATTGAGGATTGAGTATTGAGGATTTAGGATTGAGGATTAAAGATTGAGTATTGAGGATTGAAGATTGAGGATTGTGGATTGAAGATTGAGTATTGAGGATTGAAGATTGAGGATTGAGGATTGAGGATTGAGAATTGACGATGAGGTCTGAGGGTTGAGGATTGAACATTGATGATTGAGGATTGAGGATCGAGGATTGAGGATTGAGGATTGAAGATTGAATATTGATGATTGAAGATTGAGGATTGAGGATTGAGGGTTGTGGATTGAGGACGAGGACTGAGCGTTGAGTATTGATGTTTGAGGTCTGATGATTGAGGATTGAGGATTGAGAATTGAGTATTGAGGATTGAGGATTGAAGATTGAGGATTGGGTATTGAGGATTGAAGAATGAGGATTGAGGATTGAGTATTGAGGATCGAGGGTTGAAGATTGAGTATTGGGGATTGAAGACTGACGATTGAGGATTGAGGATTGAGGGTTGAGGATTTAGTATTGAGAATTGAGGATTGAGGATTCAGGATTGAAGATTGAGGATTGGGTATTGAGGACTGAGGACTGAGGATTGAGTATTGAGGATTGAGGATTGAGGATTAAAGATTGAGTATTGAGGATTGAGGATTGAGGATTGAAGTTTGAGTACTGAGGATTGAAGATTGAGGATTGAGGATTGAGGATTGAGGATTGAGGATTGAGAATTGAGGATTGAGAATTGAGGATTGAAGATTGAGGATTGGGTATTGAGGATTGAAGAATGAGGATTGAGGATTGAGGATTGAGGATTGAGGATTGAAGGTTGAGTATTGAGGATTGAAGATTGAGGATTGATGATTGAGGATTAAGGATTGGGTATTGAAGGTTGAGGGTTGATGATTGGGGATTGATGATTGAGGATTGAGGATTGAGAATTGATGATTAAGGATTTAGGATTGAAGATTGAGGATTGGGTATTGAGGATTGAAGAATGAGGATTGAGGAATGAGGATTGAGGATTGAGGATTGAAGATTGAGTATTGAGGATTGAAGATTGAGGATTGAGGATTGAGGATTGAGGATTGAGGATTGAGGATTGAGGAGTGAAGATTGAGGATTGAGGATTGAGGATTGAGGATTGAGGATTGAAGATTGAGGATTGAGGATGAGGGCTGAGGGTTGAGGATTGAGGTTTGAGGAGTGAGGACCGAGCATTGAGGATTGAGAATTGAGGATTGAGGATTTAGGATTGAAGATTGAGGATTGGGTATTGAGGATTGAAGAATGAGGATTGAGGAATGAGGATTGAGGATTGAGGATTGAAGATTGAGTATTGAGGATTGAAGATTGAGGATTGAGTATTGAGGATTGAGGATTGAGGATTGAGGATTGAGGATTGAAGATTGAGGATTGGGGACTGAGTGTTCAGGGTTGAGTGCTGAGAATTAATGTTTGCGGATAGAGATTTGAAGATTGCAGATTGATTATCGAGTATTGAAAACTGTGAATTGAGGATATTCTATTGAGGATTGAGGATTGACAATTGATTGTCGCGGACTGAGGGCTGAAGATTAAGGATTAAGGATTGAGGATTCAGAATTGAGGTTTGAGGACTGAGGATTGAGGATTGGAGATTGAGTATTGAGGATTCAAGATTGAGGATTGAGGACTGAGGACGGAGGATTGAAGAGAGAGGACTGAGTGTTGAGGATTGAGTGTTGAGAATTGATGTTTGAGGGTTGAGATTTGATTATTAATTTTTGTGGATTGAGTATTGAACGATGAGTATTCAGGGTATTCTATTGAGTATTGAGAATTGAGGATTGATTGTTGAACATTGAGGATTGATGGTTGAGGGTTTTGTGTTGAATATTGAGGATTGAGGATTGAGGATTGAGGATTGAGGTTTGAGGATTGAGGATTGAAGATTGAGTATTGAGGATTGAAGGTTGAGGATTGAGGATTGAGGATTGAGGATTGAGGATTGAGGATTGAGAATTGAGGATTGAGGATTGAGGATTGAAGATTGAGGATTGGGTATTGAGGATTGAAGAATGAGGATTGAGGATTGAGGATTGAGGATTGAGGATTGAAGGTTGAGTATTGAGGATTGAAGATTGAGGATTGATGATTGAGGATTAAGGATTGGGTATTGAAGGTTGAGGATTGATGATTGGGGATTGATGATTGAGGATTGAGGATTGAGTATTGAGGACTGAGGATTGAAGATTGAGGATTGAGGATTGAGGATTAAAGATTGAGTATTGAGGATTGAAGATTGAGAATTGAGGATTGAGGATTGAACATTGAGGACTGAGTGTTGAGGGTTGAGTGATGAGAATTGATGTTTGTGGATAGAGATTTGAGGATTGCAGATTGAGTGTTGTGTATTGAAAACTGTGAATTGAGGATATTCTATTGCGGATTGAGGATTGTTACCTGATTGTTGAGGACTGAGGGCTGAAGATTGAGGATTCAGTGTTGAGGATTCAGAATTGAGGTTTGAGGACTGAGGATTGAGGATGGAGAATCGAAGATTGAGTATTGAGGATTGAAGATTGAGGACTGATGATTGAGGATTGAGGATTGGGGATGAGGGCTGAGGGTTGAGGATTGAGATTTAAGGACTGAGGACTGAGGATTGAGGATTGAGAATTGAGGATTGAGGATTGAGGATTGAAGATTGAGGATTTGGTATTGAGGATTGAAGAATGAGGATTGAGGATTGAGGATTGAGGATTGAGGATTGAAGATTGAGTATTGAGGATTGAAGATTGACGATTGAGGAATGTGGATTGAAGATTGAGTATTGAACATTGAGGACTGTGTGTTGAGGGTTCAGCGATGAGAATTGATGTTTGTGGATAGAGGTTTGAAGATTGCAGATTGGGTATTGAGTATTGAAGACTGTGAATGCAGGATATTCTATTGAGGATTGAGGATTGTCAACTAATTGTTGAGGACTGAGGGCTGAAGATTGAGGATTCAGGATTGAGGATTCAGAACTGATGTTTGAGGACTGAGGATTGAGGATTGAAGATTGATTATTGAGGATTGAGGATTGAGAATTGAGGATTGAGGATTGAGGATTGAAGATTGAGGATTGGGTATTGAGAATTGAAGAGTGAGGGTTGAGGATTGAGGATTGAGGTTGAGGATTGAAGATTGAGTATTGAGGATTGAAGATCGAGGATTGAGGACTGAGTATTGAGGATTGAGTATTGAGGATTTAGGATTGAGGATTAAAGATTGAGTATTGAGGATTGAAGATTGAGGATTGTGGATTGAAGATTGAGTATTGAGGATTGAAGATTGAGGATTGAGGATTGAGGATTGAGAATTGACGATGAGGTCTGAGGGTTGAGGATTGATGTTTGAGGAGTGAGGACTGAGGATTGAGGATTGAGAATTGAGGATTGAGGATTGAGGATTGAGGATTGACGATTGAGGATTGGGTATTGAGGATTGAACATTGAGGATTGAGGATTGAGGATCGAGGATTGAGGATTGAGGATTGAAGATTGAATATTGATGATTGAAGATTGAGGATTGAGGATTGAGGGTTGTGGATTGAGGACGAGGACTGAGCGTTGAGTATTGATGTTTGAGGTCTGATGATTGAGGATTGAGGATTGAGAATTGAGTATTGAGGATTGAGGATTGAAGATTGAGGATTGGGTATTGAGGATTGAAGAATGAGGATTGAGGATTGAGTATTGAGGATCGAGGGTTGAAGATTGAGTATTGGGGATTGAAGACTGACGATTGAGGATTGAGGATTGAGGGTTGAGGATTTAGTATTGAGAATTGAGGATTGAGGATTGAGGATTGAAGATTGAGGATTGGGTATTGAGGACTGAGGACTGAGGATTGAGTATTGAGGATTGAGGATTGAGGATTAAAGATTGAGTATTGAGGATTGAGGATTGAGGATTGAAGTTTGAGTACTGAGGATTGAAGATTGAGGATTGAGGATTGAGGATTGAGGATTGAGGATTGAGAATTGAGGATTGAGAATTGAGGATTGAAGATTGAGGATTGGGTATTGAGGATTGAAGAATGAGGATTGAGGATTGAGGATTGAAGAATGAGGATTGAGGAATGAGGATTGAGGATTGAGGATTGAAGATTGAGTATTGAGGATTGAAGATTGAGGATTGATGATTGAGGATTAAGGATTGGGTATTGAAGGTTGAGGATTGATGATTGGGGATTGATGATTGAGGATTGAGGATTGAGAATTGATGATTAAGGATTTAGGATTGAAGATTGAGGATTGGGTATTGAGGATTGAAGAATGAGGATTGAGGAATGAGGATTGAGGATTGAGGATTGAAGATTGAGTATTGAGGATTGAAGATTGAGGATTGAGGATTGAGGATTGAGGATTGAGGACTGAGGATTGAGGATTGAAGATTGAGGATTGAGGATTGAGGATTGAGGATTGAGGATTGAAGATTGAGGATTGAGGATGAGGGCTGAGGGTTGAGGATTGAGGTTTGAGGAGTGAGGACCGAGCATTGAGGATTGAGAATTGAGGATTGAGGATTTAGGATTGAAGATTGAGGATTGGGTATTGAGGATTGAAGAATGAGGATTGAAGAATGAGGATTGAGGATTGAGGATTGAAGATTGAGTATTGAGGATTGAAGATTGAGGATTGAGTATTGAGGATTGAGGATTGAGGATTGAGGATTGAGGATTGAAGATTGAGGATTGGGGACTGAGTGTTCAGGGTTGAGTGCTGAGAATTAATGTTTGTGGATAGAGATTTGAAGATTGCAGATTGATTATCGAGTATTGAAAACTGTGAATTGAGGATATTCTATTGAGGATTGAGGATTGACAATTGATTGTCGCGGACTGAGGGCTGAAGATTAAGGATTAAGGATTGAGGATTCAGAATTGAGGTTTGAGGACTGAGGATTGAGGATTGGAGATTGAGTATTGAGGATTGAAGATTGAGGATTGAGGACTGAGGATGGAGGATTGAAGAGAGAGGACTGAGTGTTGAGGATTGAGTGTTGAGAATTGATGTTTGAGGGTTGAGATTTGATTATTAATTTTTGTGGATTGAGTATTGAACGATGAGTATTCAGGGTATTCTATTGAGTATTGAGAATTGAGGATTGATTGTTGAACATTGAGGATTGATGGTTGAGGGTTTTGTGTTGAATATTGAGGATTGAGGATTGAGGATTGAGGATTGAGGATTGAGGATTGAGGATTGAGGATTGAAGATTGAGTATTGAGGATTGAAGGTTGAGGATTGAGGATTGAGGATTGAGGATTGAGGATTGAGGATTGAGAATTGAGGATTGAGGATTGAGGATTGAAGATTGAGGATTGGGTATTGAGGATTGAAGAATGAGGATTGAGGATTGAGGATTGAGGATTGAGGATTGAAGGTTGAGTATTGAGGATTGAAGATTGAGGATTGATGATTGAGGATTAAGGATTGGGTATTGAAGGTTGAGGATTGATGATTGGGGATTGATGATTGAGGATTGAGGATTGAGTATTGAGGACTGAGGATTGAAGATTGAGGATTGAGGATTGAGGATTAAAGATTGAGTATTGAGGATTGAAGATTGAGAATTGAGGATTGAGGATTGAACATTGAGGACTGAGTGTTGAGGGTTGAGTGATGAGAATTGATGTTTGTGGATAGAGATTTGAGGATTGCAGATTGAGTATTGTGTATTGAAAACTGTGAATTGAGGATATTCTATTGAGGATTGAGGATTGTTACCTGATTGTTGAGGACTGAGGGCTGAAGATTGAGGATTCAGTGTTGAGGATTCAGAATTGAGGTTTGAGGACTGAGGATTGAGGATGGAGGATCGAAGATTGAGTATTGAGGATTGAAGATTGAGGACTGATGATTGAGGATTGAGGATTGGGGATGAGGGCTGAGGGTTGAGGATTGAGATTTAAGGACTGAGGACTGAGGATTGAGGATTGAGAATTGAGGATTGAGGATTGAGGATTGAAGATTGAGGATTTGGTATTGAGGATTGAAGAATGAGGATTGAGGATTGAGGATTGAGGATTGAGGATTGAAGATTGAGTATTGAGGATTGAAGATTGACGATTGAGGAATGTGGATTGAAGATTGAGTATTGAACATTGAGGACTGAGTGTTGAGGGTTCAGCGATGAGAATTGATGTTTGTGGATAGAGGTTTGAAGATTGCAGATTGAGTAAAGAGTATTGAAGACTGTGAATGCAGGATATTCTATTGAGGATTGAGGATTGTCAACTGATTGTTGAGGACTGAGGGCTGAAGATTGAGGATTCAGGATTGAGGATTCAGAACTGACGTTTGAGGACTGAGGATTGAGGATTGAAGATTGATTATTGAGGATTGAGGATTGAGAATTGAGGATTGAGGATTGAGGATTGAAGATTGAGGATTGGGTATTGAGAATTGAAGAATGAGGATTGAGGATTGAGGATTGAGTATTGAGGATTGAAGATTGAGTATTGAGAATTGAAGATTGAGGATTGAGGACTGAGGATTGAGGGTTGAGTATTGAGGATTGAGGATTGAGGATTAAAGATTGACTATTGAGGATTGAAGATTGAGGATTGTGGATTGAAGATTGAGTATTGAGGATTGAAGATTGAGGATTGAGGATTGAGGATTGGGAATTGAAGATGAGGGCTGAGGGTTGAGGATTGAGGTTTTGAGGACTGCGGACTGAGGATTGAGGATTGGGAATTGAGGATTGAAGGTTGAGGATTGAGGATTGAAGATTGGGGATTGAGCATTGAGGGTTGTGGATTGAGAACGAGGACAGAGGGTTGAGTATTGATGTTTGAGGTCTGAGGATTGAGGATTGAGGATTGAGAATTGAGGATTGAAGATTGAGTATTGAGGATTGAAGGTTGACGATTGAGGGTTGAGGATTGAAGATTGAGGACTTAGTGTTGAGGGTTGAGTGATGGGAATTGATGTTTGTGGATTGAGATTTGAAGATTGAAGAATGGGGATTGAGTATTGAAAACTGTGAATTGAGGATATTCTATTGAGGATTGAGTATTGACTATTGATTGTTGAGGACTGAGGGCTAAAGATTGAGGATTCAGGATTGAGGATCCGGGATTGAGGTTTAAGGACAGAGGATTGAGGGTTGAGGATTGAGGATTGAGGATTGACGCTTGAGGATTGAAGGTTGAGGATGGAGGATTGAAAAGAGTGGACTGAGTGTTGAGGATTGAGTGTTGAGAATTGATGTTTGAGGATTGAGATTTGATTATTGAATATTGTGGATTGAGTATTGCACCATGAGAATTCATGATACTCTATTGAGTATTAGGAATTGAGTATTGATGGTTGAGTATTGAGGATTGGTGATTGAGGGTTGTGTGTTGAATATTGAGGATTGAGGATTGAGGATTGAAGATTGAAGATTGAGGATTGAATATTGAGTCTTGATGATTGATGATTGAGGATTGAGGATTGAGTGTTGAGGATTGAGGACGAGGACTGACGGTTGAGGATTGAGGTTTGAGGTTTCAGGATTGAGGATTGAGCATTGAGGATTGAAGATTGAGGACTGGGGATTGAGGATTGAAGATTGACGATTGAGGATTGTGGATTGAGGATTTAGGGTTGAGGATTAAAGATTGAATATTGATGATTGAAGATTGAGGATTGAGGATTGAGGGTTGTGGATTGAGGACGAGGACTGAGTGTTGAGAATTGATGTTTGAGGTCTGAGGATTGAGGATTGAGGATTGAGAATTGAGGATTGAGGATTGAGGATTGAAGATTGAGGATTGGGTATTGAGGATTGAAGAATGAGGACTGAGGATTTAGGATTGAGGATCGAGAATTGAAGATTGAGTATTGAGGATTGAAGATTGAGGATTGAGGATTGAGGATTGAGGATTGAGGATTGAGTATTCAGGATTGAGGATTGAGGATTGTAGATTGAGGATTGAGGATTGATGAATAAAGATTGAGTGTTGAGGATTGAAGATTGAGGACTGAGTGTTGAGGGTTGAGTGATGCGAATTGATGTTTGTGGATAGAGATTTGAGGATTGCAGATTGAGTATTGTGTATTGAAAACTGTGAATTGAGGATATTCTATTGAGGATTGAGGATTGTTACCTGATTGTTGAGGACTGAGGGCTGAAGATTGAGGATTCAGTGTTGAGGATTCAGAATTGAGGTTTGAGGAATGAGGATTGAGGATGGAGGATCGAAGATTGAGTATTGAGGATTGAAGATTGAGGACTGATGATTGAGGATTGAGGATTGGGGCTGAGGGATGAGAATTGAGATTTAAGGACTGAGGACTGAGGATTGAGGATTGAGAATTGAGGATTGAGGATTGAGGATTGAAGATTGAGGATTTGGTATTGAGGATTGAAGATTGAGGATTGAGGATTGAGGATTGAGGATTGAGGATTGAAGATTGAGTATTGAGGATTGAAGATTGACGATTGAGGAATGTGGATTGAAGATTGAGTATTGAACATTGAGGACTGAGTGTTGAGGGTTCAGCGATGAGAATTGATGTTTGTGGATAGAGGTTTGAAGATTGCAGATTGAGTATTGAGTATTGAAGACTGTGAATGCAGGATATTCTATTGAGGATTGAGGATTGTCAACTGATTGTTGAGGACTGAAGGCTGAAGATTGAGGATTCAGGATTGAGGATTCAGAACTGATGTTTGAGGACTGAGGATTGAGGATTGAAGATTGATTATTGAGGATTGAGGATTGAGAATTGAGGATTGAGGATTGAGGATTGAAGATTGAGGATTGGGTATTGAGAATTGAAGAATGAGGATTGAGGATTGAGGATTGCGTATTGAGGATTGAAGATTGAGTATTGAGGATTGAAGATTGAGGATTGAGGACTGAGGATTGAGGGTTGAGTATTGAGGATTGAGGATTGAGGATTAAAGATTGACTATTGAGGATTGAAGATTGAGGATTGTGGATTGAAGATTGAGTATTGAGGATTGAAGATTGAGGATTGAGGATTGAGGATTGAGACTTGAAGATGAGGGCTGAGGGTTGAGGATTGAGGTTTGAGGACTGCGGACTGAGGATTGAGGATTGAGAATTGAGGATTGAAGATTGAGGATTGAGGATTGAAGATTGGGGATTGAGCATTGAGGGTTGTGGATTGAGGACGAGGACAGAGGGTTGAGTATTGATGTTTGAGGTCTGAGGATTGAGGATTGAGGATTGAGAATTGAGGATTGAAGATTGAGTATTGAGGATTGAAGGTTGACGATTGAGGGTTGAGGATTGAAGATTGAGGACTTGGTGTTGAGGGTTGAGTGATGGGAATTGATGTTTGTGGATTGAGATTTGAAGATTGAAGAATGGGGATTGAGTATTGAAAACTGTGAATTGAGGATATTCTATTGAGGATTGAGTATTGACTATTGATTGTTGAGGACTGAGGGCTAAAGATTGAGGATTCAGGATTGAGGATTCGGGATTGAGGTTTAAGGACAGAGGATTGAGGGTTGAGGATTGAGGATTGAGGATTGACGCTTGAGGATTGAAGGTTGAGGATGGAGGATTGAAAAGAGTGGACTGAGTGTTGAGGATTGAGTGTTGAGAATTGATGTTTGAGGATTGAGATTTGATTATTGAATATTGTGGATTGAGTATTGAACCTTGAGAATTCATGATACTCTATTGAGTATTAGGAATTGAGTATTGATTGTTGAGTATTGAGGATTGGTTGTTGACGGTTGTGTGTTGAATATTGAGGATTGAGGATTGAGGATTGAGGATTGAAGATTGAGGATTGAATATTGAGTCCTGATGATTGATGATTGAGGATTGAGGAATGAGTGTTGAGGATTGAGGACGAGGACTGACGGTTGAGGATTGAGGTTTGAGGTTTCAGGATTGAGGATTGAGGACTGAGGATTGAGGATTGAGGATTGAGCATTGAGGATTGAAGATTGAGGACTGGGGATTGAGGATTGAAGATTGACGATTGAGGATTGTTGATTGAGGATTTAGGGTTGAGGATTAAAGATTGAATATTGATGATTGAAGATTGAGGATTGAGGATTGAGGACGAGGACTGAGTGTTGAGAATTGATGTTTGAGGTCTGAGGATTGAGGATTGAGGATTGAGAATTGAGGATTGAGGATTGAGGATTGAAGATTGAGGATTGAGTATTGAGGATTGAAGAATGAGGACTGAGGATTTAGGATTGAGGATCGAGAATTGAAGATTGAGTATTGAGGATTGAAGATTGAGGATTGAGGATTGACGATTGAGGACTGAGGATTGAGTATTCAGGATTGAGGATTGAGGATTGTAGATTGAGGATTGAGGATTGATGATTAAAGATTGAGTGTTGAGGATTGAAGATTGAGGATTGATGATTGGGGATTGAGGATTGAGGATTGAGGATTGAGGATTGAGTATTGAAGGCTGAGGATTGATGATTGAGGATTGAGGATTGAGGATTGAGGATTGAGGATTGAGTATTGAGGACTGAGGGTTGAAGATTGAGGATTGATGATTGAGGATTAAAGATTGAGTATTGAGGATAGAAGATTGAGAATTGAGGATTGAGGATTGAACATTGAGGACTGAGTGTTGAGGGTTGAGTGATGAGAATTGATGTTTGAGGATAGAGATTTGTAGATTGCAGATTGAGTATTGTGTATTGAAAACTGTGAATTGAGGATATTCTATTGAGGATTGAGGACTGTCACCTGATTGTTGAGGACTGAGGGCTGAAGATTGAGGATTCAGGATTGAGGATTCAGAATTGAGGTTTGAGGACTGAGGATTGAGGATTGAGGATTGAAGATTGAGTATTGAGGATTGAGAATTGAGGATTGTGGATTGAGGATTGAAGATTGAGGATTGGGTTTTGAGGATTGAAGAATGAGGATTGAGGATTGAGGATTGAGGTTGAGAATTGAAGATTGAGTATTGAGGATTGAAGATTGAGGATTGAGGACTGAGGATGGAGGATTGAAGAGAGAGGACTGAGTGTTGAGGATTGAGTGTTGAGAATTGATGTTTGAGGGTTGAGATTTGATTATTAATTTTTGTGGATTGAGTATTGAACGATGAGTATTCAGGGTATTCTATTGAGTATTGAGAATTGAGGATTGATTGTTGAATATTGAGGATTGATGGTTGAGGGTTTTGTGTTGAATATTGAGGATTGAGGATTGAGGATTGAGGATTGAGGATTGAGGATTGAGGATTGAAGATTGAGTATTGAGGATTGAAGGTTGAGGATTGAGGATTGAGGATTGAGGATTGAGGATTGAGGATTGAGAATTGAGGATTGAGGATTGAGGATTGAAGATTGAGGATTGGGTATTGAGGATTGAAGAATGAGGATTGAGGATTGAGGATTGAGGATTGAGGATTGAAGGTTGAGTATTGAGGATTGAAGATTGAGGATTGATGATTGAGGATTAAGGATTGGGTATTGAAGGTTGAGGATTGATGTTTGGGGATTGATGATTGAGGATTGAGGATTGAGTATTGAGTACTGAGGATTGAAGATTGAGGATTGAGGATTGAGGATTAAAGATTGAGTATTGAGGATTGAAGATTGAGAATTGAGGATTGAGGATTGAACATTGAGGACTGAGTGTTGAGGGTTGAGTGATGCGAATTGATGTTTGTGGATAGAGATTTGAGGATTGCAGATTGAGTATTGTGTATTGAAAACTGTGAATTGAGGATATTCTATTGAGGATTGAGGATTGTTACCTGATTGTTGAGGACTGAGGGCTGAAGATTGAGGATTCAGTGTTGAGGATTCAGAATTGAGGTTTGAGGACTGAGGATTGAGGATGGAGGATCGAAGATTGAGTATTGAGGATTGAAGATTGAGGACTGATGATTGAGGATTGAGGATTGGGGATGAGGGCTGAGGGTTGAGGATTGAGATTTAAGGACTGAGGACTGAGGATTGAGGATTGAGAATTGAGGATTGAGGATTGAGGATTGAAGATTGAGTATTGAGGATTGAAGATTGACGATTGAGGAATGTGGATTGAAGATTGAGTATTGAACATTGAGGACTGAGTGTTGAGGGTTCAGCGATGAGAATTGATGTTTGTGGATAGAGGTTTGAAGATTGCAGATTGAGTATTGAGTATTGAAGACTGTGAATGCAGGATATTCTATTGAGGATTGAGGATTGTCAACTGATTGTTGAGGACTGAGGGCTGAAGATTGAGGATTCAGGATTGAGGATTCAGAACTGATGTTTGAGGACTGAGGATTGAGGATTGAAGATTGATTATTGAGGATTGAGGATTGAGAATTGAGGATTGAGGATTGAGGATTGAAGATTGAGGATTGGGTATTGAGAATTGAAGAATGAGGATTGAGGATTGAGGATTGCGTATTGAGGATTGAAGATTGAGTATTGAGGATTGAAGATTGAGGATTGAGGATTGAGGATTGAGACTTGAAGATGAGGGCTGAGGGTTGAGGATTGAGGTTTGAGGACTGCGGACTGAGGATTGAGGATTGAGAATTGAGGATTGAAGATTGAGGATTGAGGATTGAAGATTGGGGATTGAGCATTGAGGGTTGTGGATTGAGGACGAGGACAGAGGGTTGAGTATTGATGTTTGAGGTCTGAGGATTGAGGATTGAGGATTGAGAATTGAGGATTGAAGATTGAGTATTGAGGATTGAAGGTTGACGATTGAGGGTTGAGGATTGAAGATTGAGGACTTGGTGTTGAGGGTTGAGTGATGGGAATTGATGTTTGTGGATTGAGATTTGAAGATTGAAGAATGGGGATTGAGTATTGAAAACTGTGAATTGAGGATATTCTATTGAGGATTGAGTATTGACTATTGATTGTTGAGGACTGAGGGCTAAAGATTGAGGATTCAGGATTGAGGATTCGGGATTGACGTTTAAGGACAGAGGATTGAGGGTTGAGGATTGAGGATTGAGGATTGACGCTTGAGGATTGAAGGTTGAGGATGGAGGATTGAAAAGAGTGGACTGAGTGTTGAGGATTGAGTGTTGAGAATTGATGTTTGAGGATTGAGATTTGATTATTGAATATTGTGGATTGAGTATTGAACCATGAGAATTCATGATACTCTATTGAGTATTAGGAATTGAGTATTGATGGTTGAGTATTGAGGATTGGTTGTTGACGGCTGTGTGTTGAATATTGAGGATTGAGGATTGAGGATTGAGGATTGAAGATTGAGGATTGAATATTGAGTCCTGATGATTGATGATTGAGGATTGAGGATTGAGTGTTGAGGATTGAGGACGAAGACTGACGGTTGAGGATTGAGGTTTGAGGTTTCAGGATTGAGGATTGAGGACTGAGGATTGAGGATTGAGGATTGAGCATTGAGGATTGAAGATTGAGGACTGGGGATTGAGGATTGAAGATTGACGATTGAGGATTGTGGATTGAGGATTTAGGGTTGAGGATTAAAGATTGAATATTGATGATTGAAGATTGAGGATTGAGGATTGAGGACGAGGACTGAGTGTTGAGAATTGATGTTTGAGGTCTGAGGATTGAGGATTGAGGATTGAGAATTGAGGATTGAGGATTGAGGATTGAAGATTGAGGATTGGGTATTGAGGATTGAAGAATGAGGACTGAGGATTTAGGATTGAGGATCGAGAATTGAAGATTGAGTATTGAGGATTGAAGATTGAGGATTGAGGATTGAGGATTGAGGACTGAGGATTGAGTATTCAGGATTGAGGATTGAGGATTGTAGATTGAGGATTGAGGATTGATGATTAAAGATTGAGTGTTGAGGATTGAAGATTGAGGATTGATGATTGGGGATTGAGGATTGAGGATTGAGGATTGAGGATTGAGTATTGAAGGCTGAGGATTGATGATTGAGGATTGAGGATTGAGGATTGAGGATTGAGTATTGAGGACTGAGGGTTGAAGATTGAGGATTGATGATTGAGGATTAAAGATTGAGTATTGAGGATAGAAGATTGAGAATTGAGGATTGAGGATTGAACATTGAGGACTGAGTGTTGAGGGTTGAGTGATGAGAATTGATGTTTGAGGATAGAGATTTGTAGATTGCAGATTGAGTATTGTGTATTGAAAACTGTGAATTGAGGATATTCTATTGAGGATTGAGGACTGTCACCTGATTGTTGAGGACTGAGGGCTGAAGATTGAGGATTCAGGATTGAGGATTCAGAATTGAGGTTTGTGGACTGAGGATTGAGGATTGAGGATTGAAGATTGAGTATTGAGGATTGAAGATTGAGGATTGAGGATTGAGAATTGAGGATTGAGGATGAGGGCTGAGGGTTGAGGATTGAGGTTTAAGGACTGATGACTGAGGATTGAGGATTGAGAATTGAGGATTGAGGATTGAGGATTGAAGAGTGAGGATTGGGTATTGAGGATTGAAGAATGAGGATTGAGGATTGAGGATTGAGGATAGAGGATTGAAGATTGAGTATTGAGGATTGAAGATTGACGATTGAGGATTGTGGATTGAAGATTGAGTATTGAACATTGAGGACTGAGTGTTGAGGGTTCAGTGATGAGAATTGATGTTTGTGGATAGAGGTTTGAAGATTGCAGATTGGGTATTGAGCATTGAAAACTGTGAATTGAGGATATTCTATTGAGGATTGAGTATTGTCAACTGATTGTTGAGGACTGAGGGCTGACGATTGAGGATTCAGGATTGAGGATTCAGAATTGAGGTTTGAGGACTGAGGATTGTGGATTGAAGATTGATTATTGAAGATTGAGGATTGAGAATTGAGGATTGAGGATGAGGGCTGAGGGTTGAGGATTGAGGATTGAGGATTGAGGATTGAGGACTGAGGATTGAGTATTCAGGATTGAGGATTGAGGATTGTAGATTGAGGATTGAGGATTGATGATTAAAGATTGAGTGTTGAGGATTGAAGATTGAGAATTGAGGATTGAGGATTGAGGATTGAAGATTGAGGATTGGGTATTGAGAATTGAAGAATGAGGATTGAGGATTGAGGATTGGGTATTGAGGATTGAACATTGAGGATTGAGGATTGAGGATCGAGGATTGAGGATTGAGGATTGAAGATTGAATATTGATGATTGAAGATTGAGGATTGAGGATTGAGGGTTGTGGATTGAGGACGAGGACTGAGCGTTGAGTATTGATGTTTGAGGTCTGATGATTGAGGATTGAGGATTGAGAATTGAGTATTGAGGATTGAGGATTGAAGATTGAGGATTGGGTATTGAGGATTGAAGAATGAGGATTGAGGATTGAGTATTGAGGATTGAGGGTTGAAGATTGAGTATTGGGGATTGAAGACTGACGATTGAGGATTGAGGATCGAGGGTTGAGGATTTAGTATTGAGAATTGAGGATTGAGGATTGAGGATTGAAGATTGAGGATTGGGTATTGAGGACTGAGGACTGAGGATTGAGTATTGAGGATTGAGGATTGAGGATTAAAGATTGAGTATTGAGGATTGAGGATTGAGGATTGAAGTTTGAGTACTGAGGATTGAAGATTGAGGATTGAGGATTGAGGATTGAGGATTGAGGATTGAGAATTGAGGATTGAGGATTGAGGATTGAAGATTGAGGATTGGGTATTGAGGATTGAAGAATGAGGATTGAGGATTGAGGATTGAGGATTGAGGATTGAAGGTTGAGTATTGAGGATTGAATATTGAGGATTGAGGATTGAGGATTGAAGATTGAGGATTTGGTATTGAGGATTGAAGAATGAGGATTGAGGATTGAGGATTGAGGATTGAGGATTGAAGATTGAGTATTGAGGATTGAGAATTGAGGATTGAGGATTGAGGATTGAAGAGTGAGGATTGGGTATTGAGGATTGAAGAATGAGGATTGAGGATTGAGGATTGAGGATTGTGGATTGAAGATTGAGTATTGAACATTGAGGACTGAGTGTTGAGGGTTCAGTGATGAGAATTGATGTTTGTGGATAGAGGTTTCAAGATTGCAGATTGGGTATTGAGCATTGAAAACTGTGAATTGAGGATATTCTATTGAGGATTGAGTATTGTCAACTGATTGTTGAGGACTGAGGGCTGACGATTGAGGATTCAGGATTGAGGATTCAGAATTGAGGTTTGAGGACTGAGGATTGTGGATTGAAGATTGATTATTGAAGATTGAGGATTGAGAATTGAGGATTGAGGATGAGGGCTGAGGGTTGAGGATTGAGGATTGAGGATTGAGGATTGAGGACTGAGGATTGAGTATTCAGGATTGAGGATTGAGGATTGTAGATTGAGGATTGAGGATTGAAGATTGAGGATTGGGTATTGAGGATTGAAGAATGAGGATTGAGGATTGAGGATTGAGGATTGAGGATTGAAGGTTGAGTATTGAGGATTGAAGATTGAGGATTGAGGATTGAGGATTGAAGATTGAGGATTTGGTATTGAGGATTGAAGAATGAGGATTGAGGATTGAGGATTGAGGATTGAGGATTGAAGATTGAGTATTGAGGATTGAAGATTGACGATTGAGGAATGTGGATTGAAGATTGAGTATTGAACATTGAGGACTGAGTGTTGAGGGTTCAGCGATGAGAATTGATGTTTGTGGATAGAGGTTTGAAGATTGCAGATTGAGTATTGAGTATTGAAGACTGTGAATGCAGGATATTCTATTGAGGATTGAGGATTGTCAACTGATTGTTGAGGACTGAGGGCTGAAGATTGAGGATTCAGGATTGAGGATTCAGAACTGATGTTTGAGGACTGAGGATTGAGGATTGAAGATTGATTATTGAGGATTGAGGATTGAGAATTGAGGATTGAGGATTGAGGATTGAAGATTGAGGATTGGGTATTGAGAATTGAAGAATGAGGATTGAGGATTGAGGATTGAGTATTGAGGATTGAAGATTGAGTATTGAGGATTGATGATTGAGGATTGAGGACTGAGGATTGAGGGTTGAGTATTGAGGATTGAGGATTGAGGATTAAAGATTGACTATTGAGGATTGAGGATTGAGGATTGTGGATTGAAGATTGTGTATTGAGGATTGAAGATTGAGGATTGAGGATTGAGGATTGAGGATTGAGAATTGAAGATGAGGGCTGAGGGTTGAGGATTGAGGTTTGAGGACTGCGGACTGAGGATTGAGGATTGAGAATTGAGGATTGAAGATTGAGGATTGAGGATTGAAGATTGGGGATTGAGCATTGAGGGTTGTGGATTGAGGACGAGGACAGAGGGTTGAGTATTGATGTTTGAGGTCTGTGGATTGAGGATTGAGGATTGAGAATTGAGGATTGAAGATTGAGTATTGAGAATTGAAGGTTGACGATTGAGGGTTGAGGATTGAAGATTGAGGACTTAGTGTTGAGGGTTGAGTGATGGGAATTGATGTTTGTGGATTGAGATTTGAAGATTGAAGAATGGGGATTGAGTATTGAAAACTGTGAATTGAGGATATTCTATTGAGGATTGAGTATTGACTATTGATTGTTGAGGACTGAGGGCTAAAGATTGAGGATTCAGGATTGAGGATTCGGGATTGAGGTTTAAGGACAGAGGATTGAGGGTTGAGGATTGAGGATTGAGGATTGACGCTTGAGGATTGAAGGTTGAGGATGGAGGATTGAAAAGAGTGGACTGAGTGTTGAGGATTGAGTGTTGAGAATTGATGTTTGAGGATTGAGATTTGATTATTGAATATTGTGGATTGAGTATTGAACCATGAGAATTCATGATACTCTATTGAGTATTAGGAATTGAGTATTGATGGTTGAGTATTGAGGATTGGTGGTTGAGGGTTGTGTGTTGAATATTGAGGATTGAGCATTGAGGATTGAGGATTGAAGATTGAGGATTGAATATTGAGTCTTGATGATTGATGATTGAGGATTGAGGATTGAGTGTTGAGGATTGAGGACGAGGACTGACGGTTGAGGATTGAGGTTTGAGGTTTCAGGATTGAGGATTGAGGACTGAGGATTGAGGATTGAGGATTGAGCATTGAGGATTGAAGATTGAGGACTGGGGATTGATGATTGAAGATTGACGATTGAGGATTGTGGGTTGAGGATTTAGGGTTGAGGATTAAAGATTGAATATTGATGATTGAAGATTGAGGATTGAGGATTGAGGGTTGTGGATTGAGGACGAGGACTGAGTGTTGAGAATTGATGTTTGAGGTCTGAGGATTGTGGATTGAGGATTGAGAATTGAGGATTGAGGATTGAGGATTGAAGATTGAGGATTGGGTATTGAGGATTGAAGAATGAGGACTGAGGATTTAGGATTGAGGATCGAGGATTGAAGATTGAGTATTGAGGATTGAAGATTGAGGATTGAGGATTGAGGATTGAGGATTGAGGATTGAGTATTCAGGATTGAGGATTGAGGATTGTAGATTGAGGATTGAGGATTGATGATTAAAGATTGAGTGTTGAGGATTGAAGATTGAGGATTGATGATTGGGGATTGAGGATTGAGGATTGAGGATTGAGGATTGAGTATTGAAGGCTGAGGATTGATCATTGAGGATTGAGGATTGAGGATTGAGGATTGAGTATTGAGGACTGAGGGTTGAAGATTGAGGATTGATGATTGAGGATTAAAGATTGAGTATTGAGGATAGAAGATTGAGAATTGAGGATTGAGGATTGAACATTGAGGACTGAGTGTTGAGGGTTGAGTGATGAGGATTGATGTTTGAGGATAGAGATTTGTAGATTGCAGATTGAGAATTGTGTATTGAAAACTGTGAATTGAGGATATTCTATTGAGGATTGAGGATTGTCACCTGATTGTTGAGGACTGAGGGCTGAAGATTGAGGATTCAGGATTGAGGATTCAGAATTGAGGTTTGAGGACTGAGGATTGAGGATTGAGCATTGAAGATTGAGTATTGAGGATTGAAGATTGAGGATTGAGGATTGAGAATTGAGGATTGAGGTTGAGGGCTGAGGGTTGAGGATTGAGGTTTAAGGACTGAGGACTGAGGATTGAGGATTGAGAATTGAGGATTGAGGATTGAGGATTGAAGATTGACGATTGAGGATTGTGGATTGAAGATTGAGTATTGAACATTGAGGACTGAGTGTTGAGGGTTCAGTGATGAGAATTGATGTTTGTGGATAGAGGTTTGAAGAATGCAGATTGAGTATTGAGCATTGAAAACTGTGAATTGAGGATATTCTATTGAGGATTGAGGATTGTCAACTGATTGTTGAGGACTGAGGGCTGACGATTGAGGATTCAGGATTGAGGATTCAGAATTGAGGTTTGAGGACTGAGGATTGAGGATTGAAGATTGATTATTGAGGATTGAGGATTGAGAATTGAGGATTGTGGATTGAGGATTGAAGATTGAGGATTGGGTTTTGAGGATTGAAGAATGAGGATTGAGGATGGAGGATTGAGGTTGAGGATTGAAGATTGAGTATTGAGGATTGAAGATCGAGGATTGAGGACTGAGTATTGAGGATTGAGTATTGAGGATTGAGGATTGAGGATTAAAGATTGAGTATTGAGGATTGAAGATTGAGGATTGTGGATTGAAGATTGAGTATTGAGGATTGAAGATTGAGGATTGAGGATTGAGGATTGAGAATTGACGATGAGGTCTGAGGGTTGAGGATTGATGTTTGAGGACTGAGGACTGAGGATTGAGGATTGAGAATTGAGGATTGAGGATTGAGGATTGAGGATTGAGGATTGAAAATTGAGTATTGAGGGTTGAAGATTGAGGACTGAGGAATAAGGGTTGAGGATTGAGGATTGAGGATTGAAGATTGACGATTGGGTATTGAGGATTGAAGAATGAGGATTGAGGAATGAGGATTGAGGATTGAGGATTGAAGATTGGGTATTGAGGATTGAAGATTGAGGATTGAGGATTGAGGATTGAGAATTGAGGATTGAGGATTGAGGATTGAGGATTGAAGATAGGGGATTGAGCATTGAGGGTTGTGGATTGAGGACGACGACAGAGTGTTGAGGATTGATGTTTGAGGTCTGAGGATTGAGGATTGAGGATTGAGAATTGAGGATTGAAGATTGAGTATTGAGGATTGAAGGTTAAGGATTGATGGTTGAGGATTGAAGATTGAGGACTTATTGTTGAGGGTTGAGTGATGGGAATTGATGTTTGTGGATTGAGATTTGAAGATTGAAGAATGGGAATTGAGTATTGAAAACTGTGAATTGAGGATATTCTATTGAGGATTGAGTATTGACTATTGATTGTTGACGACTGAGGGCTAAAGATTGAGGATTCAGGATTGAGGATTCGGGATTGTGGTTTAAGGACAGAGGATTGAGGGTTGAGGATTGAGGATTGAGGATTGACGCTTGAGGATTGAAGGTTGAGGATGGAGGATTGAAAAGAGTGGACTGAGTGTTGAGGATTGATTGTTGAGAATTGATGTTTGAGGATTGAGATTTGATTATTGAATATTGTGGATTGAGTATTGAACCATGAGAATTCATGATACTCTATTGCGTATTAGGAATTGAGTATTGATGGTTGAGTATTGAGGATTGGTGGTTGAGGGTTGTGTGTTGAATATTGAGGATTGAGGATTGAGGATTGAGGATTAAAGATTGAATATTGATGATTGAAGATTGAGGATTGAGGATTGATGGTTGTGGATTGAGGACGTGGACTGAGTGTTGAGAATTGATGTTTGAGGTCTGAGGATTGAGGATTGAGGATTGAGAATTGAGGATTGAGGATTGAGGATTGAAGATTGAGGATTGGGTATTGAGGATTGAAGAATGAGGACTGAGGATTTAGGATTGAGGATCGAGGATTGAAGATTGTTTATTGAGGATTGAAGATTGAGGATTGAGGATTGAGGATTGAGGATTGAGGATTGAAGATTGAGGATTGAGGATGAGGGCTGAGGGTTGAGGATTGAGGTTTGAGGAGTGAGGACCGAGCATTGAGGATTGAGAATTGAGGATTGAGGATTTAGGATTGAGGATTGAGGATTTAGGATTGAAGATTGAGGATTGGGTATTGAGGATTGAAGAATGAGGATTGAGGAATGAGGATTGAGGATTGCGGATTGAAGATTGAGTATTGAGGATTGAAGATTGAGAATTGAGGATTGAGGATTGAGGATTGAGGATTGAGGATTGAGGATTGAGGATTGAAGATTGAGGATTGGGGACTGAGTGTTCAGGGTTGAGTGCTGAGAATTAATGTTTGTGGATAGAGATTTGAAGATTGCAGATTGAGTATCGAGTATTGAAAACTGTGAATTGAGGATATTCTATTGAGGATTGAGGATTGACAATTGATTGTCGCGGACTGAGGGCTGAAGATTAAGGATTAAGGATTGAGGATTCAGAATTGAGGTTTGAGGACTGAGGATTGAGGATTGAAGATTGAGTATTGAGGATTGAAAATTGAGGATTGAGGAGTGAGGATGGAGGATTGAAGAGAGAGGACTGAGTGTTGAGGATTGAGTGTTGAGAATTGATGTTTGAGGGTTGAGATTTGATTATTAATTTTTGTGGATTGAGTATTGAACGATGAGTATTCAGGGTATTCTATTGAGTATTGAGAATTGAGGATTGATTGTTGAATATTGAGGATTGATGGTTGAGGGTTTGGTGTTGAATATTGAGGATTGAGGATTGAGGATTGAGGATTGAAGATTGAGTATTGAGGATTGAATGTTGAGGATTGAGGATTGATGATTGAGGATTGAGGATCGAGGATTGAGAATTGAGGATTGAGGATTGAGGATTGAAGATCGAGGATTGGGTATTGAGGATTGAAGAATGAGGATTGAGGATTGAGGATTGAGGATTGAGGATTGAAGGTTGAGTATTGAGGATTGAAGATTGAGGATTGAAGATTGACGATTGAGGATTGTGGATTGAAGATTGAGTATTGAACATTGAGGACTGAGTGTTGAGGGTTCAGTGATGAGAATTGATGTTTGTGGATAGAGGTTTGAAGATTGCAGATTGAGTATTGAGCATTGAAAACTGTGAATTGAGGATATTCTATTGAGGATTGAGGATTGTCAACTGATTGTTGAGGACTGAGGGCTGACGATTGAGGATTCAGGATTGAGGATTCAGAATTGAGGTTTGAGGACTGAGGATTGAGGATTGAAGATTGATTATTGAGGATTGAGGATTGAGAATTGAGGATTGTGGATTGAGGATTGAAGATTGAGGATTGGGTTTTGAGGATTGAAGAATGAGGATTGAGGATTGAGGATTGAGGTTGAGGATTGAAGATTGAGTATTGAGGATTGAAGATCGAGGATTGAGGACTGAGTATTGAGGATTGAGTATTGAGGATTGAGGATTGAGGATTAAAGATTGAGTATTGAGGATTGAAGATTGAGGACTGATGATTGAGGATTGAGGATTGGGGATGAGGGCTGAGGGTTAAGGATTGAGATTTAAGGACTGAGGACTGAGGATTGAGGATTGAGAATTGAGGATTGAGGATTGAGGATTGAAGATTGAGGATTTGGTATTGAGGATTGAAGAATGAGGATTGAGGATTGAGGATTGAGGATTGAGGTTTGAAGATTGAGTACTGAGGATTGAAGATGGACGATTGAGGAATGTGGATTGAAGATTGAGTATTGAACATTGAGGACTGAGTGTTGAGGGTTCAGCGATGAGAATTGATGTTTGTGGATAGAGGTTTGAAGATTGCAGATTGAGTATTGAGTATTGAAGACTGTGAATGCAGGATATTCTATTGAGGATGGAGGATTGTCAACTGATTGTTGAGGACTGAGTGCTGAAGATTGAGGATTCAGGATTGAGGAATCAGAACTGATGTTTGAGGACTGAGGATTGAGGATTGAAGATTGATTATTGAGGATTGAGGATTGAGAATTGAGGATTGAGGATTGAGGATTGAAGATTGAGGATTGGGTATTGAGAATTGAAGAACGAGGATTGAGGATTGAGGATTGAGTATTGAGGATTGAAGGTTGAGTATTGAGGATTGAAGATTGAGGATTGAGGACTGAGGATTGAGGGTTGAGTATTGAGGATTGAGGATTGAGTATTCAGGATTGAGGATTGAGGATTGTAGATTGAGGATTGAGGATTAAAGATTGACTATTGAGGATTGAAGATTGAGGATTGTTGATTGAAGATTGAGTATTGAGGATTGAAGATTGAGGATTGAGGATTGAGGATTGAGAATTGAAGATGAGGGCTGAGGGTTGAGGATTGAGGTTTGAGGACTGCGGACTGAGGATTGAGGATTGAGAATTGATGATTAAAGATTGAGTGTTGAGGATTGAAGATTGAGGATTGATGATTGGGGATTGAGGATTGAGGATTGAGGATTGAGGATTGAGTATTGAAGGCTGAGGATTGATGATTGAGGATTGAGGATTGAGGATTGAGTATTCAGGATTGAGGATTGAGGATTGTAGATTGAGGATTGAGGATTGATGATTAAAGATTGAGTGTTGAGGATTGAAGATTGAGGATTGATGATTGGGGATTGAGGATTGAGGATTGAGGATTGAGGATTGAGTATTGAAGGCTGAGGATTGATGATTGAGGATTGAGGATTGAGGATTGAGGATTGAGTATTGAGGACTGAGGGTTGAAGATTGAGGATTGATGATTGAGGATTAAAGATTGAGTATTGAGGATTGAAGATTGAGAATTGAGGATTGAGGATTGAACATTGAGGCCTGAGTGTTGAGGGTTTAGTGATGAGAATTGATGTTTGAGGATAGAGATTTGAAGATTGCAGATTCAGTATTGTGTATTGAAAACTGTGAATTGAGGATATTCTATTGAGGATTGAGGATTGTCACCTGATTGTTGAGGACTGAGGGCTGAAGATTGAGTATTCAGGATTGAGGATTCAGAATTGAGGTTTGAGGACTGAGGATTGAGGATTGAGGATTGAAGATTGAGTATTGAGGATTGAAGATTGAGGATTGAGGATTGAGAATTGAGGATTGAGGATGAGGGCTGAGGGTTGAGGATTGAGGTTTGAGGACTGAGGACTGAGGATTGAGGATTGAGAATTGAGGATTGAGGATTGAGGATTGAAGAGTGAGGATTGGGTATTGAGGATTGAAGAATGAGGATTGAGGATTGAGGATTGAGGATAGAGCATTGAAGATTGAGTATTGAGGATTGAAGATTGACGATTGAGGATTATGGATTGAAGATTGAGTATTGAGCATTGAGGACTGAGTGTTGAGGGTTCAGTGATGAGAATTGATGTCTGTGGACAGAGATTTGAAGATTGCAGATTGGGTATTGAGTATTGAAAACTGTGAATTGAGGATATTATACTGAGGATTGAGGATTGACAATTGATTGTCGCGGACTGAGGGCTGAAGATTAAGGATTAAGGATTGAGGATTCAGAATTGAGGTTTGAGGACTGAGCATTGAGGATTGAAGATTGAGTATTGAGGATTGAAGATTGAGGATTGAGGACTGAGGATGGAGGATTGAAGAGAGAGGACTGAGTGTTGAGGATTGAGTGTTGAGAATTGATGTTTGAGGGTTGAGATTTGATTATTAATTTTTGTGGATTGAGTATTGAACGATGAGTATTCAGGGTATTCTATTGAGTATTGAGAATTGAGGATTTATTGTTGAATATTGAGGATTGATGGTTGAGGGTTTGGTGTTGAATATTGAGGATTGAGGATTGAGGATTGAGGATTGAGGATTGAGGATTGAGGATTGAAGATTGAGTATTGAGGATTGAAGGTTGAGGATTGAGGATTGATGATTGAGGATTGAGGATTGAGGATTGAGAATTGAGGATTGAGGATTGAGGATTGAAGATTGAGGATTGGGTATTGAGGATTGAAGAATGAGGATTGAGGATTGAGGATTGAGGATTGAGGATTGAAGGTTGAGTATTGAGGATTGAAGATTGAGGATTGATGATTGAGGATTAAGGATTGGGTATTGAAGGTTGAGGATTGATGATTGGGGATTGATGATTGAGGATTGAGGATTGAGTATTGAGGACTGAGGATTGAAGATTGAGGATTGAGGATTGAGGATTAAAGATTGAGTATTGAGGATAGAAGATTGAGAATTGAGGATTGAGGATTGAACATTGAGGACTGAGTGCTGAGGGTTGAGTGATGAGAATTGATGTTTGTGGATAGAGATTTGAGGATTGCAGATTGAGTATTGTGTATTGAAAACTGTGAATTGAGGATATTCTATTGAGGATTGAGGATTGTTACCTGATTGTTGAGGACTGAGGGCTGAAGATTGAGGATTCAGTGTTGAGGATTCAGAATTGAGGTTTGAGGACTGAGGATTGAGGATGGAGGATCGAAGGTTGAGTATTGAGGATTGAAGATTGAGGACTGATGATTGAGGATTGAGGATTGGGGATGAGGGCTGAGGGTTGAGGATTGAGATTTAAGGACTGAGGACTGAGGATTGAGGATTGAGAATTGAGGATTGAGGATTGAGGATTGAAGATTGAGGATTTGGTATTGAGGATTGAAGAATGAGGATCGAGGATTGAGGATTGAGGATTGAGGTTTGAAGATTGAGTATTGAGGATTGAAGATTGACGAGTGAGGAATGTGGATTGAAGATTGAGTATTGAACATTGAGGACTGAGTGTTGAGGGTTCAGCGATGAGAATTGATGTTTGTGGATAGAGGTTTGAAGATTGCAGATTGAGTATTGAGCATTGAAGACTGTGAATGCAGGATATTCTATTGAGGATTGAGGATTGTCAACTGATTGTTGAGGACTGAGTGCTGAAGATTGAGGATTCAGGATTGAGGAATCAGAACTGATGTTTGAGGACTGAGGATTGAGGATTGAAGATTGATTATTGAGGGTTGAGGATTGAGAATTGAGGATTGAGGATTGAGGATTGAAGATTGAGGATTGGGTATTGAGAATTGAAGAATGAGGATTGAGGATTGAGGATTGAGTATTGAAGATTGAAGGTTGAGTATTGAGGATTGAAGATTGAGGATTGAGGACTGAGGATTGAGGGTTGAGTATTGAGGATTGAGGATTGAGTATTCAGGATTGAGGATTGAGGATTGTAGATTGAGGATTGAGGATTAAAGATTGACTATTGAGGATTGAAGATTGAGGATTGTGGATTGAAGATTGAGTATTGAGGATTGAAGATTGAGGATTGAGGATTGAGGATTGAGAATTGAAGATGAGGGCTGAGGGTTGAGGATTGAGGTTTGAGGACTGCAGACTGAGGATTGAGAATTGAGGATTGAGGATTGAGGATTGAAGATTGAGGATTGGGTATTGAGGATTGAAGAATGAGGACTGAGGATTTAGGATTGAGGATCGAGGATTGAAGATTGAGTATTGAGGATTGAAGATTGAGGATTGAGGATTGAGGATTGAGGATTGAGGATTGAGTATTCAGGATTGAGGATTGAGGATTGTAGATTGAGGATTGAGGATTGATGATTAAAGATTGAGTGTTGAGGATTGAAGATTGAGGATTGATGATTGGGGATTGAGGATTGAGGACTGAGGATTGAGGATTGAGTATTGAAGGCTGAGGATTGATGATTGAGGATTGAGGATTGAGGATTAAAGATTGAGTATTGAGGATTGAAGATTGAGAATTGAGGATTGAGGATTGAACATTGAGGCCTGAGTGTTGAGGGTTTAGTGATGAGAATTGATGTTTGAGGATAGAGATTTGAAGATTGCAGATTCAGTATTGTGTATTGAAAACTGTGAATTGAGGATATTCTATTGAGGATTGAGGATTGTCACCTGATTGTTGAGGACTGAGGGCTGAAGATTGAGGATTCAGGATTGAGGATTCAGAATTGAGGTTTGAGGACTGAGGATTGAGGATTGAGAATTGAAGATTGAGTATTGAGGATTGAAGATTGAGGATTGAGGATTGAGAATTGAGGATTGAGGATGAGGGCTGAGGGTTGAGGATTGAGGTTTAAGGACTCAGGACTGAGGATTGAGGATTGAGAATTGAGGATTGAGGATTGAGGATTGAAGAGTGAGGATTGGGTATTGAGGATTGAAGAATGAGGATTGAGGATTGAGGATTGAGGATAGAGGATTGAAGATTGAGTATTGAGGATTGAAGATTGACGATTGAGGATTATTGATTGAAGATTGAGTATTGAACATTGAGGACTGAGTGTTGAGGTTTCAGTGATGAGAATTGATGTCTGTGGATAGAGATTTGAAGATTGCAGATTGGGTATTGAGTATTGAAAACTGTGAATTGAGGATATTATACTGAGGATTGAGGATTGACAATTGATTGTCGCGGACTGAGGGCTGAAGATTAAGGATTAAGGATTGAGGATTCAGAATTGAGGTTTGAGGACTGAGCATTGAGGATTGAAGATTGAGTATTGAGGATTGAAGATTGAGGATTGAGGACTGAGGATGGAGGATTGAAGAGAGAGGACTGAGTGTTGAGGATTGAGTGTTGAGAATTGATGTTTGAGGGTTGAGATTTGATTATCAATTTTTGTGGATTGAGTATTGAACGATGAGTATTCAGGGTATTCTATTGAGTATTGAGAATTGAGGATTGATTGTTGAATATTGAGGATTGATGGTTGAGGGTTTGGTGTTGAATATTGAGGATTGAGGATTGAGGATTGAGGATTGAGGATTGAGGATTGAGGATTGAAGATTGAGTATTGAGGATTGAAAGTTGAGTATTGAGGATTGATGATTGAGGATTGAGGATTGAGGATTGAGAATTGAGGATTGAGGATTGAGGATTGAAGATTGAGGATTGGGTATTGAGGATTGAAGAATGAGGATTGAGGATTGAGGATTGAGGATTGAGGATTGAAGGTTGAGTATTGAGGATTGAAGATTGAGGATTGATGATTGAGGATTAAGGATTGGGTATTGAAGGTTGAGGATTGATGATTGGGGATTGATGATTGAGGATTGAGGATTGAGTATTGAGGACTGAGGATTGAAGATTGAGGATTGAGGATTGAGGATTAAAGATTGAGTATTGAGGATTGAAGATTGAGAATTGAGGATTGAGGATTGAACATTGAGGACTGAGTGCTGAGGGTTGAGTGATGAGAATTGATGTTTGTGGATAGAGATTTGAGGATTGCAGATTGAGTATTGTGTATTGAAAACTGTGAATTGAGGATATTCTATTGAGGATTGAGGATTGTCACCTGATTGTTGAGGACTGAGGGCTGAAGATTGAAGATTCAGGATTGAGGATTCAGAATTGAAGTTTGAGGACTGAGGATTGAGGATTGAGGATTGAAGATTGAGTATTGAGGATTGAAGATTGAGGATTGAGGATTGAGAATTGAGGATTGAGGATGAGGGCTGAGGGTTGAGGATTGAGGTTTAAGGACTGAGGTCTGAGGATTGAGGATTGAGAATTGAGGATTGAGGATTGAGGATTGAAGAGTGAGGATTGGGTATTGAGGATTGAAGAATGAGGATTGAGGATTGAGGATTGAGGATAGAGGATTGAAGATTGAGTATTGAGGATTGAAGATTGACGATTGAGGATTATGGATTGAAGATTGAGTATTGAACATTGAGGACTGAGTGTTGAGGGTTCAGTGATGAGAATTGATGTCTGTGGATAGAGATTTGAAGATTGCAGATTGGGTATTGAGTATTGAAAACTGTGAATTGAGGATATTATACTGAGGATTGAGGATTGACAACTGATTGTTGAGGACTGAGGGCTGAAGATTGAGGATCCAGGGTTGAGGATTCAGAATTGAGGTTTGAGGACTGAGGATTGAGGATTGAAGATTGTGTATTGAGGATTGAAGACTGAGGATTGAGGATTGAGGATTGAGGATTGAGGATTGAAGATTGAGGATTGAGTATTGAGGATTGAAGATTGAGGATTGAGGACTGAGGATGGAGGATTGAAGAGAGAGGACTGAGTGTTGAGGATTGAGTGTTGAGAATTGATGTTTGAGGGTTGAGATTTGATTATTAATTTTTGTGGATTGAGTATTGAACGATGAGTATTCAGGGTATTCTATTCAGTATTGAGAATTGAGGATTGATTGTTGAATATTGAGGATTGATGGTTGAGGGTTTGGTGTTGAATATTGAGGATTGAGGATTGAGGATTGAGGATTGAGGATTGAGGATTGAGGATTGAAGATTGAGTATTGAGGATTGAAGGTTGAGGATTGAGGATTGATGATTGAGGATTGAGCATTGAGGATTGAGAATTGAGGTTTGAGGATTGAGGATTGAAGATTGAGGATTGGGTATTGAGGATTGAAGAATGAGGATTGAGGATTGAGGATTGAGGATTGTGGATTGAAGATTGAGTATTGAGGACTGAAGATTGAGGATTGAGGATTGAGGATTGAGAATTGAAGATGAGGGCTGAGGGTTGAGGATTGAGGTTTGATGACTGCGGACTGAGGATTGAGGATTGAGAATTGAGGATTGAGGATTGAGGATTGAGGATTGAAGATTGGGGATTGAGCATTGCGGGTTGTGGATTGAGGACGAGGACAGAGGGTTGAGTATTGATGTTTGAGGTCTGAGGATTGAGGATTGAGGATTGAGAATTGAGGATTGAAGATTGAGTATTGAGTATTGAAGGTTGAGGATTGAGGGTTGAGGATTGAAGATTGAGGACTTAGTGTTGAGGGTTGAGTGATGGGAATTGATGTTTGTGGATTGAGATTTGAAGATTGAAGAATGGGGATTGAGTATTGAAAACTGTGAATTGAGGATATTCTATTGAGGATTGAGTATTGACTATTGATTGTTGAGGACTGAGGGCTAAAGATTGAGGATTCAGGATTGAGGATTCGGGATTGAGGTTTAAGGACAGAGGATAGAGGGTTGAGGATTGAGGATTGAGGATTGACGCTTGAGGATTGAAGGTTGAGGATGGAGGATTGAAAAGAGTGGACTGAGTGTTGAGGATTGAGTGTTGAGAATTGATGTTTGAGGATTGAGATTTGATTATTGAATATTGTGGATTGAGTATTGAACCATGAGAATTCATGATACTCTATTGAGTATTAGGAATTGAGTATTGATGGTTGAGTATTGAGGATTGGTGGTTGAGGGTTGTGTGTTGAATATTGAGGATTGAGGATTGAGGATTGAGGATTGAAGATTGAGGATTCAATATTGAGTCTTGATGATTGATGATTGAGGATTGAGGATTGAGTGTTGAGGATTGAGGACGAGGACTGACGGTTGAGGATTGAGGTTTGAGGTTTCAGGATTGAGGATTGAGGACTGAGGATTGAGGATTGAGGATTGAGCATTGAGGATTGAAGATTGAGGACTGGGGATTGAGGATTGAAGATTGACGATTGAGGATTGTGGATTGAGGATTTAGGGTTGAGGATTAAAGATTGAATATTGATGATTGAAGATTGAGGATTGAGGATTGAGGGTTGTGGATTGAGGACGAGGACTGAGTGTTGAGAATTGATGTTTGAGGTCTGAGGATTGAGGATTGAGGATTGAGAATTGAGGATTGAGGATTGAGGATTGAAGGTTGAGGATTGAGGATTGATGATTGAGGATTGAGGATTGAGGATTGAGAATTGAGGATTGAGGATTGAGGATTGAAGATTGAGGATTGGGTATTGAGGATTGAAGAATGAGGATTGAGGATTGAGGATTGAGGATTGAGGATTGAAGGTTGAGTATTGAGGATTGAAGATTGAGGATTGATGATTGAGGATTAAGGATTGGGTATTGAAGGCTGAGGATTGATGATTGGGGATTGATGATTGAGGATTGAGGATTGAGTATTGAGGACTGAGGATTGAAGATTGAGGATTGAGGATTGAGGATTAAAGATTGAGTATTGAGGATTGAAGATTGAGAATTGAGGATTGAGGATTGAACATTGAGGACTGAGTGCTGAGGGTTGAGTGATGAGAATTGATGTTTGTGGATAGAGATTTGAGGATTGCAGATTGAGTATTGTGTATTGAAAACTGTGAATTGAGGATATTCTATTGAGGATTGAGGATTGTCACCTGATTGTTGAGGACTGAGGGCTGAAGATTGAAGATTCAGGATTGAGGATTCAGAATTGAGGTTTGAGGACTGAGGATTGAGGATTGAGGATTGAAGATTGAGTATTGAGGATTGAAGATTGAGGATTGAGGATTGAGGATTGAGGATGAGGGCTGAGGGTTGAGGATTGAGGTTTAAGGACTGAGGACTGAGGATTGAGGATTGAGAATTGAGGATTGAGGATTGAGGATTGAAGAGTGAGGATTGGGTATTGAGGATTGAAGAATGAGGATTGAGGATTGAGGATTGAGGATAGAGGATTGAAGATTGAGTATTGAGGATTGAAGATTGACGATTGAGGATTATGGATTGAAGATTGAGTATTGAACATTGAGGACTGAGTGTTGAGGGTTCAGTGATGAGAATTGATGTCTGTGGATAGAGATTTGAAGATTGCAGATTGGGTATTGAGTATTGAAAACTGTGAATTGAGGATATTATACTGAGGATTGAGGATTGACAACTGATTGTTGAGGACTGAGGGCTGAAGATTAAGGATTAAGGATTGAGGATTCAGAATTGAGGTTTGAGGACTGAGGATTGAGGATTGAAGATTGAGTATTGAGGATTGAAGATTGAGGATTGAGGACTGAGGATGGAGGATTGAAGAGAGAGGACTGAGTGTTGAGGATTGAGTGTTGAGAATTGATGTTTGAGGGTTGAGATTTGATTATTAATTTTTGTGGATTGAGTATTGAACGATGAGCATTCAGGGTATTCTATTGAGTATTGAGAATTGAGGATTGATTGTTGAATATTGAGGATTGATGGTTGAGGGTTTGGTGTTGAATATTGAGGATTGAGGATTGAGGATTGAGGATTGAAGATTGAGGATTGAGGATTGAAGATTGAGTATTGAGGATTGAAGG
The DNA here is from genome assembly GCF_051401765.1 of Calliopsis andreniformis. Taxonomy (NCBI): domain Eukaryota; kingdom Metazoa; phylum Arthropoda; class Insecta; order Hymenoptera; family Andrenidae; genus Calliopsis; species Calliopsis andreniformis. The sequence goes on along the minus strand of NW_027480516.1, from coordinate 1,249,195 downwards.
TTGAGGATTGAGGATTGATGATTGAGGATTGAGGATTGAGGATTGAGAATTGAGGATTGAGCATTGAGGATTGAAGATTGAGGACTGGGGATTGAGGATTGAAGATTGACGATTGAGGATTGTGGATTGAGGATTTAGGGTTGAGGATTAAAGATTGAATATTGATGATTGAAGATTGAGGATTGAGGATTGAGGGTTGTGGATTGAGGACGAGAACTGAGTGTTGAGAATTGATGTATGAGGTCTGAGGATTGAGGATTGAGGATTGAGAATTGAGGATTGAGGATTGAGGATTGAAGATTGAGGATTGGGTCTTGAGGATTGAAGAATGAGGACTGAGGATTTAGGATTGAGGATCGAGGATTGAAGATTGAGTTTGAGGATTGAAGATTGAGGATTGAGGATTGAGGATTGAGGATTGAGGATTGAGTATTCAGGATTGAGGATTGAGGATTGTAGATTGAGGATTGAGGATTGATGATTAAAGATTGAGTGTTGAGGATTGAAGATTGAGGATTGATGATTGGGGATTGAGGATTGAGGATTGAGGATTGAGGATTGAGTATTGAAGGCTGAGGATTGATGTTTGAGGATTGAGGATTGAGGATTGCGGATTGAGTATTGAGGACTGAGGGTTGAAGATTGAGGATTGATGATTGAGGATTAAAGATTGAGTATTGAGGATTGAAGATTGAGAATTGAGGATTGAGGATTGAACATTGAGGCCTGAGTGTTGAGGGTTGAGTGATGAGAATTGATGTTTGAGGATAGAGATTTGAAGATTGCAGATTGAGTATTGTGTATTGAAAACTGTGAATTGAGGATATTCTATTGAGGATTGAGGATTGACAACTGATTGTTGAGGACTGAGGGCTGAAGATTGAGGATTCAGGATTGAGGATTCAGGATTGTGGGTTGAGGAGTGAGTATTGAGGATTGAGTATTGAGGATTGAGGATTGAGAATTGAAGATTGAGGATTGAGGATTGAGGGTTGTGGATTGAGGATGAATACTGAGGGTTGGGTATTGATGTTTGACGTCAGAGGATTGAGGATTGAGGATTGAGAATTGAGGATTGAGGATTGAGGACTGAAGATTGAGTATTGGGTATTGAGGAATGAAGAAAGAGGATTGAGGACTGAGGATTAAGGATTGAGGATTGAAGATGGAGTATTGAGGATTGAAGATTGACGATTGAGGATTGAGGATTGAGGATTGAGGATTGAGGATTGAGGATTGAGGATTGAAGATTGAGTATTGAGGATTGAAGATTGAGGATTGAGGATTGAGGATTGAGGATTGAGGATTGAGGATTGAAGCCTGACGATTGAGGATTGAGGATTGACGATTGAGAATAGAGGATTGAGGATTGAGGATTGAAGATTGAGGATTGGGTATTGAGGATTGAAGAATGAGGATTGAGGATTGAGGATTGAGGATTGAGGATTGAAGATTGAGTATTGAGGATTGAAGATTATGATTGAGGATTGAGGATTGAGGATTGAGGATTGAAGATTGAGTATTGAGGATTGAAGCCTGACGATTGAGGATTGAGGATTGACGATTGAGAATAGAGGATTGAGGATTGAGGATTGAAGACTGAGGATTGGGTATTGAGGATTGAAGAATGAGGATTGAGGATTGAGGATTGAGGATTGAATGTTGAATATTGATGAATGAAGATTGAGGATTGAGGATTGAGGGTTGTGGATTGAGAACGAGGACTGAGGGTTGAGTGTTGATGCCTGAGGTCTGAGGATTGAGGATTGAGGATTGCGAACTGAGGATTGAGGATTGAGGATTGAAGATTGAGGATTGGGTATTGAGGATTGAAGAATGAGGATTGAAGAATGAGGATTGGGGATTGAGTACTGAGGATTGAGGATTGAATATTGAGTATTGAGGATTGAATATTGAGGATTGAGGATTGAGGATTGAGGATTGAGGATTGAAGATTGAGTATTGAGGATAGAAGATTGAGGATTGAGGATTGAGGATTGAGGATTGAGGATTGAGGATGGAGGATTGAAGATTGAGTGTTGTGGATTGAGAACGAGGACTGAGGGTTGAGTATTGATGTTTGAGGTCTGAGGATTGAGGACTGAGGATTGAGAATTGAGGATCGATGATTGAGGATTGAAGATTGAGGATTGGGTATTGAGGATTGAAGAATGAGTGTTGAGTGTTGAGGATTGAGGATTGAGGATTGAAGACTGAGTGTTGAGTGTTGAGAGATGAGAATTGATGTTTGTGGATTGAGATTTGAAGATTGAAGAATGGGGATTGAGTATTGAAAACTGTGAATTGAGGATACTCTATTGAGGATTGAGGATTGACAACCGATTGTTGAGGACCGAGGGCTGAAGATTGAGGATTCAGGATTGAGGATTCAGGATTGAGGTTTGAGGACTGAGGATTGAGGGTTGAGGATTGGGGATTGAGGATTGAGGATTGAGGATTGAAGATTGAGGATTGGGTATTGAGGATTGAGCATTGAGGATTGAGGATTGAGTATTGAAGATTGAGGATCGAGGATTGAGGGTTGTGGATTGAAGATTGAGGATTGGGGATTGAAGATTGAGGATTGAGGTTTGAGGATTGAGGATTGAGGATTGAGGATTGAAGATTGAGGATTGGGGACTGAGTGTTGAGGGTTGAGTTATGAGAATTGATGTTTGTGGATAGATATTTGAAGATTGCAGATTGAGCATTGAGCATTGAAAATTGTGAATTGATGATATTCTATTGAGGATTGAGAATTGACAACTGATTGTTGAGGACTGAGGGCTGAAGATTGAGGATTCAGGATTGGGAATTCAGAATTGATGATTGAGGACTGAGGACTGAGGATTGAAGATAGAGTATTGAGGATCGAAAATTGAGGATTAAGGATTGAGGATTGGGGATTGAGGATCTAGGACTGAAAATTGATTATTGAGGATTGAAGATTGAGGATTGAGGGTTGAGGATTGAGAATTGAGGATGAGAACTGAGGTTTGAGGATTGAGGTTTGAGGAATGAGGATTGAGGATTGAGGATTGAGGATTGAAGATTGAGGATTGGGTATTGCGGATTGAACATTGAGGATTGAGGACTGAGGGTTGAGGATTGAGGATTGAGGATTGAAGATTGAGTATTGAGGATTGAAGATTGAAGATTGAGGATTGAGGACTGAGGATTGAGGATTGAGTATTGAGGATTGAGGATTGAGGATTGAAGATTGAATATTGAGGATCGAAGATTGAAGATTGAGGATTGAGGACTGAGGATTGTGGATTGAGTATTGAGGATTGAGGATTGAGGATTGAAGATTGAATATTGAGGATTGAAGATTGAGGATTCAGAATTGAGGTTTGAGGACTGAGGATTGAGGATTGAAGATTGAGTATTGAGGATTGAAGATTGAGGATTGAGGATTGAGGACGGAGGATTGAAGAGAGAGGACTGAGTGTTGAGGATTGAGTGTTGAGAATTGAGGATTGAGTATTCAGGATTGAGAATTGAGGATTGTAGATTGAGGATTGAGGATTGATGATTAAAGATTGAGTGTTGAGGATTGGAGATTGAGGATTGATGATTGGGGATTGAGGATTGAGGATTGAGGATTGAGGATTGATGATTGAAGATTGAGGATTGAGGATTGAGGGTTGTGGATTGAGGACGAGGACTGAGTGTTGAGAATTGATGTTTGAGGTCTGAGGATTGAGGATTGAGGATTGAGAATTGAGGATTGAGGATTGAGGATTGAAGATTGAGGATTGGGTATTGAGGATTGAAGAATGAGGACTGAGGATTTAGGATTGAGGATCGAGGATTGATGATTGAGTATTGAGGATTGAAGATTGAGGATTGAGGATTGAGGATTGAGGATTGAGGATTGAGTATTCAGGATTGAGAATTGAGGATTGTAGATTGAGGATTGAGGATTGATGATTAAAGATTGAGTGTTGAGGATTGGAGATTGAGGATTGATGATTGGGGATTGAGGATTGAGGATTGAGGATTGAGGATTGAGTATTCAGGATTGAGGATTGAGGATTGTAGATTGAGGATTGAGGATTGATGATTAAAGATTGAGTGTTGAGGATTGAAGATTGAGGATTGATGATTGGGGATTGAGGATTGAGGATTGAGGATTGAGGATTGAGTATTGAAGGCTGAGGATTGAGGATTGAGTATTGAGGATTGAGGATTGAGGATTGTAGATTGAGGATTGAGGATTGATGATTAAAGATTGAGTGTTGAGGATTGAAGATTGAGGATTGATGATTGGGGATTGAGGATTGAGGATTGAGGATTGAGGATTGAGTATTGAAGGCTGAGGATTGATGATTGAGGATTGAGGATTGAGGATTGAGGATTGAGTATTGAGGACTGAGGGTTGAAGATTGAGGATTGATGATTGAGGATTAAAGATTGAGTATTGAGGATTGAAGATTGAGAATTGAGGATTGAGGATTGAACATTGAGGCCTGAGTGTTGAGGGTTGAGTGATGAGAATTGATGTTTGAGGATAGAGATTTGAAGATTGCAGATTGAGTATTGTGTATTGAAAACTGTGAATTGAGGATATTCTATTGAGGATTGAGGATTGTCACCTGATTGTTGAGGACTGAGGGCTGAAGATTGAGGATTCAGGATTGAGGATTCAGAATTGAGGTTTGAGGACTGAGGATTGAGGATTGAGGATTGAAGATTGAGAATTGAGGATTGAAGATTGAGGATTGAGGATTGAGAATTGAGGATTGAGGATGAGGGCTGAGGGTTGAGGATTGAGGTTTAAGGACTGAGGACTGAGGATTGAGGATTGAGAATTGAGGATTGAGGATTGAGGATTGAAGAGTGAGGATTGGGTATTGAGGATTGAAGAATGAGGATTGAGGATTGAGGATTGAGGATAGAGGATTGAAGATTGAGTATTGAGGATTGAAGATTGACGATTGAGGATTATGGATTGAAGATTGAGTATTGAACATTGAGGACTGAGTGTTGAGGGTTCAGTGATGAGAATTGATGTCTGTGGATAGAGATTTGAAGATTGCAGATTGGGTATTGAGTATTGAAAACTGTGAATTGAGGATATTATACTGAGGATTGAGGATTGACAATTGATTGTCGCGGACTGAGGGCTGAAGATTAAGGATTAAGGATTGAGGATTCAGAATTGAGGTTTGAGGACTGAGGATTGAGGATTGAAGATTGAGTATTGAGGATTGAAGATTGAGGATTGAGGACTGAGGATGGAGGATTGAAGAGAGAGGACTGAGTGTTGAGGATTGACTGTTGAGAATTGATGTTTGAGGGTTGAGATTTGATTATTAATTTTTGTGGATTGAGTATTGAACGATGAGCATTCAGGGTATTCTATTGAGTATTGAGAATTGAGGATTGATTGTTGAATATTGAGGATTGATGGTTGAGGGTTTGGTGTTGAATATTGAGGATTGAGGATTGAGGATTGAGGATTGAGGATTGAGGATTGAGGATTGAAGATTGAGTATTGAGGATTGAAGGTTGAGGATTGAGGATTGATGATTGAGGATTGAGGATTGAGGATTGAGAATTGAGGATTGAGGATTGAGGATTGAAGATTGAGGATTGGGTATTGAGGATTGAAGAATGAGGATTGAGGATTGAGGATTGAGGATTGAGGATTGAAGGTTGAGTATTGAGGATTGAAGATTGAGGATTGATGATTGAGGATTAAGGATTGGGTATTGAAGGCTGAGGATTGATGATTGGGGATTGATGATTGAGGATTGAGGATTGAGTATTGAGGACTGAGGATTGAAGATTGAGGATTGAGGATTGAGGATTAAAGATTGAGTATTGAGGATTGAAGATTGAGAATTGAGGATTGAGGATTGAACATTGAGGACTGAGTGCTGAGGGTTGAGTGATGAGAATTGATGTTTGTGGATAGAGATTTGAGGATTGCAGATTGAGTATTGTGTATTGAAAACTGTGAATTGAGGATATTCTATTGAGGATTGAGGATTGTCACCTGATTGTTGAGGACTGAGGGCTGAAGATTGAAGATTCAGGATTGAGGATTCAGAATTGAGGTTTGAGGACTGAGGATTGAGGATTGAGGATTGAAGATTGAGTATTGAGGATTGAAGATTGAGGATTGAGGATTGAGGATTGAGGATGAGGGCTGAGGGTTGAGGATTGAGGTTTAAGGACTGAGGACTGAGGATTGAGGATTGAGAATTGAGGATTGAGGATTGAGGATTGAAGAGTGAGGATTGGGTATTGAGGATTGAAGAATGAGGATTGAGGATTGAGGATTGAGGATAGAGGATTGAAGATTGAGTATTGAGGATTGAAGATTGACGATTGAGGATTATGGATTGAAGATTGAGTATTGAACATTGAGGACTGAGTGTTGAAGGTTCAGTGATGAGAATTGATGTCTGTGGATAGAGATTTGAAGATTGCAGATTGGGTATTGAGTATTGAAAACTGTGAATTGAGGATATTATACTGAGGATTGAGGATTGACAACTGATTGTTGAGGACTGAGGGCTGAAGATTAAGGATTAAGGATTGAGGATTCAGAATTGAGGTTTGAGGACTGAGGATTGAGGATTGAAGATTGAGTATTGAGGATTGAAGATTGAGGATTGAGGACTGAGGATGGAGGATTGAAGAGAGAGGACTGAGTGTTGAGGATTGAGTGTTGAGAATTGATGTTTGAGGGTTGAGATTTGATTATTAATTTTGGTGGATTGAGTATTGAACGATGAGCATTCAGGGTATTCTATTGAGTATTGAGAATTGAGGATTGATTGTTGAATATTGAGGATTGATGGTTGAGGGTTTGGTGTTGAATATTGAGGATTGAGGATTGAGGATTGAGGATTGAAGATTGAGGATTGGGTATTGAGGATTGAAGAATGAGTGTTGAGTGTTGAGGATTGAGGATTGAGGATTGAAGACTGAGTGTTGAGTGTTGAGAGATGAGAATTGATGTTTGTGGATTGAGATTTGAAGATTGAAGAATGGGGATTGAGTATTGAAAACTGTGAATTGAGGATACTCTATTGAGGATTGAGGATTGACAACCGATTGTTGAGGACCGAGGGCTGAAGATTGAGGATTCAGGATTGAGGATTCAGGATTGAGGTTTGAGGACTGAGGATTGAGGGTTGAGGATTGGGGATTGAGGATTGAGGATTGAGGATTGAAGATTGAGGATTGGGTATTGAGGATTGAGCATTGAGGATTGAGGATTGAGTATTGAAGATTGAGGATCGAGGATTGAGGGTTGTGGATTGAAGATTGAGGATTGGGGATTGAAGATTGAGGATTGAGGTTTGAGGATTGAGGATTGAGGATTGAGGATTGAAGATTGAGGATTGGGGACTGAGTGTTGAGGGTTGAGTTATGAGAATTGATGTTTGTGGATAGATATTTGAAGATTGCAGATTGAGCATTGAGCATTGAAAATTGTGAATTGATGATATTCTATTGAGGATTGAGAATTGACAACTGATTGTTGAGGACTGAGGGCTGAAGATTGAGGATTCAGGATTGGGAATTCAGAATTGATGATTGAGGACTGAGGACTGAGGATTGAAGATAGAGTATTGAGGATCGAAAATTGAGGATTAAGGATTGAGGATTGGGGATTGAGGATCTAGGACTGAAAATTGATTATTGAGGATTGAAGATTGAGGATTGAGGGTTGAGGATTGAGAATTGAGGATGAGAACTGAGGTTTGAGGATTGAGGTTTGAGGAATGAGGATTGAGGATTGAGGATTGAGGATTGAAGATTGAGGATTGGGTATTGCGGATTGAACATTGAGGATTGAGGACTGAGGGTTGAGGATTGAGGATTGAGGATTGAAGATTGAGTATTGAGGATTGAAGATTGAAGATTGAGGATTGAGGACTGAGGATTGAGGATTGAGTATTGAGGATTGAGGATTGAGGATTGAAGATTGAATATTGAGGATCGAAGATTGAAGATTGAGGATTGAGGACTGAGGATTGTGGATTGAGTATTGAGGATTGAGGATTGAGGATTGAAGATTGAATATTGAGGATTGAAGATTGAGGATTCAGAATTGAGGTTTGAGGACTGAGGATTGAGGATTGAAGATTGAGTATTGAGGATTGAAGATTGAGGATTGAGGATTGAGGACGGAGGATTGAAGAGAGAGGACTGAGTGTTGAGGATTGAGTGTTGAGAATTGAGGATTGAGTATTCAGGATTGAGAATTGAGGATTGTAGATTGAGGATTGAGGATTGATGATTAAAGATTGAGTGTTGAGGATTGGAGATTGAGGATTGATGATTGGGGATTGAGGATTGAGGATTGAGGATTGAGGATTGATGATTGAAGATTGAGGATTGAGGATTGAGGGTTGTGGATTGAGGACGAGGACTGAGTGTTGAGAATTGATGTTTGAGGTCTGAGGATTGAGGATTGAGGATTGAGAATTGAGGATTGAGGATTGAGGATTGAAGATTGAGGATTGGGTATTGAGGATTGAAGAATGAGGACTGAGGATTTAGGATTGAGGATCGAGGATTGATGATTGAGTATTGAGGATTGAAGATTGAGGATTGAGGATTGAGGATTGAGGATTGAGGATTGAGTATTCAGGATTGAGAATTGAGGATTGTAGATTGAGGATTGAGGATTGATGATTAAAGATTGAGTGTTGAGGATTGGAGATTGAGGATTGATGATTGGGGATTGAGGATTGAGGATTGAGGATTGAGGATTGAGTATTCAGGATTGAGGATTGAGGATTGTAGATTGAGGATTGAGGATTGATGATTAAAGATTGAGTGTTGAGGATTGAAGATTGAGGATTGATGATTGGGGATTGAGGATTGAGGATTGAGGATTGAGGATTGAGTATTGAAGGCTGAGGATTGAGGATTGAGTATTGAGGATTGAGGATTGAGGATTGTAGATTGAGGATTGAGGATTGATGATTAAAGATTGAGTGTTGAGGATTGAAGATTGAGGATTGATGATTGGGGATTGAGGATTGAGGATTGAGGATTGAGGATTGAGTATTGAAGGCTGAGGATTGATGATTGAGGATTGAGGATTGAGGATTGAGGATTGAGTATTGAGGACTGAGGGTTGAAGATTGAGGATTGATGATTGAGGATTAAAGATTGAGTATTGAGGATTGAAGATTGAGAATTGAGGATTGAGGATTGAACATTGAGGCCTGAGTGTTGAGGGTTGAGTGATGAGAATTGATGTTTGAGGATAGAGATTTGAAGATTGCAGATTGAGTATTGTGTATTGAAAACTGTGAATTGAGGATATTCTATTGAGGATTGAGGATTGTCACCTGATTGTTGAGGACTGAGGGCTGAAGATTGAGGATTCAGGATTGAGGATTCAGAATTGAGGTTTGAGGACTGAGGATTGAGGATTGAGGATTGAAGATTGAGAATTGAGGATTGAAGATTGAGGATTGAGGATTGAGAATTGAGGATTGAGGATGAGGGCTGAGGGTTGAGGATTGAGGTTTAAGGACTGAGGACTGAGGATTGAGGATTGAGAATTGAGGATTGAGGATTGAGGATTGAAGAGTGAGGATTGGGTATTGAGGATTGAAGAATGAGGATTGAGGATTGAGGATTGAGGATAGAGGATTGAAGATTGAGTATTGAGGATTGAAGATTGACGATTGAGGATTATGGATTGAAGATTGAGTATTGAACATTGAGGACTGAGTGTTGAGGGTTCAGTGATGAGAATTGATGTCTGTGGATAGAGATTTGAAGATTGCAGATTGGGTATTGAGTATTGAAAACTGTGAATTGAGGATATTATACTGAGGATTGAGGATTGACAATTGATTGTCGCGGACTGAGGGCTGAAGATTAAGGATTAAGGATTGAGGATTCAGAATTGAGGTTTGAGGACTGAGGATTGAGGATTGAAGATTGAGTATTGAGGATTGAAGATTGAGGATTGAGGACTGAGGATGGAGGATTGAAGAGAGAGGACTGAGTGTTGAGGATTGACTGTTGAGAATTGATGTTTGAGGGTTGAGATTTGATTATTAATTTTTGTGGATTGAGTATTGAACGATGAGCATTCAGGGTATTCTATTGAGTATTGAGAATTGAGGATTGATTGTTGAATATTGAGGATTGATGGTTGAGGGTTTGGTGTTGAATATTGAGGATTGAGGATTGAGGATTGAGGATTGAGGATTGAGGATTGAGGATTGAAGATTGAGTATTGAGGATTGAAGGTTGAGGATTGAGGATTGATGATTGAGGATTGAGGATTGAGGATTGAGAATTGAGGATTGAGGATTGAGGATTGAAGATTGAGGATTGGGTATTGAGGATTGAAGAATGAGGATTGAGGATTGAGGATTGAGGATTGAGGATTGAAGGTTGAGTATTGAGGATTGAAGATTGAGGATTGATGATTGAGGATTAAGGATTGGGTATTGAAGGCTGAGGATTGATGATTGGGGATTGATGATTGAGGATTGAGGATTGAGTATTGAGGACTGAGGATTGAAGATTGAGGATTGAGGATTGAGGATTAAAGATTGAGTATTGAGGATTGAAGATTGAGAATTGAGGATTGAGGATTGAACATTGAGGACTGAGTGCTGAGGGTTGAGTGATGAGAATTGATGTTTGTGGATAGAGATTTGAGGATTGCAGATTGAGTATTGTGTATTGAAAACTGTGAATTGAGGATATTCTATTGAGGATTGAGGATTGTCACCTGATTGTTGAGGACTGAGGGCTGAAGATTGAAGATTCAGGATTGAGGATTCAGAATTGAGGTTTGAGGACTGAGGATTGAGGATTGAGGATTGAAGATTGAGTATTGAGGATTGAAGATTGAGGATTGAGGATTGAGGATTGAGGATGAGGGCTGAGGGTTGAGGATTGAGGTTTAAGGACTGAGGACTGAGGATTGAGGATTGAGAATTGAGGATTGAGGATTGAGGATTGAAGAGTGAGGATTGGGTATTGAGGATTGAAGAATGAGGATTGAGGATTGAGGATTGAGGATAGAGGATTGAAGATTGAGTATTGAGGATTGAAGATTGACGATTGAGGATTATGGATTGAAGATTGAGTATTGAACATTGAGGACTGAGTGTTGAAGGTTCAGTGATGAGAATTGATGTCTGTGGATAGAGATTTGAAGATTGCAGATTGGGTATTGAGTATTGAAAACTGTGAATTGAGGATATTATACTGAGGATTGAGGATTGACAACTGATTGTTGAGGACTGAGGGCTGAAGATTAAGGATTAAGGATTGAGGATTCAGAATTGAGGTTTGAGGACTGAGGATTGAGGATTGAAGATTGAGTATTGAGGATTGAAGATTGAGGATTGAGGACTGAGGATGGAGGATTGAAGAGAGAGGACTGAGTGTTGAGGATTGAGTGTTGAGAATTGATGTTTGAGGGTTGAGATTTGATTATTAATTTTGGTGGATTGAGTATTGAACGATGAGCATTCAGGGTATTCTATTGAGTATTGAGAATTGAGGATTGATTGTTGAATATTGAGGATTGATGGTTGAGGGTTTGGTGTTGAATATTGAGGATTGAGGATTGAGGATTGAGGATTGAAGATTGAGGATTGAGGATTGAAGATTGAGTATTGAGGATTGAAGGTTGAGGATTGAGGATTGATGATTGAGGATTGAGGATTGAGGATTGAGAATTGAGGATTGAGGATTGAGGATTGAAGATTGAGGATTGGGTATTGAGGATTGAAGAATGAGGATTGAGGATTGAGGATTGAGGATTGTGGATTGAAGATTGAGTATTGAGGATTGAAGATTGAGGATTGAGGATTGAGGATTGAGAATTGAAGATGAGGGCTGAGGGTTGAGGATTGAGGTTTGAGGACTGCGGACTGAGGATTGAGGATTGAGAATTGAGGATTGAGGATTGAGGATTGAGGATTGAAGATTGGGGATTGAGCATTGAGGGTTGTGGATTGAGGACGAGGACAGAGGGTTGAGTATTGATGTTTGAGGTCTGAGGATTGAGGATTGAGGATTGAGAATTGAGGATTGAAGATTGAGTATTGAGGATTGAAGGTTGAGGATTGAGGGTTGAGGATTGAAGATTGAGGACTTAGTGTTGAGGGTTGAGTGATGGGAATTGATGTTTGTGGATTGAGATTTGAAGATTGAAGAATGGGGATTGAGTATTGAAAACTGTGAATTGAGGATATTCTATTGAGGATTGAGTATTGACTATTGATTGTTGAGGACTGAGGGCTAAACATTGAGGATTCAGGATTGAGGATTCGGGATTGAAGTTTAAGGACAGAGGATTGAGGGTTGAGGATTGAGGATTGAGGATTGACGCTTGAGGATTGAAGGTTGAGGATGGAGGATTGAAAAGGGTGGACTGAGTGTTGAGGATTGAGTGTTGAGAATTGATGTTTGAGGATTGAGATTTGATTATTGAATATTGTGGATTGAGTATTGAACCATGAGAATTCATGATACTCTATTGAGTATTAGGAATTGAGTATTGATGGTTGAGTATTGAGGATTGGTGGTTGAGGGTTGTGTGTTGAATATTGAGGATTGAGGATTGAGGATTGAGGATTGAAGATTGAGGATTGAATATTGAGTCTTGATGATTGATGATTGAGGATTGAGGATTGAGTGTTGAGGATTGAGGACGAGGACTGACGGTTGAGGATTGAGGTTTGAGGTTTCAGGATTGAGGATTGAGGACTGAGGATTGAGGATTGAGGATTGAGCATTGAGGATTGAAGATTGAGGACTGGGGATTGAGGATTGAAGATTGACGATTGAGGATTGTGGATTGAGGATTTAGGGTTGAGGATTAAAGGTTGAATATTGATGATTGAAGATTGAGGATTGAGGATTGAGGGTTGTGGATTGAGGACGAGAACTGAGTGTTGAGAATTGATGTTTGAGGTCTGAGGATTGAGGATTGAGGATTGAGAATTGAGGATTGAGGATTGAGGATTGAAGATTGAGGATTGGGTATTGAGGATTGAAGAATGAGGACTGAGGATTTAGGATTGAGGATCGAGGATTGAAGATTGAGTATTGAGGATTGAAGATTGAGGATTGAGGATTGAGGATTGAGTATTGAGGATTGAGTATTCAGGATTGAGGATTGAGGATTGTAGATTGAGGATTGAGGATTGATGATTAAAGATTGAGTGTTGAGGATTGAAGATTGAGGATTGATGATTGGGGATTGAGGATTGAGGATTGAGGATTGAGGATTGAGGATTGAGTATTGAAGGCTGAGGATTGATGATTGAGGATTGAGGATTGAGGATTGAGAATTGAGGATTGAAGATTGAGTATTGAGGATTGAAGGTTGTGGATTGAGGGTTGAGGATTGAAGATTGAGGACTTAGTGTTGAGGGTTGAGTGATGGGAATTGATGTTTGTGGATTGAGATTTGAAGATTGAAGAATGGGGATTGAGTATTGAAAACTGTGAATTGAGGATATTCTATTGAGGATTGAGTATTGACTATTGATTGTTGAGGACTGAGGGCTAAAGATTGAGGATTCAGGATTGAGGATTCGGGATTGAGGTTTAAGGACAGAGGATTGAGGGTTGAGGATTGAGGATTGAGGATTGACGCTTGAGGATTGAAGGTTGAGGATGGAGGATTGAAAAGAGTGGACTGAGTGTTGAGGATTGAGTGTTGAGAATTGATGTTTGAGGATTGAGATTTGATTATTGAATATTGTGGATTGAGTATTGAACCATGAGAATTCATGATACTCTATTGAGTATTAGGAATTGAGTATTGATGGTTGAGTATTGAGGATTGGTGGTTGAGGGTTGTGTGTTGAATATTGAGGATTGAGGATTGAGGATTGAGGATTGAAGATTGAGGATTGAATATTGAGTCTTGATGATTGATGATTGAGGATTGAGGATTGAGTGTTGAGGATTGAGGACGAGGACTGACGGTTGAGGATTGAGGTTTGAGGTTTCAGGATTGAGGATTGAGGACTGAGGATTGAGGATTGAGGATTGAGCATTGAGGATTGAAGATTGAGGACTGGGGATTGAGGATTGAAGATTGACGATTGAGGATTGTGGATTGAGGATTTAGGGTTGAGGATTAAAGGTTGAATATTGATGATTGAAGATTGAGGATTGAGGATTGAGGGTTGTGGATTGAGGACGAGAACTGAGTGTTGAGAATTGATGTTTGAGGTCTGAGGATTGAGGATTGAGGATTGAGAATTGAGGATTGAGGATTGAGGATTGAAGATTGAGGATTGGGTATTGAGGATTGAAGAATGAGGACTGAGGATTTAGGATTGAGGATCGAGGATTGAAGATTGAGTATTGAGGATTGAAGATTGAGGATTGAGGATTGAGGATTGAGTATTGAGGATTGAGTATTCAGGATTGAGGATTGAGGATTGTAGATTGAGTATTGAGGATTGATGATTAAAGATTGAGTGTTGAGGATTGAAGATTGAGGATTGATGATTGGGGATTGAGGATTGAGGATTGAGGATTGAGGATTGAGGATTGAGTATTGAAGGCTGAGGATTGATGATTGAGGATTGAGGATTGAGGATTGAGAATTGAGGATTGAAGATTGAGTATTGAGGATTGAAGGTTGTGGATTGAGGGTTGAGGATTGAAGATTGAGGACTTAGTGTTGAGGGTTGAGTGATGGGAATTGATGTTTGTGGATTGAGATTTGAAGATTGAAGAATGGGGATTGAGTATTGAAAACTGTGAATTGAGGATATTCTATTGAGGATTGAGTATTGACTATTGATTGTTGAGGACTGAGGGCTAAAGATTGAGGATTCAGGATTGAGGATTCGGGATTGAGGTTTAAGGACAGAGGATTGAGGGTTGAGGATTGAGGATTGAGCATTGAGGATTGAAGATTGAGGACTGGGGATTGAGGATTGAAGATTGACGATTGAGGATTGTGGATTGAGGATTTAGGGTTGAGGATTAAAGATTGAATATTGATGATTGAAGATTGAGGATTGAGGATTGAGGGTTGTGGATTGAGGACGAGAACTGAGTGTTGAGAATTGATGTATGAGGTCTGAGGATTGAGGATTGAGGATTGAGAATTGAGGATTGAGGATTGAGGATTGAAGATTGAGGATTGGGTATTGAGGATTGAAGAATGAGGACTGAGGATATAGGATTGAGGATCGAGGATTGAAGATTGAGTATTGAGGATTGAAGATTGAGGATTGAGGATTGAGGATTGAGGATTGAGGATTGAGTATTCAGGATTGAGGATTGAGGATTGTAGATTGAGGATTGAGGATTGATGATTAAAGATTGAGTGTTGAGGATTGAAGATTGAGTATTGATGATTGGGGATTGAGGATTGAGGATTGAGGATTGAGGATTGAGTATTGAAGGCTGAGGATTGATGTTTGAGGATTGAGGATTGAGGATTGCGGATTGAGTATTGAGGACTGAGGGTTGAAGATTGAGGATTGATGATTGAGGATTAAAGATTGAGTATTGAGGATTGAAGATTGAGAATTGAGGATTGAGGATTGAACATTGAGGCCTGAGTGTTGAGGGTTGAGTGATGAGAATTGATGTTTGAGGATAGAGATTTGAAGATTGCAGATTGAGTATTGTGTATTGAAAACTGTGAATTGAGGATATTCTATTGAGGATTGAGGATTGACAACTGATTGTTGAGGACTGAGGGCTGAAGATTGAGGATTCAGGATTGAGGATTCAGGATTGTGGGTTGAGGAGTGAGGATTGAGGATTGAGTATTGAGGATTGAGGATTGAGAATTGAAGATTGAGGATTGAGGATTGAGGGTTGTGGATTGAGGATGAATACTGAGGGTTGGGTATTGATGTTTGACGTCAGAGGATTGAGGATTGAGGATTGAGAATTGAGGATTGAGGATTGAGGACTGAAGATTGAGTATTGGGTATTGAGGAATGAAGAAAGAGGATTGAGGACTGAGGATTAAGGATTGAGGATTGAAGATGGAGTATTGAGGATTGAAGATTGACGATTGAGGATTGAGGATTGAGGATTGAGGATTGAGGATTGAGGATTGAGGATTGAAGATTGAGTATTGAGGATTGAAGATTGAGGATTGAGGATTGAGGATTGAGGATTGAGGATTGAGGATTGAAGCCTGACGATTGAGGATTGAGGATTGACGATTGAGAATAGAGGATTGAGGATTGAGGATTGAAGATTGAGGATTGTGTATTGAGGATTGAAGAATGAGGATTGAGGATTGAGGATTGAGGATTGAGGATTGAAGATTGAGTATTGAGGATTGAAGATTATGATTGAGGATTGAGGATTGAGGATTGAGGATTGAAGATTGAGTATTGAGGATTGAAGCCTGACGATTGAGGATTGAGGATTGACGATTGAGAATAGAGGATTGAGGATTGAGGATTGAAGACTGAGGATTGGGTATTGAGGATTGAAGAATGAGGATTGAGGATTGAGGATTGAGGATTGAATGTTGAATATTGATGAATGAAGATTGAGGATTGAGGATTGAGGGTTGTGGATTGAGAACGAGGACTGAGGGTTGAGTGTTGATGCCTGAGGTCTGAGGATTGAGGATTGAGGATTGCGAACTGAGGATTGAGGATTGAGGATTGAAGATTGAGGATTGGGTATTGAGGATTGAAGAATGAGGATTGAAGAATGAGGATTGGGGATTGAGTACTGAGGATTGAGGATTGAATATTGAGTATTGAGGATTGAATATTGAGGATTGAGGATTGAGGATTGAGGATTGAGGATTGAAGATTGAGTATTGAGGATAGAAGATTGAGGATTGAGGATTGAGGATTGAGGATTGAGGATTGAGGATGGAGGATTGAAGATTGAGTGTTGTGGATTGAGAACGAGGACTGAGGGTTGAGTATTGATGTTTGAGGTCTGAGGATTGAGGACTGAGGATTGAGAATTGAGGATCGATGATTGAGGATTGAAGATTGAGGATTGGGTATTGAGGATTGAAGAATGAGTGTTGAGTGTTGAGGATTGAGGATTGAGGATTGAAGACTGAGTGTTGAGTGTTGAGAGATGAGAATTGATGTTTGTGGATTGAGATTTGAAGATTGAAGAATGGGGATTGAGTATTGAAAACTGTGAATTGAGGATACTCTATTGAGGATTGAGGATTGACAACCGATTGTTGAGGACTGAGGGCTGAAGATTGAGGATTCAGGATTGAGGATTCAGGATTGAGGTTTGAGGACTGAGGATTGAGGGTTGAGGATTGGGGATTGAGGATTGAGGATTGAGGATTGAAGATTGAGGATTGGGTATTGAGGATTGAGCATTGAGGATTGAGGATTGAGTATTGAAGATTGAGGATCGAGGATTGAGGGTTGTGGATTGAAGATTGAGGATTGGGGATTGAAGATTGAGGATTGAGGTTTGAGGATTGAGGATTGAGGATTGAGGATTGAAGATTGAGGATTGGGGACTGAGTGTTGAGGGTTGAGTTATGAGAATTGATGTTTGTGGATAGATATTTGAAGATTGCAGATTGAGCATTGAGCATTGAAAATTGTGAATTGATGATATTCTATTGAGGATTGAGAATTGACAACTGATTGTTGAGGACTGAGGGCTGAAGATTGAGGATTCAGGATTGGGAATTCAGAATTGATGATTGAGGACTGAGGACTGAGGATTGAAGATAGAGTATTGAGGATCGAAAATTGAGGATTAAGGATTGAGGATTGGGGATTGAGGATCTAGGACTGAAAATTGATTATTGAGGATTGAAGATTGAGGATTGAGGGTTGAGGATTGAGAATTGAGGATGAGAACTGAGGTTTGAGGATTGAGGTTTGAGGAATGAGGATTGAGGGTTGAGGATTGAGGATTGAAGATTGAGGATTGGGTATTGCGGATTGAACATAGAGGATTGAGGACTGAGGGTTGAGGATTGAGGATTGAGGATTGAAGATTGAGTATTGAGGATTGAAGATTGAAGATTGAGGATTGAGGACTGAGGATTGAGGATTGAGTATTGAGGATTGAGGATTGAGGATTGAAGATTGAATATTGAGGATCGAAGATTGAAGATTGAGGATTGAGGACTGAGGATTGAGGATTGAGTATTGAGGATTGAGGATTGAGGATTGAAGATTGAATATTGAGGATTGAAGATTGAGGATTCAGAATTGAGGTTTGAGGACTGAGGATTGAGGATTGAAGATTGAGTATTGAGGATTGAAGATTGAGGATTGAGGATTGAGGACGGAGGATTGAAGAGAGAGGACTGAGAGTTGAGGATTGAGTGTTGAGAATTGATGTTTGTGGGTTGAGATTTGATTATTGATTTTTGTGGATTGAGTATTGAACGATGAGAATTCAGGGTATTCTATTGAGTATTGAGAATTTAGGATTGATTGTTGAGTATTGAGGATTGATGGTTGAGGGTTTTGTGTTGAATATTGAGGATTGAGGATTGAGGATTGAGGATTGAGGATTGAGGATTGAGGATTGAAGATTGAGGATTGGGGATTGAGGATTGACGATTGAGGATTGAGTATTGATGATCGAGAATTGAGGATTGAGGATTGAAGATTGAGTATTGAGGATTGAAGATTGAGGATTGAGGATTGGGGATTGAAGATTGAGGACTGAGGATTGAGGATTGAGGATTGAGCATTGAGGATTGAAGATTGGGGACTGGGGATTGAGGATTGAAGGTTGAGGATTAAGGATTGAGGATTGGGGATTGGAGATCTTGGATTGGAGATTGATTATTGAGGATTGAAGATTGAGGGTTGAGGTTTGAGGAATGAGAATTGAGAATTCAGGATGAGGACTGAGGGTTGAGGATTGAGGTTTGAGGTACGAGGATTGAGGATTGAGGATTGAGGACTGAGGATTGAGGATTGACTATTGAGGATTGAGGATCGAGGATTGAATATTGAGTATTGAGGATTGAAGATTGAGGATTGCGCATTGAAGATTGAGTATTGAGGGATGAAGATTGAGGATTGAGGATTGAGGATTGAGAATTGACGATGAGGGCTGAGGGTTGAGGATTGAGGTTTGAGGACTGAGGACTGAGGGTTGAGGATTGAGGTTTAAGGACTGAGGACTGAGGATTGAGGATTGAGAATTGAGGATTGAGGATTGAGGATTGAAGATTGAGGATTTGGTATTGAGGATTGAAGAATGAGGATTGAGGATTGAGGATTGAAGATTGAGTATTGAGTATTGAAGATTGACGATTGAGGGTTGTGGATTGAAGATTGAGGATTGAACATTGAGGACTGAGTGTTAAGGGTTGAGTGATGAGAGTTGATGCTTGTGGATAGAGGTTTGAAGTTTGCAGATTGAGTATTGAGTATTGAAAGCTGTGAATTGAGGATATTCTATTGAGGATTCAGGATTGTCAACTGATTGTTGAGTACTGAGGACTGAAGATTGAGGATTCAGGATTGAGGATTCAGAATTGAGGTTTGAGGACTGAGGATTGAGGACTGAAGATTGATTATTGAGTATTGAAGATTGAGGATTGAGGATTGAGGATTGAGGATTGAGGATTGAGGATGAGAGCTGTGCGTTGAGGACTGTGGTTTGAGGGCTGAGGACTGAGGAATGAGGATTGAGAATTGGGGATTGAGGATTGAGTATTGAAGATTGAGGATTGGGTATTGAGGATTGAAGGATGAGGCTTGAGGATTGAGGATTGAGGATTGAGGAATGAAGATTGAGTATTGAGGATTGAAGATTGAGGATTAAGGATTGAGGATTGGGGATTGAGGATCTAGGACTGAAAATTGATTATTGAGGGTTGAAGATTGAGGATTGAGGATTGAGGATTGAGAATTGAGAATTGAGGATAAGGACTGAGGGTTGAGGATTGAGGTTTGAGGAATGAGGATTGAGGATTGAGGATTGAGGATTGAAGATTGAGTATTGATGATTGAAGATTGAGGATTGAGGATTGAGGGTTGAGGAGAGAGGACTGAGGATTGAGGATTGAGGATTGAGGATTGAGAATTGAGGACTGTAGATTGAGGATTGAGGATTGAAGATTGAGGATTGGGTATTGAGTATTGAACATTGAGTATTGAGGATTGAGGATCGAGGATTGAGGATTGAGGATTGAAGATTGAATATTGATGATTGTAGATTGAGGATTGAGGATTGAGCGTTGTGGATTGAGGACGAGGACTGAGGGTTGAGTATTGATGTTTGAGGTCTGAGGATTGAGGATTGAGGACTGAGAATTGAGGATTGAGGATTGAGGATTGAAAATTGAGGATTGGGTATTGAGGATTGAAGAATGAGGACTGAGGATTTAGGATTGAGGATTGAGGATTGAAGATTGAGTATTGAGGATTGAAGATTGAGTATTGAGGATTGAAGATTGAGGATTGTGCATTGAAGATTGAGTATTGAGGATTGGGGATTGAGTACTGAGGATTGAGGATTGAATATTGAGTATTGAGGATTGAATATTGAGGATTGAGGATTGAGGATTGAGGATTGAGGATTGAAGATTGAGTATTGAGGATTGAAGATTGAGGATTGAGGATTGAGGATTGAGGATTGAGGATTGAGGATGGAGGATTGAAGACTGAGTGTTGTGGATTGAGAACGAGGACTGAGGGTTGAGTATTGATGTTTGAGGTCTGAGGATTGAGGACTGAGGATTGAGAATTGAGGATTGATGATTGAGGATTGAAGATTGAGGATTGGGTATTGAGGATTGAAGAGTGAGTGTTGAGTGTTGAGGATTGAGGATTGAGGATTGAAGACTGAGTGTTGAGTGTTGAGTGATGAGAATTGATGTTTGTGGATTGAGATTTGAAGATTGAAGAATGGGGATTGAGTATTGAAAACTGTGAATTGAGGATATTCTATTGAGGATTGAGGATTGACAACTGATTGTTGAGGACTGAGGGCTGAAGATTGAGGATTCAGGATTGAGGATTCAGGATTGAGGTTTGAGGACTGAGGATTGAGGGTTGAGGATTGGGAATTGAGGATTGAGGATTGAGGATTGAAGATTGAGGATTGGGTATTGAGGATTGAACATTGAGGATTGAGGATTGAGTATTGAAGATTGAGGATCGAGGATTGAGGGTTGTGGATTGAAGATTGAGGATTGGGTGTTGAGGATTGAAGAATGAGGTTTGAGGACCGAGGACTGAGGATTGAGGATTGAGAATTGAGGACTGTAGATTGAGGATTCAGGATTGAAGATTGAGGATTGGGTATTGAGTATTGAACATTGAGTATTGAGGATTGAGGATCGAGGATTGAGGATTGAGGATTGAAGATTGAATATTGATGATTGTAGATTGAGGATTGAGGATTGAGCGTTGTGGATTGAGGACGAGGACTGAGGGTTGAGTATTGATGTTTGAGGTCTGAGGATTGAGGATTGAGGACTGAGAATTGAGGATTGAGGATTGAGGATTGAAAAGTGAGGATTGGGTATTGAGGATTGAAGAATGAGGACTGAGGATTTAGGATTGAGGATTGAGGATTGAAGATTGAGTATTGAGGATTGAAGATTGAGTATTGAGGATTGAAGATTGAGGATTGTGCATTAAAGATTGAGTATTGAGGATTGGGGATTGAGTACTGAGGATTGAGGATTGAATATTGAGTATTGAGGATTGAATATTGAGGATTGAGGATTGAGGATTGAGGATTGAGGATTGAAGATTGAGTATTGAGGATTGAAGATTGAGGATTGAGGATTGAGGATTGAGGATTGAGGATTGAGGATGGAGGATTGAAGATTGAGTGTTGTGGATTGAGAACGAGGACTGCGGGTTGAGTATTGATGTTTGAGGTCTGAGGATTGAGGACTGAGGATTGAGAATTGAGGATTGATGATTGAGGATTGAAGATTGAGGATTGGGTATTGAGGATTGAAGAATGAGTGTTGAGTGTTGAGGATTGAGGATTGAGGATTGAAGACTGAGTGTTGAGTGTTGAGTGATGAGAATTGATGTTTGTGGATTGAGATTTGAAGATTGAAGAATGGGGATTGAGTATTGAAAACTGTGAATTGAGGATATTCTATTGAGGATTGAGGATTGACAACTGATTGTTGAGGACTGAGGGCTGAAGATTGAGGATTCAGGATTGAGGATTCAGGATTGAGGTTTGAGGACTGAGGATTGAGGGTTGAGGATTGGGGATTGAGGATTGAGGATTGAGGATTGAAGATTGAGGATTGGGTATTGAGGATTGAAAATTGAGGATTGAGGATTGAGTATTGAAGATTGAGGATCCAGGATTGAGGGTTGTGGATTGTAGATTGAGGATTGGGTGTTGAGGATTGAAGAATGAGGTTTGAGGACTGAGGATTGAGGACTGAAGATTGATTATTGAGGATTGAGGATTGAGGATTGAGGATTGAGGATTGAGGATGAGAGCTGTGCGTTGAGGATTGAGGTTTGAGGGCTGAGGACTGAGGAATGAGGATTGTGAATTGGGGATTGAGGACAGAGTATTGAAGATTGAGGATTGGGTATTGAGGATTGAAGGATGAGGCTTGAGGATTGAGGATTGAGGATTGAGGATTGAAGATTGAGTATTGAGGTTTGAAGACTGACGATTGAGGGTAGAGGATTGAGGATTGAGGATTGAGGATTGATGATTGAGTATTGAGGACTGAAGATTGAGGATTGAGGTTTGAGGATTGAGGATTGAGGATTGAGGATTGAAGATTGAGGATTGGGGACTGAGTGTTGAGGGTTGAGTTATGAGAATTGATGTTTGTGGATAGATATTTGAAGATTGCAGGTTGAGCATTGAGTATTGAAAACTGTGAATTGATGATATTCTATTGAGGATTGAGAATTGACAACTGATTGTTGAGGACTGAGGGCTGAAGATTGAGGATTCAGGATTGGGAATTCAGAATTGATGATTGAGGACTGAGGACTGAGGGTTGAAGATAGAGTATTGAGGATTGAAGATTGAGGATTAAGGATTGAGGATTGGGGATTGAGGATCTAGGACTGAAAATTGATTATTGAGGGTTGAAGATTGAGGATTGAGGATTGAGGTTTGAGAATTGAGAATTGAGGATAAGGACTGAGGGTTGAGGATTGAGGTTTGAGGAATGAGGATTGAGGGTTGAGGATTGAGGATTGAAGATTGAGTATTGATGATTGAAGATTGAGGATTGAGGATTGAGGGTTGAGGATTGAGGACGAGGACTGACAGTTGAGGATTGTGGTTTGAGGATTGAGGGTTGAGGATTGAGAATTGAGGATGAGAACTGAGGTTTGAGGATTGAGGTTTGAGGAATGAGGATTGAGGATTGAGGATTGAGGATTGAGGATTGAGGATTGAGGATTGAGGATTGAGTATTGAGGATTGAGGATTGAGGATTGAAGATTGAGGATTGGCTGTTGAGGATTGAACATCGAGGATTGAGGATTGGGGATTGAGTACTGAGGATTGAGGATTGAATATTGAGTATTGAGGATTGAATATTGAGGATTGAGGATTGAGGATTGAGGATTGAGGATTGAAGACTGAGTATTGAGGATTGAAAATTGAGGATTGAGGATTGAGGATTGAGGATTGAGGATTGAGGATGGAGGATTGAAGATTGAGTGTTGTGGATTGAGAACGAGGACTGAGGGCTGAGTATTGATGTTTGAGGTCTGAGGATTGAGGACTGAGGATTGAGAATTGAGGACTGAGTATTGAAGATTGAGGATTGAGGATTGGGGATTGAAGATTGAGGACTGAGGATTGAGGATTGAGGATTGAGCATTGAGGATTGAAGATTGGGGACTGGGGATTGAGGATTGAAGATTGAGGATTAAGGATTGAGGATTGGGGATTGGAGATCTAGGATTGGAGATTGATTATTGAGGGTTGAAGATTGAGGGTTGAGGTTTGAGGATTGAGAATTGAGAATTCAGGATGAGGACTGAGGGTTGAGGATTGAGGTTTGAGGTACGAGGATTGAGGATTGAGGATTGAGGACTGAGGATTGAGGATTGACTATTGAGGATTGAGGATTGAGGATTGAAGATTGAGTATTGAGGATTGAAGATTGAGGATTGTGCATTGAAGATTGAGTATTGAGGATTGAAGATTGAGGATTGAGGATTGAGGATTGAGAATTGACGATGAGGGCTGAGGGTTGAGGATTGAGGTTTGAGGACTGAGGACTGAGGATTGGGTATTGAGGATTGAAGATTGAGGATTGATGATTGAGTATTGAGGAATGAGGATTGAGGATTGAGGATTGATGATTGAGGATTGAGGAATGAGGATTGAGGATTGAGGATTGAGGATTGAGTATTGAAGATTGAGAATTGATGATTGAGGATTGAGGATTGAGGATTGAGGATTGAGTATTGAGGACTGAGGATTGAAGATTGAGGATTGAGGATTGAGGATTAAAGATTGAGTACTGAGGATTGAAGATTGAGAACTGAGGATTAAGGATTGAACATTGAGGACTGAGTGTTGAGGGTTGAGTGATGAGTATTGATGTTTGTGGATAGAGATTTGAAGATTCCAGATTGAGTATTGAGTATTGAAAGCTGTGAATTGAGGATATTCTATTGAGGATTCAGGATTGTCAACTGATTGTTGAGTACTGAGGGCTGAAGATTGAGGATTCAGGATTGAGGATTCAGAATTGAGGTTTGAGGACTGAGGATTGAGGACTGAAGATTGATTATCGAGGATTGAAGATTGAGGATTGAGGATTGAGGATTGAGGATTGAGGATTGAGGATGAGAGCTGTGCGTTGAGGATTGAGGTTTGAGGACTGAGGACTGAGGAATGAGGATTGAGAATTGGGGATTGAGGATTGAGTATTGAAGATTGAGGATTGGGTACTGAGGATTGAAGGATGAGGCTTGAGGATTGAGGATTGAGGATTGAGGATTGAAGATTGAGTATTGAGGTTTGAAGACTGACGATTGAGGGTTGAGGATTGAGGATTGAGGATTGAGGATTGATGATTGAGTATTGAGGATTGAAGATTGAGGATTGAGGTTTGAGGATTGAGGATTGAGGATTGAGGATTGAAGATTGAGGATTGGGGACTGAGTGTTGAGGGTTGAGTTATGAGAATTGATGTTTGTGGATAGATATTTGAAGATTGCAGATTGAGCATTGAGTATTGAAAACTGTGAATTGATGATATTCTATTGAGGATTGAGAATTGACAACTGATTGTTGAGGACTGAGGGCTGAAGATTGAGGATTCAGGATTGGGAATTCAGAATTGATGATTGAGAACTGAGGACTGAGGATTGAAGATAGAGTATTGAGGATCGAAAATTGAGGATTAAGGATTGAGGATTGGGGATTCAGGATCTAGGACTGAAAATTGATTATTGAGGATTGAAGATTGAGGATTGAGGATTGAGGATTGAGAATTGAGAATTGAGGACAAGGACTGAGGGTTGAGGATTGAGGTTTGAGGAATGAGGATTGAGGATTGAGGATTGAGGATTGAAGATTGAGTATTGATGATTGAAGATTGAGGACTGAGGATTGTGGGTTGAGGATTGAGGACGAGGACTGACAGTTGAGGATTGTGGTTTGAGGATTGAGGGTTGAGGATTGAGAATTGAGGATGAGAACTGAGGTTTGAGGATTGAGGTTTGAGGAATGAGGATTGAGGATTGAGGATTGAGGATTGAAGATTGAGTATTGATGATTGAAGATTGAGGATTGAGGATTGAGGGTTGAGGATTGAGGACGAGGACTGACAGTTGAGGATTGTGGTTTGAGGATTGAGGGTTGAGGATTGAGAATTGAGGATGAGAACTGAGGTTTGAGGATTGAGGTTTGAGGAATGAGGATTGAGGATTGAGGATTGAAGATTGAGGATTGGGTATTGCGGATTGAACATTGAGGATTGAGGACTGAGGACTCAGGATTGAGGATTGATGATTGACGATTGAGTATTGAGGATTGAAGATTGAGGATTGAGGACTGAGGATTGAGGATTGAGTATTGAGGATTGAGGATTGAGGATTGAAGATTGAATATTGAGGATTGAAGACTGAGGATTCAGAATTGAGGTTTGAGGACTGAGGATTGAGGATTGAAGATTGAGTATTGAGGATTGAAGATTGAGGATTGAGGATTGAGGACGGAGGATTGAAGAGAGAGGACTGAGTGTTGAGGATTGAGTGTTGAGAGTTGATGTTTGAGGGTTGAGATTTGATTATTGATTTTTGTGGATTGAGTATTGAACGATGAGAATTCAGGGTATTCTATTGAGTATTGAGAATTGAGGATTGATTGTTGAGTATTGAGGATTGATGGTTGAGGGTTTTGTGTTGAATATTGAGGATTGAGGATTGAGGATTGAGGATTGAATACTGAGTATTGAGGATTGAAGATTGAGGATTGCGCATTGAAGATTGAGTATTGAGGGTTGAAGATTGAGGATTGAAGATTGAGGATTGAGGAATGATGGTTGTGGATTGAGGACGAGGACTGGTGGTTGAGTATTGCTGTTTGAGGTCTGAGGATTGAGTATTGAGTATTGAAGGTCTAGGGTTGAGGATTGAGGATTGAGGATTGAGGATTGAAGATTGAGGATTGTGGATTGAGGATTGACGATTGAGGATTGAGGATTGTGGATTGAGGACTGAGGATTGAGGATTGAGGATTGAGCGTTGAGGACTGAAGATTGAGTATTGAGGATTGAAAATTGAGGATTGAGGACTGAGGATTGAGGATTGAGGATTGAAGGATGAGGACTGGGGACGGAGTATTGAGTGTTGAGTGATGAGAATTGTTGTTTGTGGATAGAGATTTGAAGATTGCAGATTGAGTATTGAGTATTGAAAACTGTGAATTGAGTATATTCTATTGAGGATTGGGGATTGACAACTGATTGTTGAGGACTTAGGGCTGAAGATTGAGGGTTCCGGATTGAGGATTCAGAATTGAAATTTGAGGACCGAGCATTGAGGTTTGAAGTTTGAGTATTGAGGATTGAAGATTGAGAATTGAGGATTGAGGATTGAGGATTGAGGATGAGAACTGAGGGTTGAGGATTGAGGTTTGAGGACTGAGTACTGACGATTGAGGATTGAGAATTGAGGATTGAGGATTGAGGGTTGAAGATTGAGGATTGGGTATTGAGGATTGAAGAATGAGGATTGAGGATTGAGGATTGAGGATTGAGGATTGAATATTGAGGATTGGGGACTGAGTGTTGAGGGTTGAATGATGAGAATTGATGTTTGTGGATAGAGGATTGAAGATTGCAGATTGAGTATTGAGTATTGAAAACTGTGAATTGATAATATTCTATTGAGGATTGAGGG
This sequence comes from Calliopsis andreniformis, assembly GCF_051401765.1. Classification (NCBI taxonomy): domain Eukaryota; kingdom Metazoa; phylum Arthropoda; class Insecta; order Hymenoptera; family Andrenidae; genus Calliopsis; species Calliopsis andreniformis. Next base: position 1,221,902 of record NW_027480516.1, on the reverse strand, counting down.
TTGACAACTGATTGTTGAGGACTGAGGGCTGAAGCTTGAGGATTCAGGATTGAGGATTCAGGATTGAGGTTTGAGGAGAGAGGACTGAGGATTGAGGATTGAGGATTGAGAATTGAGGATTGAGGATTGAGGATTGAAGATTGAGGATTGGCTGTTGAGGATTGAACATCGAGGATTGAGGATTGGGTATTGAGTACTGAGGATTGAGGATTGAATATTGAGTATTGAGGATTGAATATTGAGGATTGAGGATTCAGGATTGAGGATTCAGGATTGAGGATTGAGGATTGAGGATTGAGGATTGAGGATTGAGGATGGAGGATTGAAGATTGAGTGTTGTGGATTGAGAACGAGGACTGAGGGTTGAGTATTGATGTTTGAGGTCTGAGGATTGAGGACTGAGGATTGAGAATTGAGGATTGAGGATTGAAGATTGAGGATTGAGGATTGGGGATTGAAGATTGAGGACTGAGGATTGAGGATTGAGGATTGAGCATTGAGGATTGAAGATTGGGGACTGGGGATTGAGGATTGAAGATTGAGGATTAAGGATTGAGGATTGGGGATTGGAGATCTAGGATTGGAGATTGATTATTGAGGGTTGAAGATTGAGGGTTGAGGTTTGAGGATTGAGAATTGAGAATTCAGGATGAGGACTGAGGGTTGAGGATTGAGGTTTGAGGTACGAGGATTGAGAATTGAGGATTGAGGACTGAGGATTGAGGATTGACTATTGAGGATTGAGGATTGAGGATTGAAGATTGAGTATTGAGGATTGAAGATTGAGGATTGTGCATTGAAGATTGAGTATTGAGGATTGAAGATTGAGGATTGAGGATTGAGGATTGAGAATTGACGATGAGGGCTGAGGGTTGAGGATTGAGGTTTGAGGACTGAGGACTGAGGATTGGGTATTGAGGATTGAAGATTGAGGATTGATGATTGAGTATTGAGGAATGAGGATTGAGGATTGAGGATTGATGATTGAGGATTGAGGAATGAGGATTGAGGATTGAGGATTGAGGATTGAGTATTGAAGATTGAGAATTGATGATTGAGGATTGAGGATTGAGGATTGAGGATTGAGTATTGAGGACTGAGGATTGAAGATTGAGGATTGAGGATTGAGGATTAAAGATTGAGTACTGAGGATTGAAGATTGAGAACTGAGGATTAAGGATTGAACATTGAGGACTGAGTGTTGAGGGTTGAGTGATGAGTATTGATGTTTGTGGATAGAGATTTGAAGATTCCAGATTGAGTATTGAGTATTGAAAGCTGTGAATTGAGGATATTCTATTGAGGATTCAGGATTGTCAACTGATTGTTGAGTACTGAGGGCTGAAGATTGAGGATTCAGGATTGAGGATTCAGAATTGAGGTTTGAGGACTGAGGATTGAGGACTGAAGATTGATTATTGAGGATTGAAGATTGAGGATTGAGGATTGAGGATTGAGGATTGAGGATTGAGGATGAGAGCTGTGCGTTGAGGATTGAGGTTTGAGGACTGAGGACTGAGGAATGAGGATTGAGAATTGGGGATTGAGGATTGAGTATTGAAGATTGAGGATTGGGTACTGAGGATTGAAGGATGAGGCTTGAGGATTGAGGATTGAGGATTGAGGATTGAAGATTGAGTATTGAGGTTTGAAGACTGACGATTGAGGGTTGAGGATTGAGGATTGAGGATTGAGGATTGATGATTGAGTATTGAGGATTGAAGATTGAGGATTGAGGTTTGAGGATTGAGGATTGAGGATTGAGGATTGAAGATTGAGGATTGGGGACTGAGTGTTGAGGGTTGAGTTATGAGAATTGATGTTTGTGGATAGATATTTGAAGATTGCAGATTGAGCATTGAGTATTGAAAACTGTGAATTGATGATATTCTATTGAGGATTGAGAATTGACAACTGATTGTTGAGGACTGAGGGCTGACGATTGAGGATTCAGGATTGGGAATTCAGAATTGATGATTGAGGACTGAGGACTGAGGATTGAAGATAGAGTATTGAGGATCGAAAATTGAGGATTAAGGATTGAGGATTGGGGATTCAGGATCTAGGACTGAAAATTGATTATTGAGGATTGAAGATTGAGGATTGAGGATTGAGGATTGAGAATTGAGAATTGAGGACAAGGACTGAGGGTTGAGGATTGAGGTTTGAGGAATGAGGATTGAGGATTGAGGATTGAGGATTGAAGATTGAGTATTGATGATTGAAGATTGAGGACTGAGGATTGTGGGTTGAGGATTGAGGACGAGGACTGACAGTTGAGGATTGTGGTTTGAGGATTGAGGGTTGAGGATTGAGAATTGAGGATGAGAACTGAGGTTTGAGGATTGAGGTTTGAGGAATGAGGATTGAGGATTGAGGATTGAGGATTGAAGATTGAGTATTGATGATTGAAGAATGAGGATTGAGGATTGAGGGTTGAGGATTGAGGACGAGGACTGACAGTTGAGGATTGTGGTTTGAGGATTGAGGGTTGAGGATTGAGAATTGAGGATGAGAACTGAGGTTTGAGGATTGAGGTTTGAGGAATGAGGATTGAGGATTGAGGATTGAAGATTGAGGATTGGGTATTGCGGATTGAACATTGAGGATTGAGGACTGAGGACTCAGGATTGAGGATTGATGATTGACGATTGAGTATTGAGGATTGAAGATTGAGGATTGAGGACTGAGGATTGAGGATTGAGTATTGAGGATTGAGGATTGAGGATTGAAGATTGAATATTGAGGATTGAAGACTGAGGATTCAGAATTGAGGTTTGAGGACTGAGGATTGAGGATTGAAGATTGAGTATTGAGGATTGAAGATTGAGGATTGAGGATTGAGGACGGAGGATTGAAGAGAGAGGACTGAGTGTTGAGGATTGAGTGTTGAGAATTGATGTTTGAGGGTTGAGATTTGATTATTGATTTTTGTGGATTGAGTATTGAACGATGAGAATTCAGGGTTTTCTATTGAGTATTGAGAATTGAGGATTGATTGTTGAGTATTGAGGACTGATGGTTGAGGGTTTTGTGTTGAATATTGAGGATTGAGGATTGAGGATTGAGGATTGAATACTGAGTATTGAGGATTGAAGATTGAGGATTGCGCATTGAAGATTGAGTATTGAGGGTTGAAGATTGAGGATTGAAGATTGAGGATTGAGGAATGATGGTTGTGGATTGAGGACGAGGACTGGTGGTTGAGTATTGCTGTTTGAGGTCTGAGGATTGAGTATTGAGTATTGAAGGTCTAGGGTTGAGGATTGAGGATTGAGGATTGAGGATTGAAGATTGAGGATTGTGGATTGAGGATTGACGATTGAGGATTGAGGATTGTGGATTGAGGACTGAGGATTGAGGATTGAGGATTGAGCGTTGAGGACTGAAGATTGAGTATTGAGGATTGAAAATTGAGGATTGAGGACTGAGGATTGAGGATTGAGGATTGAAGGATGAGGACTGGGGACGGAGTATTGAGTGTTGAGTGATGAGAATTGTTGTTTGTGGATAGAGATTTGAAGATTGCAGATTGAGTATTGAGTATTGAAAACTGTGAATTGAGTATATTCTATTGAGGATTGGGGATTGACAACTGATTGTTGAGGACTTAGGGCTGAAGATTGAGGGTTCCGGATTGAGGATTCAGAATTGAAATTTGAGGACCGAGCATTGAGGTTTGAAGTTTGAGTATTGAGGATTGAAGATTGAGAATTGAGGATTGAGGATTGAGGATTGAGGATGAGAACTGAGGGTTGAGGATTGAGGTTTGAGGACTGAGGACTGACGATTGAGGATTGAGAATTGAGGATTGAGGATTGAGGGTTGAAGATTGAGGATTGGGTATTGAGGATTGAAGAATGAGGATTGAGGATTGAGGATTGAGGATTGAGGATTGAATATTGAGGATTGGGGACTGAGTGTTGAGGGTTGAATGATGAGAATTGATGTTTGTGGATAGAGGATTGAAGATTGCAGATTGAGTATTGAGTATTGAAAACTGTGAATTGATAATATTCTATTGAGGATTGAGGGTTGACAACTGATTGTTGAGGACTGAGGGCTGAAGCTTGAGGATTCAGAATTGAGGATTCAGGATTGAGGTTTGAGGAGAGAGGACTGAGGATTGAGGATTGAGGATTGAGAATTGAGGATTGAGGATTGAGGATTGAAGATTGAGGATTGGCTGTTGAGGATTGAACATCGAGGATTGAGGATTGGGTATTGAGTACTGAGGATTGAGGATTGAATATTGAGTATTGAGGATTGAATATTGAGGATTGAGGATTCAGGATTGAGGATTCAGGATTGAGGATTGAGGATTGAGGATTGAGGATTGAGGATTGAGGATGGAGGATTGAAGATTGAGTGTTGTGGATTGAGAACGAGGACTGAGGGTTGAGTATTGATGTTTGAGGTCTGAGGATTGAGGACTGAGGATTGAGAATTGAGGATTGAGGATTGAAGATTGAGGATTGAGGATTGGGGATTGAAGATTGAGGACTGAGGATTGAGGATTGAGGATTGAGCATTGAGGATTGAAGATTGGGGACTGGGGATTGAGGATTGAAGATTGAGGATTAAGGATTGTGGATTGGGGATTGGAGATCTAGGATTGGAGATTGATTATTGAGGGTTGAAGATTGAGGGTTGAGGTTTGAGGATTGAGAATTGAGAATTCAGGATGAGGACTGAGGGTTGAGGATTGAGGTTTGAGGTACGAGGATTGAGGATTGAGGATTGAGGACTGAGGATTGAGGATTGACTATTGAGGATTGAGGATTGAGGATTGAAGATTGAGTATTGAGGATTGAAGATTGAGGATTGTGCATTGAAGATTGAGTATTGCGGGTTGAAGATTGAGGATTGAGGATTGAGGATTGAGAATTGACGATGAGGGCTGAGGGTTGAGGATTGAGGTTTGAGGACCGAGGACTGAGGATTGAGGATTGAGAATTGAGGACTGTAGATTGAGGATTGAGGATTGAAGATTGAGGATTGGGTATTGAGTATTGAACATTGAGTATTGAGGATTGAGGATCGAGGATTGAGGATTGAGGATTGAAGATTGAATATTGATGATTGTAGATTGAGGATTGAGGATTGAGCGTTGTGGATTGAGGACGAGGACTGAGGGTTGAGTATTGATGTTTGAGGTCTGAGGATTGAGGATTGAGGACTGAGAATTGAGGATTGAGGATTGAGGATTGAAAATTGAGGATTGGGTATTGAGGATTGAAGAATGAGGACTGAGGATTTAGGATTGAGGATTGAGGATTGAAGATTGAGTATTGAGGATTGAAGATTGAGTATTGAGGATTGAAGATTGAGGATTGTGCATTGAAGATTGAGTATTGAGGATTGGAGATTGAGTACTGAGGATTGAGGATTGAATATTGAGTATTGAGGATTGAATATTGAGGATTGAGGATTGAGGATTGAGGATTGAGGATTGAGGATTGAAGATTGAGTATTGAGGATTGAAGATTGAGGATTGAGGATTGAGGATTGAGGATTGAGGATTGAGGATGGAGGATTGAAGACTGAGTGTTGTGGATTGAGAACGAGGACTGAGGGTTGAGTATTGATGTTTGAGGTCTGAGGATTGAGGACTGAGGATTGAGAATTGAGGATTGATGATTGAGGATTGAAGATTGAGGATTGGGTATTGAGGATTGAAGAGTGAGTGTTGAGTGTTGAGGATTGAGGATTGAGGATTGAAGACTGAGTGTTGAGTGTTGAGTGATGAGAATTGATGTTTGTGGATTGAGATTTGAAGATTGAAGAATGGGGATTGAGTATTGAAAACTGTGAATTGAGGATATTCTATTGAGGATTGAGGATTGACAACTGATTGTTGAGGACTGAGGGCTGAAGATTGAGGATTCAGGATTGAGGATTCAGGATTGAGGTTTGAGGACTGAGGATTGAGGGTTGAGGATTGGGAATTGAGGATTGAGGATTGAGGATTGAAGATTGAGGATTGGGTATTGAGGATTGAACATTGAGGATTGAGGATTGAGTATTGAAGATTGAGGATCGAGGATTGAGGGTTGTGGATTGAAGATTGAGGATTGGGTGTTGAGGATTGAAGAATGAGGTTTGAGGACCGAGGACTGAGGATTGAAGATTGATTATTGAGGATTGAGGATTGAGGATTGAGGATTGAGGATTGAGGATGAGAGCTGTGCGTTGAGGATTGAGGTTTGAGGGCTGAGGACTGAGGAATGAGGATTGTGAATTGGGGATTGAGGACAGAGTATTGAAGATTGAGGATTGGGTATTGAGGATTGAAGGATGAGGCTTGAGGATTGAGGATTGAGGATTGAGGATTGAAGATTGAGTATTGAGGTTTGAAGACTGACGATTGAGGGTAGAGGATTGAGGATTGAGGATTGAGGATTGATGATTGAGTATTGAGGACTGAAGATTGAGGATTGAGGTTTGAGGATTGAGGATTGAGGATTGAGGATTGAAGATTGAGGATTGGGGACTGAGTGTTGAGGGTTGAGTTATGAGAATTGATGTTTGTGGATAGATATTTGAAGATTGCAGGTTGAGCATTGAGTATTGAAAACTGTGAATTGATGATATTCTATTGAGGATTGAGAATTGACAACTGATTGTTGAGGACTGAGGGCTGAAGATTGAGGATTCAGGATTGGGAATTCAGAATTGATGATTGAGGACTGAGGACTGAGGGTTGAAGATAGAGTATTGAGGATTGAAGATTGAGGATTAAGGATTGAGGATTGGGGATTGAGGATCTAGGACTGAAAATTGATTATTGAGGGTTGAAGATTGAGGATTGAGGATTGAGGTTTGAGAATTGAGAATTGAGGATAAGGACTGAGGGTTGAGGATTGAGGTTTGAGGAATGAGGATTGAGGGTTGAGGATTGAGGATTGAAGATTGAGTATTGATGATTGAAGATTGAGGATTGAGGATTGAGGGTTGAGGATTGAGGACGAGGACTGACAGTTGAGGATTGTGGTTTGAGGATTGAGGGTTGAGGATTGAGAATTGAGGATGAGAACTGAGGTTTGAGGATTGAGGTTTGAGGAATGAGGATTGAGGATTGAGGATTGAGGATTGAGGATTGAGGATTGAGGATTGAGGATTGAGAATTGAGGATTGAGGATTGAGGATTGAAGATTGAGGATTGGCTGTTGAGGATTGAACATCGAGGATTGAGGATTGGGGATTGAGTACTGAGGATTGAGGATTGAATATTGAGTATTGAGGATTGAATATTGAGGATTGAGGATTGAGGATTGAGGATTGAGGATTGAAGACTGAGTATTGAGGATTGAAAATTGAGGATTGAGGATTGAGGATTGAGGATTGAGGATTGAGGATGGAGGATTGAAGATTGAGTGTTGTGGATTGAGAACGAGGACTGAGGGCTGAGTATTGATGTTTGAGGTCTGAGGATTGAGGACTGAGGATTGAGAATTGAGGACTGAGTATTGAAGATTGAGGATTGAGGATTGGGGATTGAAGATTGAGGACTGAGGATTGAGGATTGAGGATTGAGCATTGAGGATTGAAGATTGGGGACTGGGGATTGAGGATTGAAGATTGAGGATTAAGGATTGAGGATTGGGGATTGGAGATCTAGGATTGGAGATTGATTATTGAGGGTTGAAGATTGAGGGTTGAGGTTTGAGGATTGAGAATTGAGAATTCAGGATGAGGACTGAGGGTTGAGGATTGAGGTTTGAGGTACGAGGATTGAGGATTGAGGATTGAGGACTGAGGATTGAGGATTGACTATTGAGGATTGAGGATTGAGGATTGAAGATTGAGTATTGAGGATTGAAGATTGAGGATTGTGCATTGAAGATTGAGTATTGAGGATTGAAGATTGAGGATTGAGGATTGAGGATTGAGAATTGACGATGAGGGCTGAGGGTTGAGGATTGAGGTTTGAGGACTGAGGACTGAGGATTGGGTATTGAGGATTGAAGATTGAGGATTGATGATTGAGTATTGAGGAATGAGGATTGAGGATTGAGGATTGATGATTGAGGATTGAGGAATGAGGATTGAGGATTGAGGATTGAGGATTGAGTATTGAAGATTGAGAATTGATGATTGAGGATTGAGGATTGAGGATTGAGGATTGAGTATTGAGGACTGAGGATTGAAGATTGAGGATTGAGGATTGAGGATTAAAGATTGAGTACTGAGGATTGAAGATTGAGAACTGAGGATTAAGGATTGAACATTGAGGACTGAGTGTTGAGGGTTGAGTGATGAGTATTGATGTTTGTGGATAGAGATTTGAAGATTCCAGATTGAGTATTGAGTATTGAAAGCTGTGAATTGAGGATATTCTATTGAGGATTCAGGATTGTCAACTGATTGTTGAGTACTGAGGGCTGAAGATTGAGGATTCAGAATTGAGGTTTGAGGACTGAGGATTGAGGACTGAAGGTTGATTATTGAGGATTGAAGATTGAGGATTGAGGATTGAGGATTGAGGATTGAGGATTGAGGATGAGAGCTGTGCGTTGAGGATTGAGGTTTGAGGACTGAGGACTGAGGAATGAGGATTGAGAATTGGGGATTGAGGATTGAGTATTGAAGATTGAGGATTGGGTACTGAGGATTGAAGGATGAGGCTTGAGGATTGAGGATTGAGGATTGAGGATTGAAGATTGAGTATTGAGGTTTGAAGACTGACGATTGAGGGTTGAGGATTGAGGATTGAGGATTGAGGATTGATGATTGAGTATTGAGGATTGAAGATTGAGGATTGAGGTTTGAGGATTGAGGATTGAGGATTGAGGATTGAAGATTGAGGATTGGGGACTGAGTGTTGAGGGTTGAGTTATGAGAATTGATGTTTGTGGATAGATATTTGAAGATTGCAGATTGAGCATTGAGTATTGAAAACTGTGAATTGATGATATTCTATTGAGGATTGAGAATTGACAACTGATTGTTGAGGACTGAGGGCTGAAGATTGAGGATTCAGGATTGGGAATTCAGAATTGATGATTGAGGACTGAGGACTGAGGATTGAAGATAGAGTATTGAGGATCGAAAATTGAGGATTAAGGATTGAGGATTGGGGATTCAGGATCTAGGACTGAAAATTGATTATTGAGGATTGAAGATTGAGGATTGAGGATTGAGGATTGAGAATTGAGAATTGAGGACAAGGACTGAGGGTTGAGGATTGAGGTTTGAGGAATGAGGATTGAGGATTGAGGATTGAGGATTGAAGATTGAGTATTGATGATTGAAGATTGAGGACTGAGGATTGTGGGTTGAGGATTGAGGACGAGGACTGACAGTTGAGGATTGTGGTTTGAGGATTGAGGGTTGAGGATTGAGAATTGAGGATGAGAACTGAGGTTTGAGGATTGAGGTTTGAGGAATGAGGATTGAGGATTGAGGATTGAGGATTGAAGATTGAGTATTGATGATTGAAGATTGAGGATTGAGGATTGAGGGTTGAGGATTGAGGACGAGGACTGACAGTTGAGGATTGTGGTTTGAGGATTGAGGGTTGAGGATTGAGAATTGAGGATGAGAACTGAGGTTTGAGGATTGAGGTTTGAGGAATGAGGATTGAGGATTGAGGATTGAAGATTGAGGATTGGGTATTGCGGATTGAACATTGAGGATTGAGGACTGAGGACTCAGGATTGAGGATTGATGATTGACGATTGAGTATTGAGGATTGAAGATTGAGGATTGAGGACTGAGGATTGAGGATTGAGTATTGAGGATTGAGGATTGAGGATTGAAGATTGAATATTGAGGATTGAAGACTGAGGATTCAGAATTGAGGTTTGAGGACTGAGGATTGAGGATTGAAGATTGAGTATTGAGGATTGAAGATTGAGGATTGAGGATTGAGGACGGAGGATTGAAGAGAGAGGACTGAGTGTTGAGGATTGAGTGTTGAGAATTGATGTTTGAGGGTTGAGATTTGATTATTGATTTTTGTGGATTGAGTATTGAACGATGAGAATTCAGGGTTTTCTATTGAGTATTGAGAATTGAGGATTGATTGTTGAGTATTGAGGATTGATGGTTGAGGGTTTTGTGTTGAATATTGAGGATTGAGGATTGAGGATTGAGGATTGAATACTGAGTATTGAGGATTGAAGATTGAGGATTGCGCATTGAAGATTGAGTATTGAGGGTTGAAGATTGAGGATTGAAGATTGAGGATTGAGGAATGATGGTTGTGGATTGAGGACGAGGACTGGTGGTTGAGTATTGCTGTTTGAGGTCTGAGGATTGAGTATTGAGTATTGAAGGTCTAGGGTTGAGGATTGAGGATTGAGGATTGAGGATTGAAGATTGAGGATTGTGGATTGAGGATTGACGATTGAGGATTGAGGATTGTGGATTGAGGACTGAGGATTGAGGATTGAGGATTGAGCGCTGAGGACTGAAGATTGAGTATTGAGGATTGAAAATTGAGGATTGAGGACTGAGGATTGAGGATTGAGGATTGAAGGATGAGGACTGGGGACGGAGTATTGAGTGTTGAGTGATGAGAATTGTTGTTTGTGGATAGAGATTTGAAGATTGCAGATTGAGTATTGAGTATTGAAAACTGTGAATTGAGTATATTCTATTGAGGATTGGGGATTGACAACTGATTGTTGAGGACTTAGGGCTGAAGATTGAGGGTTCCGGATTGAGGATTCAGAATTGAAATTTGAGGACCGAGCATTGAGGTTTGAAGTTTGAGTATTGAGGATTGAAGATTGAGAATTGAGGATTGAGGATTGAGGATTGAGGATGAGAACTGAGGGTTGAGGATTGAGGTTTGAGGACTGAGGACTGACGATTGAGGATTGAGAATTGAGGATTGAGGATTGAGGGTTGAAGATTGAGGATTGGGTATTGAGGATTGAAGAATGAGGATTGAGGATTGAGGATTGAGGATTGAGGATTGAATATTGAGGATTGGGGACTGAGTGTTGAGGGTTGAATGATGAGAATTGATGTTTGTGGATAGAGGATTGAAGATTGCAGATTGAGTATTGAGTATTGAAAACTGTGAATTGATAATATTCTATTGAGGATTGAGGGTTGACAACTGATTGTTGAGGACTGAGGGCTGAAGCTTGAGGATTCAGGATTGAGGATTCAGGATTGAGGTTTGAGGAGAGAGGACTGAGGATTGAGGATTGAGGATTGAGAATTGAGGATTGAGGATTGAGGATTGAAGATTGAGGATTGGCTGTTGAGGATTGAACATCGAGGATTGAGGATTGGGTATTGAGTACTGAGGATTGAGGATTGAATATTGAGTATTGAGGATTGAATATTGAGGATTGAGGATTCAGGATTGAGGATTCAGGATTGAGGATTGAGGATTGAGGATTGAGGATTGAGGATTGAGGATGGAGGATTGAAGATTGAGTGTTGTGGATTGAGAACGAGGACTGAGGGTTGAGTATTGATGTTTGAGGTCTGAGGATTGAGGACTGAGGATTGAGAATTGAGGATTGAGGATTGAAGATTGAGGATTGAGGATTGGGGATTGAAGATTGAGGACTGAGGATTGAGGATTGAGGATTGAGCATTGAGGATTGAAGATTGGGGACTGGGGATTGAGGATTGAAGATTGAGGATTAAGGATTGTGGATTGGGGATTGGAGATCTAGGATTGGAGATTGATTATTGAGGGTTGAAGATTGAGGGTTGAGGTTTGAGGATTGAGAATTGAGAATTCAGGATGAGGACTGAGGGTTGAGGATTGAGGTTTGAGGTACGAGGATTGAGGATTGAGGATTGAGGACTGAGGATTGAGGATTGACTATTGAGGATTGAGGATTGAGGATTGAAGATTGAGTATTGAGGATTGAAGATTGAGGATTGTGCATTGAAGATTGAGTATTGCGGGTTGAAGATTGAGGATTGAGGATTGAGGATTGAGAATTGACGATGAGGGCTGAGGGTTGAGGATTGAGGTTTGAGGACCGAGGACTGAGGATTGAGGATTGAGAATTGAGGACTGTAGATTGAGGATTGAGGATTGAAGATTGAGGATTGGGTATTGAGTATTGAACATTGAGTATTGAGGATTGAGGATCGAGGATTGAGGATTGAGGATTGAAGATTGAATATTGATGATTGTAGATTGAGGATTGAGGATTGAGCGTTGTGGATTGAGGACGAGGACTGAGGGTTGAGTATTGATGTTTGAGGTCTGAGGATTGAGGATTGAGGACTGAGAATTGAGGATTGAGGATTGAAAATTGAGGATTGGGTATTGAGGATTGAAGAATGAGGACTGAGGATTTAGGATTGAGGATTGAGGATTGAAGATTGAGTATTGAGGATTGAAGATTGAGTATTGAGGATTGAAGATTGAGGATTGTGCATTGAAAATTGAGTATTGAGGATTGGGGATTGAGTACTGAGGATTGAGGATTGAATATTGAGTATTGAGGATTGAATATTGAGGATTGAGGATTGAGGATTGAGGATTGAGGATTGAAGATTGAGTATTGAGGATTGAAGATTGAGGATTGAGGATTGAGGATTGAGGATTGAGGATTGAGGATGGAGGATTGAAGACTGAGTGTTGTGGATTGAGAACGAGGACTGAGGGTTGAGTATTGATGTTTGAGGTCTGAGGATTGAGGACTGAGGATTGAGAATTGAGGATTGATGATTGAGGATTGAAGATTGAGGATTGGGTATTGAGGATTGAAGAGTGAGTGTTGAGTGTTGAGGATTGAGGATTGAGGATTGAAGACTGAGTGTTGAGTGTTGAGTGATGAGAATTGATGTTTGTGGATTGAGATTTGAAGATTGAAGAATGGGGATTGAGTATTGAAAACTGTGAATTGAGGATATTCTATTGAGGATTGAGGATTGACAACTGATTGTTGAGGACTGAGGGCTGAAGATTGAGGATTCAGGATTGAGGATTCAGGATTGAGGTTTGAGGACTGAGGATTGAGGGTTGAGGATTGGGAATTGAGGATTGAGGATTGAGGATTGAAGATTGAGGATTGGGTATTGAGGATTGAACATTGAGGATTGAGGATTGAGTATTGAAGATTGAGGATCGAGGATTGAGGGTTGTGGATTGAAGATTGAGGATTGGGTGTTGAGGAGTGAAGAATGAGGTTTGAGGACCGAGGACTGAGGATTGAAGATTGATTATTGAGGATTGAGGATTGAGGATTGAGGATTGAGGATTGAGGATGAGAGCTGTGCGTTGAGGATTGAGGTTTGAGGGCTGAGGACTGAGGAATGAGGATTGTGAATTGGGGATTGAGGACAGAGTATTGAAGATTGAGGATTGGGTATTGAGGATTGAAGGATGAGGCTTGAGGATTGAGGATTGAGGATTGAGGATTGAAGATTGAGTATTGAGGTTTGAAGACTGACGATTGAGGGTAGAGGATTGAGGATTGAGGATTGAGGATTGATGATTGAGTATTGAGGACTGAAGATTGAGGATTGAGGTTTGAGGATTGAGGATTGAGGATTGAGGATTGAAGATTGAGGATTGGGGACTGAGTGTTGAGGGTTGAGTTATGAGAATTGATGTTTGTGGATAGATATTTGAAGATTGCAGGTTGAGCATTGAGTATTGAAAACTGTGAATTGATGATATTCTATTGAGGATTGAGAATTGACAACTGATTGTTGAGGACTGAGGGCTGAAGATTGAGGATTCAGGATTGGGAATTCAGAATTGATGATTGAGGACTGAGGACTGAGGGTTGAAGATAGAGTATTGAGGATTGAAGATTGAGGATTAAGGATTGAGGATTGGGGATTGAGGATCTAGGACTGAAAATTGATTATTGAGGGTTGAAGATTGAGGATTGAGGATTGAGGTTTGAGAATTGAGAATTGAGGATAAGGACTGAGGGTTGAGGATTGAGGTTTGAGGAATGAGGATTGAGGGTTGAGGATTGAGGATTGAAGATTGAGTATTGATGATTGAAGATTGAGGATTGAGGATTGAGGGTTGAGGATTGAGGACGAGGACTGACAGTTGAGGATTGTGGTTTGAGGATTGAGGGTTGAGGATTGAGAATTGAGGATGAGAACTGAGGTTTGAGGATTGAGGTTTGAGGAATGAGGATTGAGGATTGAGGATTGAGGATTGAGGATTGAGGATTGAGGATTGAGGATTGAGAATTGAGGATTGAGGATTGAGGATTGAGGATTGAAGATTGAGGATTGGCTGTTGAGGATTGAACATCGAGGATTGAGGATTGGGGATTGAGTACTGAGGATTGAGGATTGAATATTGAGTATTGAGGATTGAATATTGAGGATTGAGGATTGAGGATTGAGGATTGAGGATTGAAGACTGAGTATTGAGGATTGAAAATTGAGGATTGAGGATTGAGGATTGAGGATTGAGGATTGAGGATGGAGGATTGAAGATTGAGTGTTGTGGATTGAGAACGAGGACTGAGGGCTGAGTATTGATGTTTGAGGTCTGAGGATTGAGGACTGAGGATTGAGAATTGAGGACTGAGTATTGAAGATTGAGGATTGAGGATTGGGGATTGAAGATTGAGGACTGAGGATTGAGGATTGAGGATTGAGCATTGAGGATTGAAGATTGGGGACTGGGGATTGAGGATTGAAGATTGAGGATTAAGGATTGAGGATTGGGGATTGGAGATCTAGGATTGGAGATTGATTATTGAGGGTTGAAGATTGAGGGTTGAGGTTTGAGGATTGAGAATTGAGAATTCAGGATGAGGACTGAGGGTTGAGGATTGAGGTTTGAGGTACGAGGATTGAGGATTGAGGATTGAGGACTGAGGATTGAGGATTGACTATTGAGGATTGAGGATTGAGGATTGAAGATTGAGTATTGAGGATTGAAGATTGAGGATTGTGCATTGAAGATTGAGTATTGAGGATTGAAGATTGAGGATTGAGGATTGAGGATTGAGAATTGACGATGAGGGCTGAGGGTTGAGGATTGAGGTTTGAGGACTGAGGACTGAGGATTGGGTATTGAGGATTGAAGATTGAGGATTGATGATTGAGTATTGAGGAATGAGGATTGAGTATTGAGGATTGATGATTGAGGATTGAGGAATGAGGATTGAGGATTGAGGATTGAGGATTGAGTATTGAAGATTGAGAATTGATGATTGAGGATTGAGGATTGAGGATTGAGGATTGAGTATTGAGGACTGAGGATTGAAGATTGAGGATTGAGGATTGAGGATTAAAGATTGAGTACTGAGGATTGAAGATTGAGAACTGAGGATTAAGGATTGAACATTGAGGACTGAGTGTTGAGGGTTGAGTGATGAGTATTGATGTTTGTGGATAGAGATTTGAAGATTCCAGATTGAGTATTGAGTATTGAAAGCTGTGAATTGAGGATATTCTATTGAGGATTCAGGATTGTCAACTGATTGTTGAGTACTGAGGGCTGAAGATTGAGGATTCAGAATTGAGGTTTGAGGACTGAGGATTGAGGACTGAAGGTTGATTATTGAGGATTGAAGATTGAGGATTGAGGATTGAGGATTGAGGATTGAGGATTGAGGATGAGAGCTGTGCGTTGAGGATTGAGGTTTGAGGACTGAGGACTGAGGAATGAGGATTGAGAATTGGGGATTGAGGATTGAGTATTGAAGATTGAGGATTGGGTACTGAGGATTGAAGGATGAGGCTTGAGGATTGAGGATTGAGGATTGAGGATTGAAGATTGAGTATTGAGGTTTGAAGACTGACGATTGAGGGTTGAGGATTGAGGATTGAGGATTGAGGATTGATGATTGAGTATTGAGGATTGAAGATTGAGGATTGAGGTTTGAGGATTGAGGATTGAGGATTGAGGATTGAAGATTGAGGATTGGGGACTGAGTGTTGAGGGTTGAGTTATGAGAATTGATGTTTGTGGATAGATATTTGAAGATTGCAGATTGAGCATTGAGTATTGAAAACTGTGAATTGATGATATTCTATTGAGGATTGAGAATTGACAACTGATTGTTGAGGACTGAGGGCTGAAGATTGAGGATTCAGGATTGGGAATTCAGAATTGATGATTGAGGACTGAGGACTGAGGATTGAAGATAGAGTATTGAGGATCGAAAATTGAGGATTAAGGATTGAGGATTGGGGATTCAGGATCTAGGACTGAAAATTGATTATTGAGGATTGAAGATTGAGGATTGAGGATTGAGGATTGAGAATTGAGAATTGAGGACAAGGACTGAGGGTTGAGGATTGAGGTTTGAGGAATGAGGATTGAGGATTGAGGATTGAGGATTGAAGATTGAGTATTGATGATTGAAGATTGAGGACTGAGGATTGTGGGTTGAGGATTGAGGACGAGGACTGACAGTTGAGGATTGTGGTTTGAGGATTGAGGGTTGAGGATTGAGAATTGAGGATGAGAACTGAGGTTTGAGGATTGAGGTTTGAGGAATGAGGATTGAGGATTGAGGATTGAGGATTGAAGATTGAGTATTGATGATTGAAGATTGAGGATTGAGGATTGAGGGTTGAGGATTGAGGACGAGGACTGACAGTTGAGGATTGTGGTTTGAGGATTGAGGGTTGAGGATTGAGAATTGAGGATGAGAACTGAGGTTTGAGGATTGAGGTTTGAGGAATGAGGATTGAGGATTGAGGATTGAAGATTGAGGATTGGGTATTGCGGATTGAACATTGAGGATTGAGGACTGAGGACTCAGGATTGAGGATTGATGATTGACGATTGAGTATTGAGGATTGAAGATTGAGGATTGAGGACTGAGGATTGAGGATTGAGTATTGAGGATTGAGGATTGAGGATTGAAGATTGAATATTGAGGATTGAAGACTGAGGATTCAGAATTGAGGTTTGAGGACTGAGGATTGAGGATTGAAGATTGAGTATTGAGGATTGAAGATTGAGGATTGAGGATTGAGGACGGAGGATTGAAGAGAGAGGACTGAGTGTTGAGGATTGAGTGTTGAGAATTGATGTTTGAGGGTTGAGATTTGATTATTGATTTTTGTGGATTGAGTATTGAACGATGAGAATTCAGGGTTTTCTATTGAGTATTGAGAATTGAGGATTGATTGTTGAGTATTGAGGATTGATGGTTGAGGGTTTTGTGTTGAATATTGAGGATTGAGGATTGAGGATTGAGGATTGAATACTGAGTATTGAGGATTGAAGATTGAGGATTGCGCATTGAAGATTGAGTATTGAGGGTTGAAGATTGAGGATTGAAGATTGAGGATTGAGGAATGATGGTTGTGGATTGAGGACGAGGACTGGTGGTTGAGTATTGCTGTTTGAGGTCTGAGGATTGAGTATTGAGTATTGAAGGTCTAGGGTTGAGGATTGAGGATTGAGGATTGAGGATTGAAGATTGAGGATTGTGGATTGAGGATTGACGATTGAGGATTGAGGATTGTGGATTGAGGACTGAGGATTGAGGATTGAGGATTGAGCGTTGAGGACTGAAGATTGAGTATTGAGGATTGAAAATTGAGGATTGAGGACTGAGGATTGAGGATTGAGGATTGAAGGATGAGGACTGGGGACGGAGTATTGAGTGTTGAGTGATGAGAATTGTTGTTTGTGGATAGAGATTTGAAGATTGCAGATTGAGTATTGAGTATTGAAAACTGTGAATTGAGTATATTCTATTGAGGATTGGGGATTGACAACTGATTGTTGAGGACTTAGGGCTGAAGATTGAGGGTTCCGGATTGAGGATTCAGAATTGAAATTTGAGGACCGAGCATTGAGGTTTGAAGTTTGAGTATTGAGGATTGAAGATTGAGAATTGAGGATTGAGGATTGAGGATTGAGGATGAGAACTGAGGGTTGAGGATTGAGGTTTGAGGACTGAGGACTGACGATTGAGGATTGAGAATTGAGGATTGAGGATTGAGGGTTGAAGATTGAGGATTGGGTATTGAGGATTGAAGAATGAGGATTGAGGATTGAGGATTGAGGATTGAGGATTGAATATTGAGGATTGGGGACTGAGTGTTGAGGGTTGAATGATGAGAATTGATGTTTGTGGATAGAGGATTGAAGATTGCAGATTGAGTATTGAGTATTGAAAACTGTGAATTGATAATATTCTATTGAGGATTGAGGGTTGACAACTGATTGTTGAGGACTGAGGGCTGAAGCTTGAGGATTCAGGATTGAGGATTCAGGATTGAGGTTTGAGGAGAGAGGACTGAGGATTGAGGATTGAGGATTGAGAATTGAGGATTGAGGATTGAGGATTGAAGATTGAGGATTGGCTGTTGAGGATTGAACATCGAGGATTGAGGATTGGGTATTGAGTACTGAGGATTGAGGATTGAATATTGAGTATTGAGGATTGAATATTGAGGATTGAGGATTCAGGATTGAGGATTCAGGATTGAGGATTGAGGATTGAGGATTGAGGATTGAGGATTGAGGATGGAGGATTGAAGATTGAGTGTTGTGGATTGAGAACGAGGACTGAGGGTTGAGTATTGATGTTTGAGGTCTGAGGATTGAGGACTGAGGATTGAGAATTGAGGATTGAGGATTGAAGATTGAGGATTGAGGATTGGGGATTGAAGATTGAGGACTGAGGATTGAGGATTGAGGATTGAGCATTGAGGATTGAAGATTGGGGACTGGGGATTGAGGATTGAAGATTGAGGATTAAGGATTGTGGATTGGGGATTGGAGATCTAGGATTGGAGATTGATTATTGAGGGTTGAAGATTGAGGGTTGAGGTTTGAGGATTGAGAATTGAGAATTCAGGATGAGGACTGAGGGTTGAGGATTGAGGTTTGAGGTACGAGGATTGAGGATTGAGGATTGAGGACTGAGGATTGAGGATTGACTATTGAGGATTGAGGATTGAGGATTGAAGATTGAGTATTGAGGATTGAAGATTGAGGATTGTGCATTGAAGATTGAGTATTGCGGGTTGAAGATTGAGGATTGAGGATTGAGGATTGAGAATTGACGATGAGGGCTGAGGGTTGAGGATTGAGGTTTGAGGACCGAGGACTGAGGATTGAGGATTGAGAATTGAGGACTGTAGATTGAGGATTGAGGATTGAAGATTGAGGATTGGGTATTGAGTATTGAACATTGAGTATTGAGGATTGAGGATCGAGGATTGAGGATTGAGGATTGAAGATTGAATATTGATGATTGTAGATTGAGGATTGAGGATTGAGCGTTGTGGATTGAGGACGAGGACTGAGGGTTGAGTATTGATGTTTGAGGTCTGAGGATTGAGGATTGAGGACTGAGAATTGAGGATTGAGGATTGAAAATTGAGGATTGGGTATTGAGGATTGAAGAATGAGGACTGAGGATTTAGGATTGAGGATTGAGGATTGAAGATTGAGTATTGAGGATTGAAGATTGAGTATTGAGGATTGAAGATTGAGGATTGTGCATTGAAAATTGAGTATTGAGGATTGGGGATTGAGTACTGAGGATTGAGGATTGAATATTGAGTATTGAGGATTGAATATTGAGGATTGAGGATTGAGGATTGAGGATTGAGGATTGAAGATTGAGTATTGAGGATTGAAGATTGAGGATTGAGGATTGAGGATTGAGGATTGAGGATTGAGGATGGAGGATTGAAGACTGAGTGTTGTGGATTGAGAACGAGGACTGAGGGTTGAGTATTGATGTTTGAGGTCTGAGGATTGAGGACTGAGGATTGAGAATTGAGGATTGATGATTGAGGATTGAAGATTGAGGATTGGGTATTGAGGATTGAAGAGTGAGTGTTGAGTGTTGAGGATTGAGGATTGAGGATTGAAGACTGAGTGTTGAGTGTTGAGTGATGAGAATTGATGTTTGTGGATTGAGATTTGAAGATTGAAGAATGGGGATTGAGTATTGAAAACTGTGAATTGAGGATATTCTATTGAGGATTGAGGATTGACAACTGATTGTTGAGGACTGAGGGCTGAAGATTGAGGATTCAGGATTGAGGATTCAGGATTGAGGTTTGAGGACTGAGGATTGAGGGTTGAGGATTGGGAATTGAGGATTGAGGATTGAGGATTGAAGATTGAGGATTGGGTATTGAGGATTGAACATTGAGGATTGAGGATTGAGTATTGAAGATTGAGGATCGAGGATTGAGGGTTGTGGATTGAAGATTGAGGATTGGGTGTTGAGGATTGAAGAATGAGGTTTGAGGACCGAGGACTGAGGATTGAAGATTGATTATTGAGGATTGAGGATTGAGGATTGAGGATTGAGGATTGAGGATGAGAGCTGTGCGTTGAGGATTGAGGTTTGAGGGCTGAGGACTGAGGAATGAGGATTGTGAATTGGGGATTGAGGACAGAGTATTGAAGATTGAGGATTGGGTATTGAGGATTGAAGGATGAGGCTTGAGGATTGAGGATTGAGGATTGAGGATTGAAGATTGAGTATTGAGGTTTGAAGACTGACGATTGAGGGTAGAGGATTGAGGATTGAGGATTGAGGATTGATGATTGAGTATTGAGGACTGAAGATTGAGGATTGAGGTTTGAGGATTGAGGATTGAGGATTGAGGATTGATGATTGAGGATTGGGGACTGAGTGTTGAGGGTTGAGTTATGAGAATTGATGTTTGTGGATAGATATTTGAAGATTGCAGGTTGAGCATTGAGTATTGAAAACTGTGAATTGATGATATTCTATTGAGGATTGAGAATTGACAACTGATTGTTGAGGACTGAGGGCTGAAGATTGAGGATTCAGGATTGGGAATTCAGAATTGATGATTGAGGACTGAGGACTGAGGGTTGAAGATAGAGTATTGAGGATTGAAGATTGAGGATTAAGGATTGAGGATTGGGGATTGAGGATCTAGGACTGAAAATTGATTATTGAGGGTTGAAGATTGAGGATTGAGGATTGAGGTTTGAGAATTGAGAATTGAGGATAAGGACTGAGGGTTGAGGATTGAGGTTTGAGGAATGAGGATTGAGGGTTGAGGATTGAGGATTGAAGATTGAGTATTGATGATTGAAGATTGAGGATTGAGGATTGAGGGTTGAGGATTGAGGACGAGGACTGACAGTTGAGGATTGTGGTTTGAGGATTGAGGGTTGAGGATTGAGAATTGAGGATGAGAACTGAGGTTTGAGGATTGAGGTTTGAGGAATGAGGATTGAGGATTGAGGATTGAGGATTGAGGATTGAGGATTGAGGATTGAGGATTGAGAATTGAGGATTGAGGATTGAGGATTGAAGATTGAGGATTGGCTGTTGAGGATTGAACATCGAGGATTGAGGATTGGGGATTGAGTACTGAGGATTGAGGATTGAATATTGAGTATTGAGGATTGAATATTGAGGATTGAGGATTGAGGATTGAGGATTGAGGATTGAAGACTGAGTATTGAGGATTGAAAATTGAGGATTGAGGATTGAGGATTGAGGATTGAGGATTGAGGATGGAGGATTGAAGATTGAGTGTTGTGGATTGAGAACGAGGACTGAGGGCTGAGTATTGATGTTTGAGGTCTGAGGATTGAGGACTGAGGATTGAGAATTGAGGACTGAGTATTGAAGATTGAGGATTGAGGATTGGGGATTGAAGATTGAGGACTGAGGATTGAGGATTGAGGATTGAGTATTGAGGATTGAAGATTGGGGACTGGGGATTGAGGATTGAAGATTGAGGATTAAGGATTGAGGATTGGGGATTGGAGATCTAGGATTGGAGATTGATTATTGAGGGTTGAAGATTGAGGGTTGAGGTTTGAGGATTGAGAATTGAGAATTCAGGATGAGGACTGAGGGTTGAGGATTGAGGTTTGAGGTACGAGGATTGAGGATTGAGGATTGAGGACTGAGGATTGAGGATTGACTATTGAGGATTGAGGATTGAGGATTGAAGATTGAGTATTGAGGATTGAAGATTGAGGATTGTGCATTGAAGATTGAGTATTGAGGATTGAAGATTGAGGATTGAGGATTGAGGATTGAGAATTGACGATGAGGGCTGAGGGTTGAGGATTGAGGTTTGAGGACTGAGGACTGAGGATTGGGTATTGAGGATTGAAGATTGAGGATTGATGATTGAGTATTGAGGAATGAGGATAGAGGATTGAGGATTGATGATTGAGGATTGAGGAATGAGGATTGAGGATTGAGGATTGAGGATTGAGTATTGAAGATTGAGAATTGATGATTGAGGATTGAGGATTGAGGATTGAGGATTGAGTATTGAGGACTGAGGATTGAAGATTGAGGATTGAGGATTGAGGATTAAAGATTGAGTACTGAGGATTGAAGATTGAGAACTGAGGATTAAGGATTGAACATTGAGGACTGAGTGTTGAGGGTTGAGTGATGAGTATTGATGTTTGTGGATAGAGATTTGAAGATTCCAGATTGAGTATTGAGTATTGAAAGCTGTGAATTGAGGATATTCTATTGAGGATTCAGGATTGTCAACTGATTGTTGAGTACTGAGGGCTGAAGATTGAGGATTCAGGATTGAGGATTCAGAATTGAGGTTTGAGGACTGAGGATTGAGGACTGAAGATTGATTATTGAGGATTGAAGATTGAGGATTGAGGATTGAGGATTGAGGATTGAGGATTGAGGATGAGAGCTGTGCGTTGAGGATTGAGGTTTGAGGACTGAGGACTGAGGAATGAGGATTGAGAATTGGGGATTGAGGATTGAGTATTGAAGATTGAGGATTGGGTACTGAGGATTGAAGGATGAGGCTTGAGGATTGAGGATTGAGGATTGAGGATTGAAGATTGAGTATTGAGGTTTGAAGACTGACGATTGAGGGTTGAGGATTGAGGATTGAGGATTGAGGATTGATGATTGAGTATTGAGGATTGAAGATTGAGGATTGAGGTTTGAGGATTGAGGATTGAGGATTGAGGATTGAAGATTGAGGATTGGGGACTGAGTGTTGAGGGTTGAGTTATGAGAATTGATGTTTGTGGATAGATATTTGAAGATTGCAGATTGAGCATTGAGTATTGAAAACTGTGAATTGATGATATTCTATTGAGGATTGAGAATTGACAACTGATTGTTGAGGACTGAGGGCTGAAGATTGAGGATTCAGGATTGGGAATTCAGAATTGATGATTGAGGACTGAGGACTGAGGATTGAAGATAGAGTATTGAGGATCGAAAATTGAGGATTAAGGATTGAGGATTGGGGATTCAGGATCTAGGACTGAAAATTGATTATTGAGGATTGAAGATTGAGGATTGAGGATTGAGGATTGAGAATTGAGAATTGAGGACAAGGACTGAGGGTTGAGGATTGAGGTTTGAGGAATGAGGATTGAGGATTGAGGATTGAGGATTGAAGATTGAGTATTGATGATTGAAGATTGAGGACTGAGGATTGTGGGTTGAGGATTGAGGACGAGGACTGACAGTTGAGGATTGTGGTTTGAGGATTGAGGGTTGAGGATTGAGAATTGAGGATGAGAACTGAGGTTTGAGGATTGAGGTTTGAGGAATGAGGATTGAGGATTGAGGATTGAGGATTGAGGATTGAGGTTTGAGGATTGAGGATTGAGGATTGATGACTGAGGATTGACGATTGAGGATTGAGCACTGAGGATTGAAGATTGAGGACTGGAGATTGAGGATTGAAATTGACGATTGAGGATTGTGGATTGAGGATTGAGGATTGAAGATTGAGGATTGGGGACTGAGGATTGAGGATGAGAGCTGTGCGTTGAGGATTGAGGTTTGAGGACTGAGGACTGAGGAATGAGGATTGAGAATTGGGGATTGAGGATTGAGTATTGAAGATTGAGGATTGGGTACTGAGGATTGAAGGATGAGGCTTGAGGATTGAGGATTGAGGATTGAGGATTGAAGATTGAGTATTGAGGTTTGAAGACTGACGATTGAGGGTTGAGGATTGAGGATTGAGGATTGAGGATTGATGATTGAGTATTGAGGATTGAGGATTAAAGATTGAGTACTGAGGATTGAAGATTGAGAACTGAGGATTAAGGATTGAACATTGAGGACTGAGTGTTGAGGGTTGAGTGATGAGTATTGATGTTTGTGGATAGAGATTTGAAGATTCCAGATTGAGTATTGAGTATTGAAAGCTGTGAATTGAGGATATTCTATTGAGGATTCAGGATTGTCAACTGATTGTTGAGTACTGAGGGCTGAAGATTGAGGATTCAGGATTGAGGATTCAGAATTGAGGTTTGAGGACTGAGGATTGAGGACTGAAGATTGATTATTGAGGATTGAAGATTGAGGATTGAGGATTGAGGATTGAGGATTGAGGATTGAGGATGAGAGCTGTGCGTTGAGGATTGAGGTTTGAGGACTGAGGACTGAGGAATGAGGATTGAGAATTGGGGATTGAGGATTGAGTATTGAAGATTGAGGATTGGGTACTGAGGATTGAAGGATGAGGCTTGAGGATTGAGGATTGAGGATTGAGGATTGAAGATTGAGTATTGAGGTTTGAAGACTGACGATTGAGGGTTGAGGATTGAGGATTGAGGATTGAGGATTGATGATTGAGTATTGAGGATTGAAGATTGAGGATTGAGGTTTGAGGATTGAGGATTGAGGATTGAGGATTGAAGATTGAGGATTGGGGACTGAGTGTTGAGGGTTGAGTTATGAGAATTGATGTTTGTGGATAGATATTTGAAGATTGCAGATTGAGCATTGAGTATTGAAAACTGTGAATTGATGATATTCTATTGAGGATTGAGAATTGACAACTGATTGTTGAGGACTGAGGGCTGAAGATTGAGGATTCAGGATTGGGAATTCAGAATTGATGATTGAGGACTGAGGACTGAGGATTGAAGATAGAGTATTGAGGATCGAAAATTGAGGATTAAGGATTGAGGATTGGGGATTCAGGATCTAGGACTGAAAATTGATTATTGAGGATTGAAGATTGAGGATTGAGGATTGAGGATTGAGAATTGAGAATTGAGGACAAGGACTGAGGGTTGAGGATTGAGGTTTGAGGAATGAGGATTGAGGATTGAGGATTGAGGATTGAAGATTGAGTATTGATGATTGAAGATTGAGGACTGAGGATTGTGGGTTGAGGATTGAGGACGAGGACTGACAGTTGAGGATTGTGGTTTGAGGATTGAGGGTTGAGGATTGAGAATTGAGGATGAGAACTGAGGTTTGAGGATTGAGGTTTGAGGAATGAGGATTGAGGATTGAGGATTGAGGATTGAGGATTGAGGTTTGAGGATTGAGGATTGAGGATTGATGACTGAGGATTGACGATTGAGGATTGAGCACTGAGGATTGAAGATTGAGGACTGGAGATTGAGGATTGAAATTGACGATTGAGGATTGTGGATTGAGGATTGAGGATTGAAGATTGAGGATTGGGGACTGAGTGTTGTGGGTTGAGTGATGAGAATTGATGATTGTGGATAGAGGTTTGAAGATTGCAGATTGAGTATTGAGCTTTGAAATCTGTGAATTGAGGATATTATATTGAGGATTCAGGGTCGACATCTGATTGTTGAGGACTGAGGTCTTGAGATTGAGGATGCAGGGTTGAGGATTCAGGATTGAGGTTTGAGGACTGAGGATTGAGGGTTGAAGATTGAGGATTGAGGATTGAGGATTGAGGATTGAAGATTGAGGATTGGGTATTGCGGATTGAACATTGAGGATTGAGGACTGAGGATTGAGGATTGAGGATTGAGGATTGAAGATTGAGTATTGAGGATTGAAGATTGAGGATTGAGGACTGAGGATTGAGGATTGAGTATTGAGGATTGAGGATTGAGGATTGAAGATTGAATATTGAGGATTGAAGATTGAGGATTCAGAATTGAGGTTTGAGGACTGAGGATTGAGGATTGAAGATTGAGTATTGAGGATTGAAGATTGAGGATTGAGGATTGAGGACGGAGGATTGAAGAGAGAGGACTGAGTGTTGAGGATTGAGTGTTGAGAATTGATGCTTGAGGGTTGAGATTTGATTATTGATTTTTGTGGATTGAGTATTGAACGATGAGAATTCAGGGTACTCTATTGAGTATTGAGAATTGAGGATTGATTGTTGAGTATTGAGGATTGATGGTTGAGGGTTTTGTGTTGAATATTGAGGATTGAGGATTGAGGATTGAGGATTGAGGATTGAGGATTGAGGATTGAAGATTGAGTATTGAGAATTGAAGGTTGAGGATTGAGGATTGAGGATTGAGGATTGAGGATTGAGGATTGAAGATTCAGAATTGGGGATTGAGGATTGACGATTGAGGATTGAGTATTGATGATCGAGAATTGAGGATTGAGGATTGAAGATTGAGTATTGAGGATTGAAGATTGAGGATTGAGGATTGGGGATTGAAGATTGAGGACTGAGGATTGAGGATTGAGGATTGAGCATTGAGGATTAAAGATTGGGGACTGGGGATTGAGGATTGAAGATTGAGGATTAAGGATTGAGGATTGGGGATTCGAGATCTAGGATTGGAGATTGATTATTGAGGATTGAAGATTGAGGGTTGAGGTTTGAGGATTGAGAATTGAGAATTCAGGATGAGGACTGAGGGTTGAGGATTGAGGTTTGAGGTACGAGGATTGAGGATTGAGGATTGAGAACTGAGGATTGAGGATTGACTATTGAGGATTGAGGATTGAGGATTGAAGATTGAGTATTGAGGGTTGAAGATTGAGGATTGCGCATTGAAGATTGTGTATTGAGGGTTGAAGATTGAGGATTGAGGATTGAGGATTGAGAATTGACGATGAGGGCTGAGGGTTGGTGATTGAGGTTTGAGGACTGAGGACTGAGGGCTGAGGATTGAGGTTTGAGGACTGAGGACTGAGGATTGAGGATTGAGAACTGAGGATTGAGGATTGAGGATTGAACATTGAGGATTGTGTATTGAGGATTGAAGAATGAGGATTGAGGATTGAGGATTGACGCTTGAGGATTGATGATAGAGGATTGAGGATTGAAGAGAGAGGACTGAGTATTGAGGATTGAGTGTTGAGAATTGATGTTCGAAGATTGAGATTTGATTATTGAATTTTGTGGATTAAGTATTGAACCATGAGAATTCAGGATATTCTATTGAGTATTGAGAATTGAGGATTAATGGTAGAGTATTGAGGATTGATGGTTGAGGGTTGTGTGTTGAATATTGAGGATTGAGGATTGAGGATTGAGGATTGAGGATTGAAGATTGAGGATTGGGGATTGAGGATTGACGATTGAGGATTGAGTATTGAGGATTGAGAATAGAGGATTGAGGATTGAGGATTGAGTATTGAGGATTGAAGATTGAGGATTGCGGACTGAGGATTGAAGATTGAGGACTGAGTGTTGATGGTTGAGTGATGAGAATTGATGTTTGTGGATTGAGATTTGAAGATTGAACAATGGGGATTGAGTATTGAAAACTGTGAATTGAGGATATTCTATTGAGGATTGAGGATTGGCAATAGATTTTTGAGGACTGAGAGCAGAAGATTGAGGATTCAGGATTGTGGATTCGGGATTGAGGTTTGAGGACTGAGGATTGAGGGTTGATGATTGAGGATTGAGGACTGACGCTTGAGGATTGAGGGTTGAGAAAGGAGGATTGAAGAGAGAGGACTGAGTGTTGAGGATTGAGAGTTGAGAATTGATGTTTGAGGATTGAGAATTGATTATTGAATATTGTGGATTGAGTATTGAACCATGAGAATTCAGGATATTCTATTGAGTATTGAGAATTGAGGATTGATGATGAGTATTGAGGATTGATGGTTGAGGGTTGAGTGTTGAATATCGAGGATTGAGGATTGAGCGTTGAGGATTGAGGATTGAGGATTGAACATTGAGTATTGATGATTGAAGATGGGAGGAATGAGGACAGAGGGTTGAGGGTTGAGGACGAGGTCCGACGGTTGAGGATTGATGTTTGAGGATTGTGGATTGAGGATTAAAGAATGTGGATTGAGGATTGAGGACTGAGTATTGAGGATTAAAGGTTGAGTATTGAGTACTGAAGACTGAGGATTGAGGATTGAGGATCGAGGATTGAGGATGGAGGATGAGGTCTGAGGGTTGAGGATTGATGTTTGAGGACTGAGGACTGAAGATTGAGGATTGAGAATTGAGGATAGAGGATTGAGGATTGAAGATTGAGGATTGGGTATTGAGGATTGAAGAATGAGGATTGAGGATTGAGGTTTGAGGATTGAGGATTGAAGATTGTGTATTGAGGATTGAAGATTGACGATTGAGGATTGAGAATTGAGGATTGAGGATTGAGGAATGAGCATTGAAGATTGAGTATTGAGGATTGAAGGTTGAGGATAGTGGATTGAGGATTGAGGATTGAGGATTGAATATTGAGGATTGCGGACTGAGTATTGAGGATTGAGTGTTGAGAATTGATGTTTGAGAATTGAGATTTGATTATTGAATTTTGTGGATTGGGTATTGAACCATGAGAATTCGGGATATTCTGTTGAGTATTGAGAATTGAGGATTGATGGTTGAGTATTGAGGATTGATGGTTGAGGGTAGTGTGTTGAATATTGAGGATTGAGGATTGAGGATTGAGGATTGAGGATTGAAGGTTGAGGGTTGAAGATTGAGGATTGAGGATTGAGGATTCAAGATTGAGGACTGAGTGTTGATGGTAGAGTGATGAGAATTGATGTTTGTGGATTGAGATATGAAGATTGAAGAATGGGGATTGAGTATTGAAAACTGTCAATTGAGGATATTCTATTGCGGATTGAGGATTGGCAATTGATTTTTGAGGACTGAGGGCAGAAGATTGAGGATTCAGGATTGAGGATTCGGGATTGAGGTTTGAGGACTGAGGATTGAGTGTTGATGATTGAGGATTAAGGATTCACGCTTGAGGATTGAGGGTTGAGGATGGAGGATTGAAGAGAGAGGACTGAGTGTTGAGGATTGAGTGTTGAGAATTGATGTTCGAGGATTGAGATTTGATTATTGAATATTGTGGATTGGGTATTGAACCACGAGGATTCAGGATATTCTATTTAGTATTGAGAATTGAGGATTGATGGTTGAGTATTGAGGATTGAGGATTGAGGTTTGAGGATTGAGTATTGAAGATTGAGGATTGATGATTGAGGATTGATGATTGAGGATTGAGGATTGAGGATTGAAGATTGAGTATTGAGGATTCAAGGTTGAGGATTGAGGATTGAGGATTGAGGATTGAGTATTGAGGATAGAAGATTGAGTATTGGGGACTGAGGATTGAAGAATGAGGATTGAGGATTGAGGATTGAGGATTGAGGATTGAGGATTGAAGATTCAGTATTGAGGATTGAAGATTGGGAATTGAGGATTGAGTATTGAACATTGAGGACTGAGTTTTGAGGGTTGAGTGGTGAGAATTGATGATTGTGGATAGAGGTTTGAAGATTGCAGATTGAGTATTGAGCATTGAAAGCTGTGAATAGAGGATATTCTATTGAGGATTGAGGATTGACAATTGATTGTTGAGGACCGACGGCTGAAGATTGAGGATTCAGGATTGAGGATTCCGGATTGAGGTTCGAGGACTGAGGATTGAGGGTTGAGGATTGAGGATTGAGGATTGACGCTTGAGGATTGAGGATTGAGGATGGAGGATTGACGAGAGAGGACTGAGTATTGAGGATTGACTGTTGAGAATTGATGTTTGAGGGTTGAGATTTGATTATTGATTTTTGTGGATTGAGTATTGAACGATAAGAATTCAGGGTACTCTATTGAGTATTGAGAATTGAGGATTGATTGTTGAGTATTGAGGATTGATGGTTGAGGGTTTTGTGTTGAATACTGAGGATTGAGGATTGAGGATTGAGGATTGAGGATTGAGGATTGAGGATTGAAGATTGAGTATTGAGAATTGAAGGTTGAGGATTGAGGATTGAGGATTGAGGATTGAGGATTGAAGATTGAGGATTGGGGATTGAGGATTGACGATTGAGGATTGAGTATTGATGATCGAGAATTGAGGATTGAGTATTGAAGATTGAGTATTGAGGATTGAAGATTGAGGATTGAGGATTGGGGATTGAAGATTGAGGACTGAGGATTGAGGATTGAGGATTGAGCATTGAGGATTGAAGATTGGGGACTGGGGATTGAGGATTGAAGATTGAGGATTAAGGATTGAGAATTGGGGATTCGAGATCTAGGATTGGAGATTGATTATTGAGGATTGAAGATTGAGGGTTGAGGTTTGAGGATTGAGAATTGAGAATTCAGGATGAGGACTGAGGGTTGAGGATTGAGGTTTGAGGTACGAGGATTGAGGATTGAGGATTGAGAACTGAGGATTGAGGATTGACTATTGAGGATTGAGAATTGAGGATTGATGATAAGTATTGAGGATTGATGGTTGAGGGTTGAGTGTTGAATATCGAGGATTGAGGATTGAACATTGAGGATTGAGGATCGAGGATTGAAGATTGAGTATTGATGATTGAGTGTGGGAGGAATGAGGATTGAGGGCTGAGGATTCAGGACGAGGACCGACGGTTGATGATTGAGGTTTGAGGATTGTGGATTGAGGATTGAGAATGAGGGCTGAGGGTTGAGGATTGAGGTTTGAGTATAGAATCCTCAGAATTCAGGATATTCTATTGAGTATTGAGAATTGAGTATTGATGGTTGTATATTGAGGATTGAGGATTGAGGATTGAGGATTGAGTATTGAAGACTGAGGATTGATGATTGAGGATTGATGATTGAGGATTGAGGCTTGAGGATTGAAGATTGAGTATTGAGGATTCAAGACTGAGGATTGAGGATTGAGGATTGAGGATTGAGTATTGAGGATAGAAGATTGAGGATTGGGGACTGAGGATTGAAGAATGAGGATTGAGGGTTGAGGATTGAGGATTGAGGATTGAGGATTGAAGATTCAGTATTGAGGATTGAAGATTGAGGATTGACGATTGAGGATTGGGTATTGAGTATTGAAACCTGTGAATTGAGGATATTCTATTGAGGATTGAGGATTGACAACTGATTGTTGGGGACTGAGGGCTGAAGATTGAGGATTCAGTATTGAGGATTCAGGATTGAGGTTTGAGGACTGAGGATTGAGGATTGAGGATTGAGGATTGAGGATTGAGAATTGAGGATTGAAGATTGAGGATTGGGTATTGAGGATTGAACATTGAGTATCGAGGATTGAGGGTTGTGGATTGAGGACGAGGACTGAGGGTTGAGTATTGATGTTTGAGGTCTGAGGATTGAGGATTGAGGATGGAGAATTGAGGATTGAGGATTGAGGATTGAAGATTGAGGATTGGGTGTTGAGGATTGAAGAATGAGGATTGAGGTTTGAGGATTGAGGATTGAGGATTGAAGATTGAGTATTGAGGATTGAAGATTGAGGATTGAGGATTGGTGAATGAGGATTGAGGATTGAGGATTGAGGATTGAGGATTGGGTATTGCGTATTGAACATTGAGGATTGAGGATTGAGTATTGAGGATTGAGGGTTGAGGACTGAAGATTGAATATTGATGGTTGAAGATTGAGGATTGAGGATTGATGGTTGTGGATTGAGGACGAGGACTGTGGGTTGAGTATTGCTGTTTGAGGACTGAGGATTGAGGATTGAGGATTGAAGATTGAGGATTGGTCATGAGGATTGAAGAATGAGGATTGAGGATTGAGGATTGAGGATTGCGAATTGAAGACTGAGTGTTGAGGGTTGAGTGATGAGAATTGATGTTTGTGGATTGAGATTTGAAGATTGAACAGTGGGGATTGAGTATTGAAAACTGTGAATTGAGGATATTCTATTGAGGATTGAGGATTGGCAATTGATTTTTGAGGACTGAGAGCAGAAGATTGAGGATTCAGGATTGTGGATTCGGGATTGAGGTTTGACGACTGAGGATTGAGGGTTGATGATTGAGGATTGAGGACTGACGCTTGAGGATTGAGGGTTGAGAATGGAGGATTGAAGAGAGAGGACTGAGTGTTGAGGATTGAGAGTTGAGAATTGATGTTTGAGGATTGAGATTTGATTATTGAATATTGTGGATTGAGAATTGAACCATGAGAATTCAGGATATTCTATTGAGTATTGAGAATTGAGGATTGATGATGAGTATTGACGATTGATGGTTGAGGGTTGAGTGTTGAATATCGAGCATTGAGGATTGAGCGTTGAGGATTGAGGATTGAGGATTGAAGATTGAGTAATGATGATTGAAAATGGGAGGAATGAAGATAGAGGGTTGAGGGTCGAGGACGAGGACCGACGGTTGAGGATTGATGTTTGAGGATTGTGGATTGAGGATTGAGAATGAGGGCTGAGAGTTGAGGATTGATGTTTGAGTATAGAATCCTGAGAATTCAGGATATTCTATTGAGTATTGAGAATTGAGGATTGATGGTTGAGTATTGAGGATTGGGGATTGAGGATTGAGGATTGAGGATTGAAGATTCAGTATTGAAGATTGAAGATTGAGAATTGAGGATTGAGGATTGAGGATTGAGGATCGTGTATTGAGGATAGAAGATTGAGGATGGGGACTGAGGATTGAAGAATGAGGATTGAGGATTGAGGACTGAGGATTGAGGATTGAGGATTGAAGATTCAGTATTGAGGATTGAAAATTGAGAATTGAGGATTGAGGATTGAGGATTGAAGATTGAGGATTGGGTATTGAGGATTGAAGAATGAGGATTGAGGATTGAGGATTGAGAATTGAGGATTGAGGATTGAGGTTTGAGTATTGAGGATTGAAGGTTGAGGATTGAGTATTGAGGATTGAAGATTGAGGACTGAGTGTTGATGGTTGAGTGATGAGAATTGATGTTTGTGGATTGAGATTTGAAGATTGAAGAATGGGGATTGAGTATTGAAAACTGTGAATTGAGGATATTCTATTGAGGATTGAGGATTGACAATTGATTTTTGAGGACTGAGGGCAGAAAATTGAGGAGTCAGTATTGAGGATTCGGGATTGAGGTTTGAGGACTGAGGATTGAGGGTTGATGATTGAGGATTGAGGATTGACGCTTGAGGATTGAGGGTTGAGGATGGAGGATTGAAGAGAGAGGACTGAGTGTTGAGGATTGAGTGTTGAGAATTGATGTTTGAGGATTGAGATTTGATTATTGAATATTGTGAATTGGGTATTGAACCATGAGAATTCAGGATATTCTATTGAGTATTGAGAATTGAGGATTGATGATGAGTATTGAGGACTGATCGTTGAGGGTTGAGTGTTGAGTATTGACGATTGAGGATTGAGCATTCAGGATTCAGGATTGAGGATTGAAGATTGTGTATTGATGATTGAAGATGGGAGGAATGAGGATTGAGGGTTGAGGATTGAGGACGAGGACCGACGGTTGAGGATTGAGGTTTGAGGATTGTGGATTGAGGATTGAAGAATGTGGATTGAGGATTGAGGATTGAGTATTGAGGATTAGAGGTTGAGTATTGAGAATTGAAGACTGAGGATTGAGGATTGAGGATCGAGGATTGAGGATTGAGGATGAGGTCTGAGGGTTGAGGATTGATGTTTGAGGACTGAGGACTGAGGATTGAGGATTGAGAATTGAGGATAGAGGATTGAGGATTGAAGATTGAGGATTGGGTATTGAGGATTGAAGAATGAGGATTGAGGATTGAGGATTGAGGATTGAGGATTGAAGATTGAGTATTGAGGATTGAAGATTGACGATTGAGGATTGAGAATTGAGGATTGAGGATTGAGGAATGAGCATTGAAGATTGAGTATTGAGGATTGAAGGTTGAGGATAGTGGATTGAGGATTGAGGATTGAGGATTGAATATTGAGGATTGCGAACTGAGTATTGAGGATTGAGTGTTGAGAATTGATGTTTGAGGATTGAGATTTGATTATTGAATTTTGTGGATTGGGTATTGAACCATGAGAATTCAGGATATTCTGTTGAGTATTGAGAATTGAGGATTGATGGTTGAGTATTGAGGATTGATGGTTGAGGGTAGTGTGTTGAATATTGAGGATTGAGGATTGAGGATTGAGGATTGAGGATTGAAGGTTGAGGATTGAAGATTGAGGATTGAGGATGGAGGATTCAAGATTGAGGACTGAGTGTTGATGGTAGAGTGATGAGAATTGATGTTTGTGGATTGAGATATGAAGATTGAAAAATGGGGATTGAGTATTGAAAACTGTGAATTGAGGATATTCTATTGCGGATTGAGGATTGGCAATTGATTTTTGAGGACTGAGGGCAGAAGATTGAGGATTCAGGATTGAGGATTCGGGATTGAGGTTTGAGGACTGAGGATTGAGTGTTGATGATTGAGGACTAAGGATTGACGCTTGAGTATTGAGGGTTGAGGATGGAGGATTGAAGAGAGAGGACTGAGTGTTGAGGATTGAGTGTTGAGAATTGATGTTCGAGGATTGAGATTTGATTATTGAATATTGTCGATTGGGTATTGAACCACGAGGATTCAGGATATTCTATTTAGTATTGAGAATTGAGGATTGATGGTTGAGTATTGAGGATTGAGGATTTAGGATTGAGGATTGAGGATTGAGGATTGAGGATTGAGTATTGAGGATTGATGATTGAGGATTGAGGATTGAGGATTGAAGATTGAGTATTGAGGATTCAAGGTTGAGTATTGAGGATTGAGGATTGAGGATTGAGTATTGAGGATAGAAGATTGAGGATTGGGGACTGAGGATTGAAGAATGACGATTGAGGATTGAGGATTGAGGATTGAGGATTGAGGATTGAAGATTCAGTATTGAGGATTGAAGATTGGGAATTGAGGATTGAGTATTGAACATTGAGGACTGAGTTTTGAGGGTTGAGTGGTGAGAATTGATGATTGTGGATAGAGGTTTGAAGATTGCAGATTGAGTATTGAGCATTGAAAGCTGTGAATAGATGATATTCTATTGAGGATTGAGGATTGACTACTGATTGTTGTGGACTGAGGGCTGAAGATTGAGGACTCAGGATTGAGGATTCAGGATTGAGGTTTGAGGACTGAGGATTGAGGATTGAAGATTGAGTATTGAGGATCGAAGATTGAGGATTGAGGATTGAGGATTGAGGATTGAGGATGAGGGCTGAGGTTTGAGGATTGAGGTTTGAGGACTGAGGACTGGGGATTGAGGGTTGCGAATTGAGGATTGAGGATTGAGGATTGAAGATTGAGGATTGGGTATTGAGTATAGAAACCTGTGAATTGAGGATATTCTATTGAGGATTGAGGATTGACAACTGATTGTTGGGGACTGAGGGCTGAAGATTGATGATTCAGGATTGAGGATTCAGGATTGAGGATTGAGGATTGAAGATTGAGGATTGGGTATTGAGGATTGAAGAATGACGATTGAGGATTGAGGATTGAGGATTGAGGATTGAGGATAGATGATTGAGTAATGAGGATTGAATATTGAGGATTGAGGATTGAGTATTGAAGATTGAGGATTTGGGACTGAGGATAGAAGATTGAGGATTGAGGATTGAGGATTGAGGAATGAGGATTGAGGATTGAGGATTGAGGATTGAAGATTGAGGATTCGGTATTGAGGATTGAAGAATGAGGATTGAGGATTGAGGAGTGAAGGTTGAGTATTGAGGATTGAAGATTGAGGATTGAGGATTGAGTATTGAGGATTGAGGATTGAGGATTGAGGATTGAGGGTTGAAGATTGAGTATTGAAGATTGAAGATTGAGGATTGAGGATTGAGGATTGAGGATTGAGGATTGAGGATTCAAGATTGAGTATTGAAGATTGAAGGTTAAGATTGAGGATTGGGGATTGATTACTGAGGATTGACGATTCCGGATTGAGGATTGAGGATTGAGGATTGGGGATTGAAGATTGAGTATTGAGGATTGAAGATTGAGGATTGAGGATTGAGGATTGAGGATTGAGGATCAGGGCTGAGGTTTGAGGATTGAGGTTTGAAGAATGAGGATTGAGGATTGAGGATTGAGGATTGAGGATTGAGGATTGAGGATTGAGGATTGAGGATTGAGGATTGTGCACTGATAGTTGAGGATTGAGTGTGGTGAATTGAGGATTGAGCATTGAATATTGCGGATTGAAGTTTGAGGAATGAGGATTGAGGATTGAGGATTGAGGATTGAGGACTGATGATTGAGGATTGGGGATTGAGGATTGAGTATTGAGTAATGAGGATTGAGGATTGAGGTGTGAGGATAGAAGATTGAGGTTTGAGGACAGAGGTTTGAGGATTGAAGATTGATGGTTGAGGATTGAGGATTGAGGCTTGAGGCCAGAGGATTGAGGATTGAGGATTGATTATTGAGGATTGAGGATTGAGGATTGAGGATTGAGGCTTGAGGATTGAGGATTGAGGATTGAGGATTGAGGATTGAGGATTGAGGACAGAGGATTGAAGATTTAGGATTGAGTATTGATGATTGAAGATTGAGGGCTGAGTGTTGAGGACAGAGCGTTGAGAATTGATGTTTGTGAACTGAGATTTGTCAATTGAAGATTGTGGACTGAGTAATGAAATCTGAGAATTGAGGATTTTCTAGTGAGGGCTTAGGATAGAGGTTTGAGGATTGAGGATTGAAGACCGAGGATTGATAATTGAGGAATGTGTACTGATAGTTGAGGATTAAGTGTTCTGGATTGAGGACTGAGCATTGGATATTGAGGATTGACGTTTGAGGAATGAGGATTGAGGATTGAGGATTGAGGATTGAGGATTGAGGATTGAGGATTGAGTATTGAGTAATGAGGATTGACGATTGAGGTTTGAGTTTAGAAGATTGAGTATTGAGGAGTGAGGTTTGAGGATTGGGGATTGATGGTTGAGGATTGAGGCTTGAGGCTTGAGGCCTGAGTATTGAGGATTGAGGATTGAGTATTAAAGATTGAGGATTGATGTCTGAGGTTTGAGGATTGATGATTGAGCATTGAGGACTGAGGATTGAGGGTTGATTACTGAAGGTTGAGGGTTGAGGATTGCCTCAATCTTCTCAATCTTCAATCCTCAATCCGCAATCATCAATCCTCAATCCTCAATCGTCAGTCCTCAGTCCTCAATCCTCAATCCTCAATCCTCGTTCCTCAAACCTCAATCCTCAACCCTCAGTCCCCATCGTCAATTCTCAATTCTCAATCCTGAATCCTCAACCCTCAATCTTCAATCCTCAATAATCAATCTCCAATCCTAGATCCCCAATCCCCAATCCTCAATCCTTAATCCTCAATCTTCAATCCACAATCCCCAGTCCTCAATCATCAATCCTCAATGCTCAGTCCTCAATCCTCAATCCTCAGTCCTCAATCCTCAATCCTCAGTCCACAAACTTCAATCCTCAACCGCCAGTCCTCGTCCTCAATCCTCAACACTCAATCCTCAATCCTCAATCTTCAATCGTCAATACTAAATCTTCAATCCTCAATCTTCAGTCCTCAATCCTCAATCCTCAATCCTCAATATTCAACACACAACCCTCAACCATCAACACTCAATACTCAACCATCAATACTCAATTCTCAATACTCAATAGAATATCCTGAATTCTCATGGTTCAATACTCAATTCACAATATTCAATAATCAAATCTCAGTCCTCAAACATCAATTCTCAATACTCAATCCTCAACACTCAGTCCTCTCTCTTCAATTCTCCATCCTCAACCATCAATCCTCAAGCGTCAATCCTCAATCCTCAATCCTCAACCCTCAATCCTCAGTTCTGAAAGCTCAATCCCGAATCCTCAATCCTGAATCCTCAATCTTCAGCCCTCAGTCCTCAACAATCAATTGTCAATCCTCAATCCTCAATAGATTATCCTCAATTCACAGTTTTCAATACTCAATCCCTATTCTTCAATCATCAAATCTCAATCCACAAACATCAATTCTCATCACTCAGCCCTCAACACTAAGTCCTCAATATTCAATCCACAATCCTCAATCCTCAATCTTCAATCCTCAATCCTCAATCCTCAATCGTCATTACTCAATCCTCAACCGTCAATCCTCAATCCCCAATCTTCAAACTTCAATCCTCAATCCTCATTCCTCAATCCTCAATACTCAATCTTCAATCCTCAATACTCAATCTTCAATCCTCAATCATCGATCCTCAGTCCTCAATCCTCAATCGTCAATCCTCAATCCTCAATCCTCAATTCTCAATCCTCAATCCTCAATCCTCAGACCTCAAACATCAATACTCAACCATCAGACCTCGTCCTCAATCCACAACCCTCAATCCTCAATCCTCAATCTTCAATCATCAATATTCAATCTTCAATCCTCAATCCTCCATCCTCAACACTCAATCCTCAATCCTCAATGTTCAATCCTCAGTACCCAATCCACAATCTTCAATCCTCAATCCTCAATCCTCAATCCTCAATCCTCAATCCTCAATCCTCAATCCTCAGTCCTCAAACCACAATCCTGAATCCTCAATCCTGAATCCTCAATCTTCAGCGCCCTGTCCTCAACAATCAGTTATCAATCCTCAATACTCAATAGAATATCCTCAGTTCGGAGTTTTCCATACGCAATACTCAATCTGCAATCTTCAAATCTCTATCCACAAACATCAATTCTCATCACTCAACCCTCAACACTCAGTCCCCAATCCTCAATCTACAATCCTCAATCCTCAGTCCTCAAACCTCAATCCTCAATCTTCAATCCTAAATACTCAATCTTCAATCCTCCATACTCAATCCTCAATCCTCAATCTTCAATCCTCAATCCTCAATCCTCAATCCTCAATCCTCAATCCTCATTCTTCAATCCTCAATACCCAATCCTCTATCTTCAATCCTCAATCCTGAAACCTCAATTCTCAATCCTCAATCCTCAGTCCTCAGTCCTCAAACCACAATCCTCAACCCTCAGCCCTCATAGTCAATCCTCAATCCTCAATCCTCAATCCTCAATCTTCAATCCTCAATACTGAATCTTCAATCCTCAATCCTCAATCCACAATCCTCAATATTCAATCCTCAATACTCAATCTTCAATCCTCAATCCTCAATCCTCAATCCTCAATCCTCAATCCTCATTCCTCAATCCTCAATCTTCTATCCTCAATACTCAATCTTCAATCCTCAATCCTCAATCCTCAATCCTCAATCCTCATTCTTCAATCCTCAATACCCAATCCTCAATCTTGAATCCTCAATCCTCAATCCTCAATTCTCAATCCTCAATCCTCAATCCTCAGAACTCAAACATCAATACTCAACCCTCAGTCCTCGTCCTCAATCCACAGCCCTCAATCCTCAATCCTCAATCTTCAATCATCAATATTCAATCTTCAGTCCTCAATCCTCAGTCCTCAATCCTCAATCCTCAATCCTCAATGTTCAATCCGCAATAGCCAATCCTCAATCCTCAGACCTCAAACCTCAATCCTGAATCCTCAATCCTGAATCCTCAATCTTCAGACCTAAGTCCTCAACAATCAGTTATCAATTCTCAATCCTCAATAGCATATCATCAATTCACAGTTTTCAATACTCAATACTCAATCTGCAATCTTTAAATCTCTATCCACAAACATTAATTCTCATCACTCAACCCTCAGCTCTCAGTCCCCAATCTTCAATCTTCAATCCTCAATCCTCAATCCTCAATTCTTAATCCTCAATACTCAATCCTCAATCGTCAATCCTCAATCCCCAATCATTAATTTTCAATCCTCAATCCTCAATCCTCAATCCCCAATCCTCAATCTTCAATCCTCAATCCTCAATCCTCAATCCTCATTCTTAAATACTCAATACCCAATCCTCAATCTTCAATCCTCAATCCTAAATCCTCAATTCTCAATCCTCAATCCTCAGTCCTCAGTCCTAAAACCTCAACCATCAACCCTCAGCCCTCATCCTCAATCCTCAATCCTCATTCCTCAATCCTCAACCTTCAATCCTCAATTCTCAATTTTCAATACTCAATCCTCGCTCCTCAATTCTCAATCCTCAATCCTCAGTCCACAGTCCTCAAACCTCAATCCTCAACGCTCAGCTCTCATCCTCAATCCTCAATCCTCAATCCTCAATCCTCAATCCTCAATCCTCAATCCTCAATCCTCACTACTCAATAGAATATCCTGAATTCTCACGATTCAATACTCAAACCTCAAACCTCAAACCTCAGCCCTCATCCTCAATCCTCAATCCTCAATCCTCAATCCTCAACCCTCAATCCTCAGCACTCAATCCTCAGTCCTCAGTCCTCAATCCTCAATCCTCAACCCTCAGCCCTCATCGTCAATCCGCAAACCTCAATTCTCAATCCTCAACCGTCAATCCTCTATACTCAATCTTCAATCCTCAATCCTCAGTCCTCAATCCTCAATACTCAATCCTCAATCGACAATCCTCAATCCCCAATCCTCAATCTTCAATCCTCAATCCTCAATCCTCAATCCTCAATCCTCTATCCTCAATCTTCAATTCTCAATTCTCGATCCTCAATCCTCAACCCTCAATCCTCAATCCTCAATAATCAGTCTCCAATGCTAGATCTCCAATCCCCAATCCTCAATCCTTAATCCTCAATCTTCAATCCTCAATCCCTAGTCCTCAATCTTCAATCCTCAATGCTCAATCCTCAATCCTCAACCCTCTGTCCTCAATCCTCAGCCCTCAGTCCTCGCCCTCAATCATCAACCCTTAATAATCAATCCGCAATCTTCAATCATCAATACTCAAACTTCAATCCTGAATCATCAATACTCAATCCTCAATCCTCAATACTCAATCCTCAGTCCTCAGTCCTCAATCTTCAATACTCAATCCGCCAATCCTCAATATTCAACACACAACCCTCAACACTCAATCCTCAATGTTCAATCTTCAAATCACCACCCACAAACATCAATGCTCATCACACAACCCTCAGCACTCAGTCCTCAATCTCCAATCCTCAATCCTCGATCCTCAATCTTCAATCGTCAATACTCAATTTTCAAACCTCAATCCTCAATTCTCAATCTTCAATCCTCAACCCTCAATCCTCAATCCTCAATGGTCAATCCTCAATACTCAACCTTCAATCCTCAATCCGCAATCATCAATCCTCAATTCTCAATCGTCAGTCATCAATCCTCAATCTTTAATACTCAATCGTCAATCCTCTGCCCTCAATCCTCAATCCTCAATCCTCGTTCCTCAAACCTCAATCCTCAACCCTCAGTCCCCATCCTCAATTCTCAATTCTCAATCCTGAATCCTCAATCTTCAGCCCTCAGTCCTCAACAATCAATCCTCAATCCTCAATCCTCAATCCTCAATCCTCAACCCTCAATCGTCAGTCTTCAAACCTCAATACTCAATCTTCAATCCTCAATCCTCAATCCTCAATCCTCAAGCCTCAGTCCTCAAACCGCAATCCTCAACCCTCAGCCCTCATAGTCAATCATCAATCCTCAATTCACAATACTCAATCTTCAATCCTCAATACTGAATCTTCTATCCTCAATCCTCAATCCTCAATTTTCAATCCTCAATACTCAGTCCTCAATCGTCAATCCTCAATCCTCAATCCTCAATCCTCAATCTTCTATAATCAATATTCAATCTTCAATCCTCAATCCTCAATCCTGAATCCTCAATCCTCAATCCTCAATGTTCAATCCTCAATACCCAATCCACAATCTTCAATCCTCAATCCTCAATCCTCAATCCTCAATCCTCTTTCCTCAATCCTCAGTCCTCAAACCACAATCCTGGATCCTCAATCCTGAATCCTCAATCTTCAGCGCCCTGTCCTCAACAATCAGTTATGAATCCTCAATACTCAACAGAATATCCTCAGTTCGGAGTTTTCCATACGCAATACTCAATCTGCAATCTTCAGATCTCTATCCACAAACATCAATTCTCATCACTCAACACTCAACACTCAGTCCCCAATCCTCAATCTACAATCCTCAATCCTCAGTCCTCAAACCTCAATCCTCAATCCTCAATCCTCAATCCTCAATCCTCAATCTTCAATCCTCAATACTGAATCTTCAATCTTCAATCCTCAATCCACAATCCTCAATATTCAATCCTCAATACTCAATCTTCAATCCTCGATCCTCAATCCTCAATCCTCAATCCTCAATCCTCATTCCTCAATCCTCAATCTTCTATCCTCAATGCTCAATCTTCAATCCTCAATCCTCAATCCTCAATCCTCAATCCTCATTCTTCAATCCTCAATACCCAATCCTCAATCTTGAATCCTCAATCCTCAATCCTCAATTCTCAATCCTCAATCCTCAATCCTCTGACCTCAAACATCAATACTCAACCCTCAGTCCTCGTCCTCAATCCACAGCCCTCAATCCTCAATCCTCAATCTTCAATCATCAATATTCAATCTTCAGTCCTCAATCCTCAGTCCTCAATCCTCAATCCTCAATCCTCAGTCCTCAGCCCTAAAACCTCAACTATCTACCCTCAGCCCTCATCCTCAATCCTCAATCCTCATTCCTCAATCCTCAACCTTCAATCCTCAATTCTCAATCTTCAATACTCAATCCTCAATCCTCAATTCTCAATCCTCAATCCTCAGTCCACAGTCCTCAAACTTCAATCCTCAACGCACAGCTCTCATCCTCAATCCTCCATCCTCAATCCTCAATCCTCAATCCTCAATACTCAATATAATATCCTG
Source organism: Calliopsis andreniformis (assembly GCF_051401765.1). NCBI lineage: Eukaryota > Metazoa > Arthropoda > Insecta > Hymenoptera > Andrenidae > Calliopsis > Calliopsis andreniformis. The sequence continues at coordinate 1,179,327 of NW_027480516.1, read as the reverse complement.
AATTCTCACGATTCAATACTCAAACCTCAAACCTCAAACCTCAGCCCTCATCCTCAATCCTCAATCGTCAATCCACAATCCTCAACCCTCAATCCTCAACACTCAATCCTCAGTCCTCAGTCCTCAATCCTCATCCTCAACCCTCAGCCATCATCGTCAGTCCTCAAACCTCAATTCTCAATCCTCAACCGTCAATCCTCAATACTCAACCTTCAATCCTCAATCCGCAATCATCAATCCTCAATTCTCAATCGTCAGTCATCAATCCTCAATCTTTAATACTCAATCGTCAATCCTCTGCCCTCAATCCTCAATCCTCAATCCTCGTTCCTCAAACCTCAATCCTCAACCCTCAGTCCCCATCCTCAATTCTCAATTCTCAATCCTGAATCCTCAATCTTCAGCCCTCAGTCCTCAACAATCAATCCTCAATCCTCAATCCTCAATCCTCAATCCTCAACCCTCAATCGTCAGTCTTCAAACCTCAATACTCAATCTTCAATCCTCAATCCTCAATCCTCAATCCTCAAGCCTCAGTCCTCAAACCGCAATCCTCAACCCTCAGCCCTCATAGTCAATCATCAATCCTCAATTCACAATACTCAATCTTCAATCCTCAATACTGAATCTTCTATCCTCAATCCTCAATCCTCAATTTTCAATCCTCAATACTCAGTCCTCAATCGTCAATCCTCAATCCTCAATCCTCAATCCTCAATCTTCTATAATCAATATTCAATCTTCAATCCTCAATCCTCAATCCTGAATCCTCAATCCTCAATCCTCAATGTTCAATCCTCAATACCCAATCCACAATCTTCAATCCTCAATCCTCAATCCTCAATCCTCAATCCTCTTTCCTCAATCCTCAGTCCTCAAACCACAATCCTGGATCCTCAATCCTGAATCCTCAATCTTCAGCGCCCTGTCCTCAACAATCAGTTATGAATCCTCAATACTCAACAGAATATCCTCAGTTCGGAGTTTTCCATACGCAATACTCAATCTGCAATCTTCAGATCTCTATCCACAAACATCAATTCTCATCACTCAACACTCAACACTCAGTCCCCAATCCTCAATCTACAATCCTCAATCCTCAGTCCTCAAACCTCAATCCTCAATCCTCAATCCTCAATCCTCAATCCTCAATCTTCAATCCTCAATACTGAATCTTCAATCTTCAATCCTCAATCCACAATCCTCAATATTCAATCCTCAATACTCAATCTTCAATCCTCGATCCTCAATCCTCAATCCTCAATCCTCAATCCTCATTCCTCAATCCTCAATCTTCTATCCTCAATGCTCAATCTTCAATCCTCAATCCTCAATCCTCAATCCTCAATCCTCATTCTTCAATCCTCAATACCCAATCCTCAATCTTGAATCCTCAATCCTCAATCCTCAATTCTCAATCCTCAATCCTCAATCCTCTGACCTCAAACATCAATACTCAACCCTCAGTCCTCGTCCTCAATCCACAGCCCTCAATCCTCAATCCTCAATCTTCAATCATCAATATTCAATCTTCAGTCCTCAATCCTCAGTCCTCAATCCTCAATCCTCAATCCTCAGTCCTCAGCCCTAAAACCTCAACTATCTACCCTCAGCCCTCATCCTCAATCCTCAATCCTCATTCCTCAATCCTCAACCTTCAATCCTCAATTCTCAATCTTCAATACTCAATCCTCAATCCTCAATTCTCAATCCTCAATCCTCAGTCCACAGTCCTCAAACTTCAATCCTCAACGCACAGCTCTCATCCTCAATCCTCCATCCTCAATCCTCAATCCTCAATCCTCAATACTCAATATAATATCCTGAATTCTCACGATTCAATACTCAAACCTCAAACCTCAAACCTCAGCCCTCATCCTCAATCCTCAATCGTCAATCCACAATCCTCAACCCTCAATCCTCAACACTCAATCCTCAGTCCTCAGTCCTCAATCCTCATCCTCAACCCTCAGCCATCATCGTCAGTCCTCAAACCTCAATTCTCAATCCTCAACCGTCAATCCTCAATACTCAATCTGCAATCCTCAATCCTCAATTCTCAATCCTCAATACTCAATCCTCAATCGACAATCCTCAATCCCCAATCCTCAATCTTCAATCCTCAATCCTCAATCCTCAATCCTCAATCTTCAATTCTCAATTCTCGGTTCTCAATCATCAACCCTCATTCTTCAATCCTCAATAATCAATCTCCAATCCTAGATCCCCAATCCCCAATCCTCAATCCTTAATCCTCAATCTTCAATCCTCAATCCCTAGTCCTCAATCTTCAATCCTCAATACTCAATCCTCAATCCTTAATCCTCAATACTCAATCCTCAATCGTCAATCCTCAATTCCCAATCCTTAATTTTCAATCCTCTATCCTCAATCCTCAATCCACAATCCTCAATATTCAATTCTCAATACTCAATCTTCAATCCTCAATCCGCAATCCTCAATCCTCAATCCTCAATCTTCAATCCTCAATCCTCAATCTTGAATCCTCAATACTCAATCTTCAATCCCCAATCCTCAATCTTCAATCCTAAATCCTCAATCCTCAATCCTCAATCCTCAATCCTCAATCTTCAACCCTCAACACTCAATCATCAATCTTGAATGCTCAATACTCAATCTTCAATCCTCAATGCTCAATCCTCAACCTTCAATCCTCAATACTCAATCTTCAATCGTCAATCCTCAGTCCTGATCCTCAATCTTCAATCCTCAATCCTCAATCCTCAGACCTCAAACCTCAATTCTGAATCCTCAGACCTGAATCCTCAATCTTCAGCACTCAGTCCTCAACAATCAGGTGACAACCCTCAATCCTCAATAGAATAACCTCAATTCGCAGTTTTCGATACACAATACTCAATCTGCAATCTTCAAATCTCTATCCACAAACATCAATTCTCATCACTCAACCCTCAACACACAGTCCTCAATGTTCAATCCTCAATCCTCAATCCTCAATCTTCAATCCTCAATACTCAACCTTCAATCCTCAATCCTAAATCCTCAATCCTCAGTCCTCATTCTTCAATCCTCAATACCCAATCCTCAATCTTCAATCCTCAATCCTCAATCCCCAACTCTCGATCCTCAATCCTCAATCCTCAGACCTCAAACATCAATACTAAACCCTCAATCCTCGTCCTCAATCCACTACCCTCAATCCTCAATCCTCAATCTTCAATCATCAATATTCAATCTTCAATCCTCAATTCACAATCCTCAACCCTCAACCCTCAACACTCAATCCTCAGTCCTCAGTCCTCAATCCTCAATCCTCAACCCTCAGCCCTCATCGTCAATCCTCATTCTCCAATCCTCAATACCCAATCCTCTATCTTCAATCCTGAATCCTGAAACCTCAATTCTCAATCCTCAATCCTCAGTCCTCAGTCCTCAAACCACAATCCTCAACCCTCAGCACTCATAGTCAATCCTCAATCCTCAATCCTCAATCCTCAATCTTCAATCCTCAATACTGAATCTTCAATTCTCAATCCTCAACCGTCAATCCTCAATACTCAATCTGCAATCCTCAATCCTCAATTCTCAATCCTCAATACTCAATCCTCAATCGACAATCCTCAATCCCCAATCCTCAATGTTCAATCCTCAATGCTCAATCCTCAATCCTCAACCCTCAGGCCTCGCCCTCAATCCTCAACCCTTAATAATCAATCCGCAATCTTCAATCATCAATACTCAAACTTCAATCCTCAATTCTCAACCTTCAATCCTCAACCCTCAATCCTCAATCCTCAATATTCAATCCTCAATACTCAATCTTCAATCCTCAATCCGCAATCATCAATCCTCAATTCTCAATCGTCAGTCATCAATCCTCAATCTTCAATACTCAATCGTCAATCCTCTGCCCTCAATCCTCAATCCTCAATCCTCGTTCCTCAAACCTCAATCCTCAACCCTCAGTCCCCATCCTCAATTCTCAATTCTCAATCCTGAATCCTCAATCTTTAGCCCTCAGTCCTCAACAATCAATTGTCAATCCTCAATCCTCAATCCTCAATCCTCAACCCTCAATCGTCAGTCTTCAAACCTCAATACTCAATCTTCAATCCTCAATCCTCAATCCTCAATCCTCAATCCTCATTCTTCTATCCTCAATACCCAGTCCTCAATCTTCAATCCTAAATCGTCAATCCTCAATTCTCAATCCTCAATCCCCAGCCCTCAGTCCTCAAACCTCAATCCTCAAACCTCAGCCCTCATTGTCAATCCTCAATCCTCAACCCTCAATCCTCAATCCTCAACCTTCAATCCTCAATTCTCAATCCTCAATCCTCAATCCTCAATGTTCAATCCTCAATCATGAATCCTCAATCTTCAATCCTCAACCCTCAATCCTCAATCCTCAACCCTCAAACCTCAATCCTCAGTCCTCAAACCACAATCCTGAATCCTCAATCGTGAAACCTCAATCGTCAGCCCTCAGTCCTCAACAATCAGTTGTCAATCCTCAATCCTCTATAGAATATCCTCAGTTCAGAGTTTTCCATACGCAATACTCAATCTGCAATCTTCAAATCTGTATCCACAAACATGAATTCTCATCACTCAACCCTCAACACTCAGTCCCCAATACTCAATCTTCAATCCTCATTCCTCAATCCTCAATTCTCAATCCTCAATCCTCAGTCCTCAGACCTCAAACCTCAATCCTCAACCCTCAGCCCTCATCGTCAATCCTCAAACCTCAATCCTCTGTCCTCAATCCTCAGTGATCAATCCTCAATCCTCAATCCTCAGTCCTCAATCCTCAATCCCCAATCCTCAATCCTCAATCTTCAATCCTCAATACTCAATCTTCAATCCTCAACCCTCAATTCTCAATCGTCAATACTCAATCCTCAATCGTCAATCCTCAATCCCCAATCCTCAATCTTCAATCCTCAATCCTCAATTCTAAATCCTCATTCCTCAATCCTCAATCCTCAATATTCAACACACAACCCTCAACTATCAATCCTCAATACTCAACCATCAATCCTCAATTCTCAATACTCAATAGAATACCCTGAATTCTCATCGTTCAATACTCAATCCACAAAAATCAATAATCAAATCTCAACCCTCAAACATCAATTCTCAACACTCAATCCTCAACACTCAGTCCTCTTTCTTCAATCCTCCATCCTCAATCCTCAATCCTCAATCTTCAATCCTCAACACTCAATATTCAATCCTCAATCCTCAGTCCTCAAACCTCAATTCTGAATCCTCAATCCTGAATCCTCAATCTTCAGCCCTCAGTCCTCGACAATCATTTGTCAATCCTTAATCCTCAATAGAATATCCTCAATTCACAGTTTTCAATACTCGATGCTCAATCTGCAATCTTGAAACCTCTATCCACAAACATTAATTCTCATCACTCAACCCTCAACACTCAATCCCCAATCCTCAATGTTCAATCCTCAATCCTCAATCCTCAATACTCAATCCTCAATCTTCAATCCTCAATAATCAATCTTCCATCCTCAATCCTCAATCCTCAATCCTCAATCCTCATTCCTCAATCCTCAACCCTCAATCCTCAGTCCTCAATCCTCAATCCTCAATCCTAAATCCTCAATCATCAATCCTCAATCTTCAATCTTCAATCCTCAATCCTAAATCCTCAATCCTCAATCCTCAGCACTCAATCCTCAGTCCTCAGTCCTCAACCATCAGTCCTCAATCCTCAACCCTCAGTCCTCGCCCTCAATCCTCAACCCTTAATAATCAATCCGCAATCTTCAATCATCAATACTCAAACTTCAATCCTGAATCATCAATACTCAATCCTCAATCCTCAATACTCAATCCTCAGTCCTCAGTCCTCAATCTTCAATACTCAATCCGCCAATCCTCAATATTCAACACACAAACCTCAACCATCAATCCTCAATACTCAACCATCAATACTCAATTCTCAATACTCAGTAGAATATCCTGAATTCTTAGTTTTCAACACTCAATCCTCAATGTTCAATCTTCAAATCACCACCCACAAACATCAATGCTCATCACACAACCCTCAACACTCAATCCTCAATCTCCAATCCTCAATCCTCAATCCTCAATCCTCAATCCTCAATACTCAATAGAATATCCTGAATTCTCACGATTCAATACTCAAACCTCAAACCTCAAACCTCAGCCCTCATCCTCAATCCTCAATCCTCAATCCTCAATCCTCAACCCTCAATCCTCAGCACTCAATCCTCAGTCCTCAGACCTCAATCCTCAATCCTCAACCCTCAGCCCTCATCGTCAATCCGCAAACCTCAATTCTCAATCCTCAACCGTCAATCCTCGATACTCAAACTTCAATCCTCAATCCTCAATTCTCAATCCTCAATACTCAATCCTCAATCGACAATCCTCAATGCCCAATCCTCAATCTTCAATCCTCAATCCTCAATCCTCAATCCTCTATCCTCAATCTTCAATTCTCAATTCTCAATCCTGAATCCTCAACCCTCAATCTTCAATCATCAATAATCAGTCTCCAATCCTAGATCACCAATCCCCAATGCTCAATCCTTAATCCTCAATCTTCAATCCTCAATCCCCAGTCCTCAATCTTCAATCCTCAATGCTCAGTCCTCAATCCTCAATCCTCAGTCCTCAATCCTCAATCCACAATCCACAAACCTCAATCCTCAACCGTCAGTCCTCGTCCTCAATCCTCAACACTCAATCCTCAATCCTCAGTCTTCAATCGTCAATACTAAATCTTCAATCCTCAATCTTCAGTCCTCAATCCTCAATCCTCAATCCTCAATATTCAACACACAACCCTCAACCATCAATCCTCAATACTCACCCATCAATACTCAATTCTCAATACTCAATAGAATATCCTGAATTCTCATGGTTCAATACTCAATCCACAATATTCAATAATCAAATCTCAATCCTCAAACATCAATTCTCAACACTCAATCCTCAACACTCAGTCCTCTCTCTTCAATCCTCCATCCTCAACCATCAATCCTCAAGCGTCAATCCTCAATCCTCAATCCTCAACCCTCAATCCTCAGTCCTCAAACCTCAATCCTCAATCATCAATCCTCAAACCTCAATCCTCAGTCCTCAAACCACAATCCTGAATCCTCAATCCTGAAACCTCAATCTTCAGCCTTCAGTCCTCAACAATCGGTTGTCAATCCTCAATCCTCAATAGAATATCCTCAGTTCAGAGTTTTCCATACGCAATACTCAGTCTGCAATCTTCAAATCTCTATCCACAAACATCAATTCTCGTCACTCAACCCTCAACACTCAGTCCCCAATCCTCAATCTTCAATCCTCAATCCTCAATCCTCAATCCCCAATCCTCAATCTTCAATCCTCAATACTCAATCTTCAATCCTCAATCCTCAATCCTCAATCCTCAATCTTCAATCCTCAATCCTCAATCCTCAATCCTCAATCCTCATTCTTCTATCCTCAATACCCAGTCCTCAATCTTCAATCCTCAATCCTCAATCCCCATTTCTCAATTCTCAATCCTCAATCCTCAGACCTCAAGCATCAATACTCAACCCTCAGTCCTCGTCCTCAATCCACTACCCTCAATCCTCAATCCTCAATCTTCAATCATCAATATTCAATCTGCAATACTCAATCCTCAATCCTCAATCCTCGATCCTCAATCCTCAATCCTCAATGTTCAATCCTCAATCCTCAATACTCAATCTTCAATCCTCAATACTGAATCTTCAATCCTCAATCCTCAATCCTCAATCCTCAGTCCTCATTCTTCAATCCTCAATACCCAATCCTCAATCTTCAATCCTCAATCCTCAATCCCCATTTCTCAATCCTCAGTCCTCAATCCTCAGACCTCAAGCATCAATACTCAACCCTCAGTCCTCGTCCTCAATCCACGACCCTCAATCCTCAATCCTCAACCTTCAATCATCAATATTCAATCTTCAATCCCCAATCCTCAATCCTCAATCCTCGATCCTCAATCCTCAATCCTCAATGTTCAATCCTCAATACCCAATCCTCAATCTTCAATCCTCAATCCTCAATGCTCAATGTTCATTCCTCAATCCTCAATCCTCAATCTTCAATCCTCAATCCTCAATCCTCAATCCTCAATCCTCAATCCTCAATCCTCAAACCTCAATCCTCAGTCCTCAAACCACAATCCTGTATCCTCTATCCTGAAACCTCTATCTTCAGCCGTCAGTCCTCAACAATCAGTTGTCAATCCTCAATCCTCAATAGAATATCCTCAGTTCAGAGTTTTCCATACGCAATACTCAATCTGCAATCTTCAAATCTCTATCCACAAACATCAATTCTCATCACTCAACCCTCAACACTCAGTCCCCAATACTCAATCTTCAATCCTCAATCCTCAATCCTCAATCCACAATCCTCAATCTTCAATCCTCAATCCTCAATCCTCAATCCTCAATCCTCAAGCCTCAATCCTCAATACTCAATTCTCAGTCCTGAAACCACAATCCTGAATCCTCAATCCTCAGTCCTCAACCTTCAGACTTCAGACCTCAACAATCAGTTGTCAATCCTCAATCCTCAATAGAATATCATCAATTCACAGCTTTCAACACTAAATTCTCAATCTGCAATCTTCGAATCTCTATCCACAAACATCAATCCTCATCACTCAACCCTCAACACTCAGTTCCCAATCCTCAATCTTCAATCCTCTATCCTCAATCCTCAATCCTCAATCCTCAATCCTCAATCCTCAATCCTCAATCCTCAATTATCAATCTTCAAACCTCAATACTCAATCTTCAATCCTCAATACTCAATCCTCAATCCTCAATAGTCAATCCTCAATACTCAATCTTCAATCCTCAATCCGCAATCATCAATCCTCAATCCTCAATCCTCAGTCATCAATCCTCAATCTTGAATACTCAATACTCAATCTTCAATCCCCAATCCTCAATCTTCAATCCTCAATCCTCAATACTCAATCCTCAATCCTCAATCCTCAATCTTCAATCCTCAACACTCAATCATCAATCTTCAATCCTCAATACTCAATCTTCAATCGTCAATCCTCAGTCCTCATCCTCAATCCTCAATCCTCAATCCCTAGTCCTCAATCTTCAACCCACAATACTCAATCTTCAATCCTCAATCCTCAATCCTCAGACCTCAAACCTCAATTCTGAGTCCTCAATCCTGAATCCTCAATCTTCAGCCCTCTGTCCTCAACAATCAGGTGACAATCCTCAATCATCAATAGAATACCCTCAATTCGCAGTTTTCGATTCACAATACACAATCTGCAATCTTCAAATCTCTATCCACAAACATCAGTTCTCATCTCTCAACCCTCAACACTCAGTCCTCAATGTTCAATCCTCAATCCTCAATCCTCAATCTTCAATCCTCAACCCTCAGTCCTCGCCCTCAATCCCCAACCCTTAATAATCAATCCGCAATTTTCAATCATCAATACTCAAACTTCAATCCTGAATCATCAATACTCAATCCTCAATCCTCAATACTCAATCCTCAGTCCTCAGTCCTCAATCTTCAATACTCAATCCGCCAATCCTCAATATTCAACACACAAACCTCAACCATCAATCCTCAATACTCAACCATCAATACTCAATTCTCAATACTCAGTAGAATATCCTGAATTCTTAGTTTTCAACACTCAATCCTCAATGTTCAATCTTCAAATCACCACCCACAAACATCAATGCTCATCACACAACCCTCAACACTCAGACCTCAATCTCCAATACTCAATCCTCAATCCTCAATGTTCAATCCTCAATACCCAATCCACAATCTTCAATCCTCAATCCTCAATCCTCAATCCTCAATCCTCAATCCTCAATCCTCAGTCCTCAAACCACAATCCTGAATCCTCAATCCTGAATCCTCAATCTTCAGCGCCCTGTCCTCAACAATCAGTTATCAATCCTCAATACTCAATAGAATATCCTCAGTTCGGAGTTTTCCATACGCAATACTCAATCTGCAATCTTCAAATCTCTATCCACAAACATCAGTTATCATCACTCAACCCTCAACACTCAGTACCCAATCCTCAATCTACAATCCTCAATCCTCAGTCCTCAAACCTCAATCCTCAATCTTCAATCCTAAATACTCAATCTTCAATCCTCCATACTCAATCCTCAATCCTCAATCTTCAATCCTCAATCCTCAATCCTCAATCCTCAATCCTCATTCTCCAATCCTCAATACCCAATCCTCTATCTTCAATCCTGAATCCTGAAACCTCAATTCTCAATCCTCAATCCTCAGTCCTCAGTCCTCAAACCACAATCCTCAACCCTCAGCACTCATAGTCAATCCTCAATCCTCAATCCTCAATCCTCAATCTTCAATCCTCAATACTGAATCTTCAATCCTCAATCCTCAATCCTCAATCCCCAATTCTCAATCCTCAATCCTCAATCCTCAGACCTCAAACATCAATACTCAACCCTCAGTCCTCGTCCTCAATCCACTACCCTCAATCCTCAATCCTCAATTTTCAATCATCAATATTCAGTCTTCAATCCTGAATCCTCAATCCACGATCCTCAATCCTCAATCCTCAATGTTCGATACTCAATACCCAATCCTCAATCTTCAATCCTCAATCCTCAATGTTCAATCCTCAATCCTCAATCCTCAATCTTCAATCCTCAATCCTCAATCCTCAATCCTCAATCCTCAATCCTCAATCCTCAATCCTCAGTCCTCAAACCACAATCCTGAATCCTCAATCCTGAAACCTCAATCTTCAGCCCTCAGTCCTCAACAATCAGTTGTCAATCCTCAATCCTCAATAGAATATCCACAGTTCAGAGTTTTCCATACGCAATATTCAATCTGCAAACTTCAAATCTCTATCCACAAACATCAATTCTCATCACTCAACCCTCAACACTCAGTCCCCAATCCTCAATCCTCAATCCTCAATCTTCAATCCTCAATACTCAATCTTCAATCCTCAATCCTCAATCCTCAATCCTCAGTCCTCATTCTTCAATCCTCAATACCCAATCCTCAATCTTCAATCCTCAATCCTCAATCCCCAATTCTCAATCCTCAATCCTCAATCCTCACAACTCAAGCATCAATACTCAACCCTCAGTCCTCGTCCTCAATCCGCTACCCTCAATCCTCAATCCTCAATCTTCAATCATCAATATTCAATCTTCAATACTCAATCCTCAATCCTCAATCCTCGATCCTCAATCCTCAATCCTCAATGTTCAATCCTCAATTCTCAATCCTCAATCTTCAATCCTCAATACTCAATCTTCAATCCTCAATCCTCAATCCTCAATCCTCAGTCCTCATTCTTCAATCCTCAATACCCAATCCTCAATCTTCAATCCTCAATCCTCAATCCCCAATTCTCAATCCTCAATCCTCAATCCTCAGACCTCAAGCATCAATACTCGACCCTCAGTCCTCGTCCTCAATCCACTACCCTCAATCCTCAATCCTCAATCTTCAATCATCAATATTCAATCTTCAATCCTCAATCCTCAATCCTCAATCCTCGATCCTCAATCCTCAATCCTCAATGTCCAATCCTCAATACCCAATCCTCAATCTTCAATCCTCAATCCTCAATGCTCAATGTTCATTCCTCAATCCTCAATCCTCAATCTTCAATCCTCAATCCTCAATCCTCAATCCTCAATCCTCAATCCTCAAACCTCAATCCTCAGTCCTCAAACCACAATCCTGAATCCTCAATCCTCAGTCCTCAAACTTCAGACTTCAGACCTGAACAATCAGTTGTCAATCCTCAATCCTCAATAGAATATCATCCATTCACAGCTTTCAACACTAAATTCTCAATCTGCAATCTTCGAATCTCTACCCACAAACATCAATCCTCATCACTCAACCCTCAACACTCAGTACCCAATCCTCAATCTTCAATCCTCTATCCTCAATCCTCAATCCTCAATCCTCAATCCTCAATCCTCAATCCTCAATCCTCAATCCTCAATCTTCAATCCTCAATACTCAATCTTCAATCCTCAATACTCAATCCTCAATCCTCAATATTCAATCCTCAATACTCAATCTTCAATCCTCAATCCGCAATCATCAATCCTCAATCCTCAATCCTCAGTCATCAATCCTCAATCTTGAAAACTCAATACTCAATCTTCAATCCCCAATCCTCAATCTTCAATCCTCAATCCTCAATCCTCAATCCTCAATCCTCAATCCTCAATCTTCAATCCTCAACACTCAATCATCAACCTTCAATCCTCAATACTCAATCTTCAATCGTCAATCCTCAGTCCTCATCCTCAATCCTCAATCCTCAATCCTCAATCCTCAATCTTCAATCCTCAATACTCAATCTTCAATCCTCAATCCTCAATCCTCAGACCTCAAACCTCAATTCTGAATCCTCAATCCTCAATCCTCAATCCTCAATCCTCATTCTTCAATCCTCAATAGCCAGTCCTCAATCTTCAATCCTAAATCTTCAATCCTCAATTCTCAATCCTCAATCCCCAGTACTCAGTCCTCAAACCGCAATCCTCAACCCTCAGCCCTCATAGTCAATCCTCAATCCTCAGTTCTCAATACTCAATCCCCAGTCCTCAGTCCTCAAACCGCAATCCTCAACCCTCAGCCCTCATAGTCAATCCTCAATACTCAATTCTCAATACTCAATCTTCAATCCTCAATACTGAATCTTCAATCATCAATCCTCAATCCTCAATTTTCAATCCTCAATACTCAGTCCTCAATCGTCAATCCTCAATCCTCAATCCTCAATCCTCAATCCTTAATCCTCAATACTCAATCCTCAATCGTCAATCCTCAATCCCCAATCCTTAATCTTCAATCCTCAATCCCCAATCCTCAATCCACTATCCTCAATATTCAATCCTCAATACTCAATCTTCAATCCTCAATCCTCAATCCTCAATCCTCAATCCTCAATCCTCATTCCTCAATCCTCAATCTTCTATCCTCAATACTCAATCTTCAATCCTCAATCCTCAATCCTCAATCCTCAATCCTCAGTCTTCAATCCTCAATACCCAATCCTCAATCTTGTATCCTCAATCCACAATCCTCAATTCTCAATCCTCAATCCTCAATCCTCAATCCTCAATCTTCAATCCTCAACACTCAATCATCAATCTTCAATCCTCAATACTCAATCTTCAATCGTAAATCCTCAGTCCTCATCCTCAATCCTCAATCCTCAAACCTCAATCCTCAATCCTCAATCTTCAATCCTCAATACTCAATCTTCAATCCTCAATCCTCAATCCTCAATCCTCAATGTTCAATCCTCAATACCCAATCCTCAATCTTCAATCTTCAATCCTCAATCCTCAATCCTCAATCCTCAATCCTCAATCCTCAACCCTCAATCGTCAGTCTTCAAACCTCAATACTCAATCTTCAATCCTCAATCCTCAATCTTCAATCCTCAATACTCAATCTTCAATCCTCCATACTCAATCCTCAATCCTCAATCTTCAACTCTCAATCCTCAATCCTCAATCCTCGATACTCATTCTTCAATCCTCAATACCCAATCCTCTATCTTCAATCCTCAATCCTCAATCCTCAATCCTCAATCCTCAATCCTCATTCTTCAATCCTCAATACCCAATCCTCTATCTTCAATTCTCAATCCTGAATCCTCAATTCTCAATCCTCAATCCTCAGTCCTCAGTCCTCAAACCACAATCCTCAACCCTCAGCCCTCATAGTCAATCCTCAATCCTCAATCCTCAATCCTCAATCTTCAATCCTCAATACCGAATCTTCAATCCTCAATCCTCAATCCTCAATCCTCAATTCTTAATCCTCAATACTCAATCCTCAATCTTCAACCCTCAACACTCAATCATCAATCTTCAATCCTCGGTACTCAATCTTCAATCCTCAATGCTCAATCCTCAACCTTCAATCCTCAATACTCAATCTTCAATCGTTAATCCTCAGTCCTGATCCTCAATCCTCAATCCACAATCCTCAATCCTCAATCTTCAATCCTCAATACTCAATCTTCAATCCTCAATCCTCAATCCTCAGACCTCAAACCTCAATTCTGAATCCTCAAACCTGATTCCTCAATCTTCAGCCCTCAGTCCTCAGCAATCAGGTGACAATCCTCAATCCTCAATAGAATAACCTCAATTCGCAGTTTTCGATACACAATACTCAATCTGCAATCTTCAAATCTCTATCCACAAACATCAATTCTCATCACTCAACCCTCAACACTCAGTCCCCAATCCTCAATCTTCAATCCTCAATCCTCAATCTTCAATCCTCAATACTCAACCTTCAATCCTCAATCCTCAATCCTCAATAGAATATCCTCAGTTCAGAGTTATCCATACGCAATACTCAATCTGCAATCTTCAAATCTCTATCCACAAACATCAATTCTCAACACTCAACCCTCAACACTCAGTCCCCAATCCTCAATCTTCAATCCTCAATCCTCAATCCTCAATCCTCAATCCTCAACCCTCAGTCCCAATCCTCAATTCTCAATTCTCAATCCTGAATCCTCAATCTTTAGCCCTCAGTCCTCAACAATCAATTGTCAATCCTCAATCCTCAATCCTCAATCCTCAACCCTCAATCGTCAGCCTTCAAACCTCAATACTCAATCTTCAATCCTCAATCCTCAATCCTCAATCCTCAAGCCTCATCCTTCAATCCTCAATACCCAATCCTCAATCTTCAATACTCAATCCTCAATCCTCAATTCTCAAAACTCAATCCTCAGTCCTCAGTCCTCAATCATCGATCCTCAACGCTCAGCTCTCATCCTCAATCCCCAATCCTCAATCCTCAATCCTCAATCCTCAATATTCAATCCTCAATAATCAATCTTCAATCCTCAATCCTCATTCCTCAAACCTCAATTCTGAATCCTCAATCCTGAATCCTCAATCTTCTGCCCTCAGTCCTCAACAATCAATTGTCAATCCTCAATCCTCAATATTCAATCCTCAATACTCAATCTTCAATCCTCAATCCGCAATCATCAATCCTCAATTCTCAATCGTCAGTCGTCAATCCTCAATCTTCAATACTCAATCGTCAGTCATCTGTCCTCAATCCTCAATCTTCAATCCTCAATCCTCAATCCTCAATCCCCAATCCTCAATCTTCAATCCTCAATACTCAATCTTCAATCCTCAATCCTCAATCCACAATCCTCAATCTTCAATCCTCAATACTCAATCTTCAATCCTCAATACTCAATCCTCAATCCTCAATATTCAATCCTCAATACTCAATCTTCAATCCTCAATCCGCAATCATCAATCCTCAATCCTCAATCCTCAGTCATCAATCCTCAATCTTGAATACTCAATACTCAATCTTCAATCCCCAATCCTCAATCTTCAATCCTCAATCCTCAATCCTCAATCCTCAATCCTCAATCCTCAATCCTCAATCTTCAATCCTCAACACTCAATCATCAACCTTCAATCCTCAATACTCAACCTTCAATCGTCAATCCTCAGTCCTCATCCTCAATCCTCAATCCTCAATCCTCAATCCTCAATCTTCAATCCTCAATACTCAATCTTCAATCCTCAATCCTCAATCCCCAGACCTCAAACCTCAATTCTGAATCCTCAATCCTCAATCCTCAATCCTCATTCTTCAATACTCAATACCCAGTCCTCAATCTTCAATCCTAAATCTTCAATCCTCAATTCTCAATCCTCAATCCCCAGTCCTCAGTCCTCAAACCGCAATCCTCAACCCTCAGCCCTCATAGTCAATCCTCAATCCTCAATTCTCAATACTCAATCTTCAATCCTCAATACTGAATCTTCAATCATCAATCCTCCACCCTCAATTTTCAATCCTCAATACTCAGTCCTCAATCGTCAATCCTCAATCCTCAATCCTCAATCCTCAACATTCTATCATCAATATTCAATCTTCAATCCTCAATCCTCAATCGTCAATGCTCAATCCTCAACCCTCAATGTTCAATCCTCAATACCCAATCCTCAATCTTCAATCCTCAATACTCAATCCTCAATCCTCAAGTCTCAATACTCAATCCTCAGTCCTCAGTCCTCAAACCTCAATCCTCAGCGCTCAGCTCTCATCCTCAATCCTATATCCTCAATCCTCAATCCTCAATCCTCAATATTCAATCCTCAATAATCAATCTTCATTCCTCAATCCTCAATCCTCAATCCTCATTCTTCAATCCTCAATCCTCAATCCTCAATCCTCAATCTTCAATCCTCAATCCTCAATCCTCAATCCTCAATCCTCATTCTTCAATCCTCAATACCCAGTCCTCAATCTTCAATCCTAAATCTTCAATCCTCAATTCTCAATCCTCAATCCCCAGTCCTCAGTCCTCAAACCGCAATCCTCAACCCTCAGCCCTCATAGTCAATCCTCAATCCTCAATTCTCAGTACTCAATCTTCAATCCTCGATACTGAATCTTCAATCATCAATCCTCAATCCTCAATTTTCAATCCTCAATACTCAGTCCTCAATCGTCAATCCTCAATCCTCAGTCCTCAATCCTCAATCTTCTATCATCAATATTCAATCTTCAATCCTCAATACTGAATCCTCAATCCTCAATCCTCAATCCTCAATTCTTAATCCTCAATACTCAATCCTCAATCGTCAATCCTCAATCCCCAATCCTTAATCTTCAATCCTCAATCCTCAATCCTCAATCCACAATCCTCAATATTCAATCCTCAATACTCAATCTTCAATCCTCAATCCTCAATCCTCAATCCTCAATCCTCAATCCTCATTCCTCAATCCTCAATCTTCTATCCTCAATACTCAATCTTCAATCCTCAATCCTCAATCCTCAATCCTCAATCCTCAGTCTTCAATCCTCAATACCCAATCCTCAATCTTGTATCCTCAATCCACAATCCTCAATTCTCAATCCTCAATCCTCAATCCTCAGACCTCAAACATCAGTACTCAACCCTCAGTCCTCGTCCTCAATCCACAGCCCTCAATCCTCAATCCTCAATCTTCAATCATCAATATTCAATCTTCAGTCCTCAGTCCTCAGTCCTCAATCCTCAATCCTCAATCCTCAATGTTCAATCCGCAATAGCCAATCCTCAATCCTCAGTCCTCAAACCTCAATCCTGAATCCTCAATCCTGAATCCTCAACCTTCAGACCTAAATCCTCAACAATCAGTTGTCAATTCTCAATCCTCAGTAGAGTATCATCAATTCACAGTTTTCAATACTCAATACTCAATCTGCAATCTTTAAATCTCTATCCACAAACATCAATTCCCATCACTCAACCCTCAGCTCTCAGTCCTCAATCCCCAGTCCTCAGTCCTCAAACCGCAATCCTCAACCCTCAGCCCTCATAGTCAATCCTCAATCCTCAATTCTCAATACTCAATCTTCAATCCTCAATACTGAATCTTCAATCATCAATCCTCCACCCTCAATTTTCAATCCTCAATACTCAGTCCTCAATCGTCAATCCTCAATCCTCAATCCTCAATCCTCAACATTCTATCATCAATATTCAATCTTCAATCCTCAATCCTCAATCGTCAATCCTCAATCCTCAATCCTCAATGTTCAATCCTCAATACCCAATCCTCAATCTTCAATCCTCAATACTCAATCCTCAATCCTCAAGTCTCAATACTCAATCCTCAGTCCTCAGTCCTCAAACCTCAATCCTCAGCGCTCAGCTCTCATCCTCAATCCTATATCCTCAATCCTCAATCCTCAATCCTCAATATTCAATCCTCAATAATCAATCTTCATTCCTCAATCCTCAATCCTCAATCCTGATTCTTCAATCCTCAATCCTCAATCCTCAATCCTCAATCTTCAATCCTCAATCCTCAATCCTCAATCCTCAATCCTCATTCTTCAATCCTCAATACCCAGTCCTCAATCTTCAATCCTAAATCTTCAATCCTCAATTCTCAATCCTCAATCCCCAGTCCTCAGTCCTCAAACCGCAATCCTCAACCCTCAGCCCTCATAGTCAATCCTCAATCCTCAATTCTCAGTACTCAATCTTCAATCCTCGATACTGAATCTTCAATCATCAATCCTCAATCCTCAATTTTCAATCCTCAATACTCAGTCCTCAATCGTCAATCCTCAATCCTCAGTCCTCAATCCTCAATCTTCTATCATCAATATTCAATCTTCAATCCTCAATACTGAATCCTCAATCCTCAATCCTCAATCCTCAATTCTTAATCCTCAATACTCAATCCTCAATCGTCAATCCTCAATCCCCAATCCTTAATCTTCAATCCTCAATCCTCAATCCTCAATCCACAATCCTCAATATTCAATCCTCAATACTCAATCTTCAATCCTCAATCCTAAATCTTCAATCCTCAATTCTCAATCCTCAATCCCCAGTACTCAGTCCTCAAACCGCAATCCTCAACCCTCAGCCCTCATAGTCAATCCTCAATCCTCAGTTCTCAATACTCAATCCCCAGTCCTCAGTCCTCAAACCGCAATCCTCAACCCTCAGCCCTCATAGTCAATCCTCAATACTCAATTCTCAATACTCAATCTTCAATCCTCAATACTGAATCTTCAATCATCAATCCTCAATCCTCAATTTTCAATCCTCAATACTCAGTCCTCAATCGTCAATCCTCAATCCTCAATCCTCAATCCTCAATCCTTAATCCTCAATACTCAATCCTCAATCGTCAATCCTCAATCCCCAATCCTTAATCTTCAATCCTCAATCCCCAATCCTCAATCCACTATCCTCAATATTCAATCCTCAATACTCAATCTTCAATCCTCAATCCTCAATCCTCAATCCTCAATCCTCAATCCTCATTCCTCAATCCTCAATCTTCTATCCTCAATACTCAATCTTCAATCCTCAATCCTCAATCCTCAATCCTCAATCCTCAGTCTTCAATCCTCAATACCCAATCCTCAATCTTGTATCCTCAATCCACAATCCTCAATTCTCAATCCTCAATCCTCAATCCTCAATCCTCAATCTTCAATCCTCAACACTCAATCATCAATCTTCAATCCTCAATACTCAATCTTCAATCGTAAATCCTCAGTCCTCATCCTCAATCCTCAATCCTCAAACCTCAATCCTCAATCCTCAATCTTCAATCCTCAATACTCAATCTTCAATCCTCAATCCTCAATCCTCAATCCTCAATGTTCAATCCTCAATACCCAATCCTCAATCTTCAATCTTCAATCCTCAATCCTCAATCCTCAATCCTCAATCCTCAATCCTCAACCCTCAATCGTCAGTCTTCAAACCTCAATACTCAATCTTCAATCCTCAATCCTCAATCTTCAATCCTCAATACTCAATCTTCAATCCTCCATACTCAATCCTCAATCCTCAATCTTCAACTCTCAATCCTCAATCCTCAATCCTCGATACTCATTCTTCAATCCTCAATACCCAATCCTCTATCTTCAATCCTCAATCCTCAATCCTCAATCCTCAATCCTCAATCCTCATTCTTCAATCCTCAATACCCAATCCTCTATCTTCAATTCTCAATCCTGAATCCTCAATTCTCAATCCTCAATCCTCAGTCCTCAGTCCTCAAACCACAATCCTCAACCCTCAGCCCTCATAGTCAATCCTCAATCCTCAATCCTCAATCCTCAATCTTCAATCCTCAATACCGAATCTTCAATCCTCAATCCTCAATCCTCAATCCTCAATTCTTAATCCTCAATACTCAATCCTCAATCTTCAACCCTCAACACTCAATCATCAATCTTCAATCCTCGGTACTCAATCTTCAATCCTCAATGCTCAATCCTCAACCTTCAATCCTCAATACTCAATCTTCAATCGTTAATCCTCAGTCCTGATCCTCAATCCTCAATCCACAATCCTCAATCCTCAATCTTCAATCCTCAATACTCAATCTTCAATCCTCAATCCTCAATCCTCAGACCTCAAACCTCAATTCTGAATCCTCAAACCTGATTCCTCAATCTTCAGCCCTCAGTCCTCAGCAATCAGGTGACAATCCTCAATCCTCAATAGAATAACCTCAATTCGCAGTTTTCGATACACAATACTCAATCTGCAATCTTCAAATCTCTATCCACAAACATCAATTCTCATCACTCAACCCTCAACACTCAGTCCCCAATCCTCAATCTTCAATCCTCAATCCTCAATCTTCAATCCTCAATACTCAACCTTCAATCCTCAATCCTCAATCCTCAATAGAATATCCTCAGTTCAGAGTTATCCATACGCAATACTCAATCTGCAATCTTCAAATCTCTATCCACAAACATCAATTCTCAACACTCAACCCTCAACACTCAGTCCCCAATCCTCAATCTTCAATCCTCAATCCTCAATCCTCAATCCTCAATCCTCAACCCTCAGTCCCAATCCTCAATTCTCAATTCTCAATCCTGAATCCTCAATCTTTAGCCCTCAGTCCTCAACAATCAATTGTCAATCCTCAATCCTCAATCCTCAATCCTCAACCCTCAATCGTCAGCCTTCAAACCTCAATACTCAATCTTCAATCCTCAATCCTCAATCCTCAATCCTCAAGCCTCATCCTTCAATCCTCAATACCCAATCCTCAATCTTCAATACTCAATCCTCAATCCTCAATTCTCAAAACTCAATCCTCAGTCCTCAGTCCTCAATCATCGATCCTCAACGCTCAGCTCTCATCCTCAATCCCCAATCCTCAATCCTCAATCCTCAATCCTCAATATTCAATCCTCAATAATCAATCTTCAATCCTCAATCCTCATTCCTCAAACCTCAATTCTGAATCCTCAATCCTGAATCCTCAATCTTCTGCCCTCAGTCCTCAACAATCAATTGTCAATCCTCAATCCTCAATATTCAATCCTCAATACTCAATCTTCAATCCTCAATCCGCAATCATCAATCCTCAATTCTCAATCGTCAGTCGTCAATCCTCAATCTTCAATACTCAATCGTCAGTCATCTGTCCTCAATCCTCAATCTTCAATCCTCAATCCTCAATCCTCAATCCCCAATCCTCAATCTTCAATCCTCAATACTCAATCTTCAATCCTCAATCCTCAATCCACAATCCTCAATCTTCAATCCTCAATACTCAATCTTCAATCCTCAATACTCAATCCTCAATCCTCAATATTCAATCCTCAATACTCAATCTTCAATCCTCAATCCGCAATCATCAATCCTCAATCCTCAATCCTCAGTCATCAATCCTCAATCTTGAATACTCAATACTCAATCTTCAATCCCCAATCCTCAATCTTCAATCCTCAATCCTCAATCCTCAATCCTCAATCCTCAATCCTCAATCCTCAATCTTCAATCCTCAACACTCAATCATCAACCTTCAATCCTCAATACTCAACCTTCAATCGTCAATCCTCAGTCCTCATCCTCAATCCTCAATCCTCAATCCTCAATCCTCAATCTTCAATCCTCAATACTCAATCTTCAATCCTCAATCCTCAATCCCCAGACCTCAAACCTCAATTCTGAATCCTCAATCCTCAATCCTCAATCCTCATTCTTCAATACTCAATACCCAGTCCTCAATCTTCAATCCTAAATCTTCAATCCTCAATTCTCAATCCTCAATCCCCAGTCCTCAGTCCTCAAACCGCAATCCTCAACCCTCAGCCCTCATAGTCAATCCTCAATCCTCAATTCTCAATACTCAATCTTCAATCCTCAATACTGAATCTTCAATCATCAATCCTCCACCCTCAATTTTCAATCCTCAATACTCAGTCCTCAATCGTCAATCCTCAATCCTCAATCCTCAATCCTCAACATTCTATCATCAATATTCAATCTTCAATCCTCAATCCTCAATCGTCAATGCTCAATCCTCAACCCTCAATGTTCAATCCTCAATACCCAATCCTCAATCTTCAATCCTCAATACTCAATCCTCAATCCTCAAGTCTCAATACTCAATCCTCAGTCCTCAGTCCTCAAACCTCAATCCTCAGCGCTCAGCTCTCATCCTCAATCCTATATCCTCAATCCTCAATCCTCAATCCTCAATATTCAATCCTCAATAATCAATCTTCATTCCTCAATCCTCAATCCTCAATCCTCATTCTTCAATCCTCAATCCTCAATCCTCAATCCTCAATCTTCAATCCTCAATCCTCAATCCTCAATCCTCAATCCTCATTCTTCAATCCTCAATACCCAGTCCTCAATCTTCAATCCTAAATCTTCAATCCTCAATTCTCAATCCTCAATCCCCAGTCCTCAGTCCTCAAACCGCAATCCTCAACCCTCAGCCCTCATAGTCAATCCTCAATCCTCAATTCTCAGTACTCAATCTTCAATCCTCGATACTGAATCTTCAATCATCAATCCTCAATCCTCAATTTTCAATCCTCAATACTCAGTCCTCAATCGTCAATCCTCAATCCTCAGTCCTCAATCCTCAATCTTCTATCATCAATATTCAATCTTCAATCCTCAATACTGAATCCTCAATCCTCAATCCTCAATCCTCAATTCTTAATCCTCAATACTCAATCCTCAATCGTCAATCCTCAATCCCCAATCCTTAATCTTCAATCCTCAATCCTCAATCCTCAATCCACAATCCTCAATATTCAATCCTCAATACTCAATCTTCAATCCTCAATCCTCAATCCTCAATCCTCAATCCTCAATCCTCATTCCTCAATCCTCAATCTTCTATCCTCAATACTCAATCTTCAATCCTCAATCCTCAATCCTCAATCCTCAATCCTCAGTCTTCAATCCTCAATACCCAATCCTCAATCTTGTATCCTCAATCCACAATCCTCAATTCTCAATCCTCAATCCTCAATCCTCAGACCTCAAACATCAGTACTCAACCCTCAGTCCTCGTCCTCAATCCACAGCCCTCAATCCTCAATCCTCAATCTTCAATCATCAATATTCAATCTTCAGTCCTCAGTCCTCAGTCCTCAATCCTCAATCCTCAATCCTCAATGTTCAATCCGCAATAGCCAATCCTCAATCCTCAGTCCTCAAACCTCAATCCTGAATCCTCAATCCTGAATCCTCAACCTTCAGACCTAAATCCTCAACAATCAGTTGTCAATTCTCAATCCTCAGTAGAGTATCATCAATTCACAGTTTTCAATACTCAATACTCAATCTGCAATCTTTAAATCTCTATCCACAAACATCAATTCCCATCACTCAACCCTCAGCTCTCAGTCCTCAATCCCCAGTCCTCAGTCCTCAAACCGCAATCCTCAACCCTCAGCCCTCATAGTCAATCCTCAATCCTCAATTCTCAATACTCAATCTTCAATCCTCAATACTGAATCTTCAATCATCAATCCTCCACCCTCAATTTTCAATCCTCAATACTCAGTCCTCAATCGTCAATCCTCAATCCTCAATCCTCAATCCTCAACATTCTATCATCAATATTCAATCTTCAATCCTCAATCCTCAATCGTCAATCCTCAATCCTCAATCCTCAATGTTCAATCCTCAATACCCAATCCTCAATCTTCAATCCTCAATACTCAATCCTCAATCCTCAAGTCTCAATACTCAATCCTCAGTCCTCAGTCCTCAAACCTCAATCCTCAGCGCTCAGCTCTCATCCTCAATCCTATATCCTCAATCCTCAATCCTCAATCCTCAATATTCAATCCTCAATAATCAATCTTCATTCCTCAATCCTCAATCCTCAATCCTGATTCTTCAATCCTCAATCCTCAATCCTCAATCCTCAATCTTCAATCCTCAATCCTCAATCCTCAATCCTCAATCCTCATTCTTCAATCCTCAATACCCAGTCCTCAATCTTCAATCCTAAATCTTCAATCCTCAATTCTCAATCCTCAATCCCCAGTCCTCAGTCCTCAAACCGCAATCCTCAACCCTCAGCCCTCATAGTCAATCCTCAATCCTCAATTCTCAGTACTCAATCTTCAATCCTCGATACTGAATCTTCAATCATCAATCCTCAATCCTCAATTTTCAATCCTCAATACTCAGTCCTCAATCGTCAATCCTCAATCCTCAGTCCTCAATCCTCAATCTTCTATCATCAATATTCAATCTTCAATCCTCAATACTGAATCCTCAATCCTCAATCCTCAATCCTCAATTCTTAATCCTCAATACTCAATCCTCAATCGTCAATCCTCAATCCCCAATCCTTAATCTTCAATCCTCAATCCTCAATCCTCAATCCACAATCCTCAATATTCAATCCTCAATACTCAATCTTCAATCCTCAATCCTCAATCCTCAATCCTCAATCCTCAATCCTCATTCCTCAATCCTCAATCTTCTATCCTCAATACTCAATCTTCAATCCTCAATCCTCAATCCTCAATCCTCAATCCTCAGTCTTCAATCCTCAATACCCAATCCTCAATCTTGTATCCTCAATCCACAATCCTCAATTCTCAATCCTCAATCCTCAATCCTCAGACCTCAAACATCAGTACTCAACCCTCAGTCCTCGTCCTCAATCCACAGCCCTCAATCCTCAATCCTCAATCTTCAATCATCAATATTCAATCTTCAGTCCTCAGTCCTCAGTCCTCAATCCTCAATCCTCAATCCTCAATGTTCAATCCGCAATAGCCAATCCTCAATCCTCAGTCCTCAAACCTCAATCCTGAATCCTCAATCCTGAATCCTCAACCTTCAGACCTAAATCCTCAACAATCAGTTGTCAATTCTCAATCCTCAGTAGAGTATCATCAATTCACAGTTTTCAATACTCAATACTCAATCTGCATTCTTTAAATCTCTATCCACAAACATCAATTCCCATCACTCAACCCTCAACACTCAGTACCCAATCCTCAATCTTCAATCCTCTATCCTCAATCCTCAATCCTCAATCCTCAATCCTCAATCCTCAATCCTCAATCCTCAATCCTCAATCCTCAATCTTCAATCCTCAATACTCAATCTTCAATCCTCAATACTCAATCCTCAATCCTCAATAGTCAATCCTCAATACTGAATCTTCAATCCTCAATCCGCAATCATCAATCCTCAATCCTCAATCCTCAGTCATCAATCCTCAATCTTGAATACTCAACACTCAATCTTCAATCCCCAATCCTCAATCTTCAATCCTCAATCCTCAATCCTCAATCCTCAATCCTCAATCCTCAATCTTCAATCCTCAACACTCAATCATCAATCTTCAATCCTCAATACTCAATCTTCAATCGTCAATCCTCGGTCCTCATCCTCAATCCTCAAACCTCAATCCTCAATCGTCAGTCTTCAAACCTCAATACTCAATCTTCAATCCTCAATCCTCAAACTTCAATCCTCAATACTCAATCTTCAATCCTCCATACTCAATCCTCAATCCTCAATCTTCAACTCTCAATCCTCAATCCTCAATCCTCAATACTCATTCTTCAATCCTCAATACCCAATCCTCTATCTTCAATCCTCAATCCTCAATCCTCAATCCTCAATCCTCATTCTTCAATCCTCAATACCCAATCCTCTATCTTCAATCCTCAATCCTGAATCCTCAATTCTCAATCCTCAATCCTCAGTCCTCAGTCCTCAAACCACAATCCTCAACCCTCAGCCTTCATAGTCAATCCTCAATCCTCAATCCTCAATCCTCAATCTTCAATCCTCAATACTGAATCTTCAATCCTCAATCCACAATCCTCAATCCTCAATTCTTAATCCTCAATACTCAATCCTCAATCTTCAACCCTCAACACTCAATCATCAATCTTCAATCCTCGATACTCAATCTTCAATCCTCAATGCTCAATCCTCAACCTTCAATCCTCAATACTCAATCTTCAATCGTTAATCCTCAGTCCTGATCCTCAATCCTCAATCCGCAATCCTCAATCCTTAATCTTCAATCCTCAATACTCAATCTTCAATCCTCAATCCTCAATCCTCAGACCTCAAACCTCAATTCTGAATCCTCAAACCTGATTCCTCAATCTTCAGCCCTCAGTCCTCAGCAATCAGGTGACAATCCTCAATCCTCAATAGAATAACCTCAATTCGCAGTTTTCGATACACAATACTCAATCTGCAATCTTCAAATCTCTATCCACAAACATCAATTCTCATCACTCAACCCTCAACACTCAGTCCCCAATCCTCAATCTTCAATCCTCAATCCTCAATCTTCAATCCTCAATACTCAACCTTCAATCCTCAATCCTCAATCCTCAATAGAATATCCTCAGTTCAGAGTTTTCCATACGCAATACTCAATCTGCAATCTTCAAATCTCTATCCACAAACATCAATTCTCATCACTCAACCCTCAACACTCAGTCGCCAATCCTCAATCTTCAATCCTCAATCCTCAATCCTCAATCCTCTATCCTCAACCCTCAGTCCCAATCCTCAATTCTCAATTCTCAATCCTGAATCCTCAATCTTTAGCCCTCAGTCCTCAACAATCAATTGTCAATCCTCAATCCTCAATCCTCAATCCTCAACCCTCAATCGTCAGCCTTCAAATCTCAATACTCAATCTTCAATCCTCAATCCTCAATCCTCAATCCTCAAGCCTCATCCTTCAATCCTCAATACCCAATCCTCAATCTTCAATACTCAATCCTCAATCCTCAATTCTCAAAACTCAATCCTCAGTCCTCAGTCCTCAAACCTCGATCCTCAACGCTCAGCTCTCATCCTCAATCCCCAATCCTCAATCCTCAATCCTCAATCCTCAATATTCAATCCTCAATAATCAATCTTCAATCCTCAATCCTCATTCCTCAAACCTCAATTCTGAATCCTCAATCCTGAATCCTCAATCTTCTGCCCTCAGTCCTCAACAATCAATTGTCAATCCTCAATCCTCAATATTCAATCCTCAATACTCAATCTTCAATCCTCAATCCGCAATCATCAATCCTCAATTCTCAATCGTCAGTCGTCAATCCTCAATCTTCAATACTCAATCGTCAGTCATCTGTCCTCAATCCTCAATCTTCAATCCTCAATCCTCAATCCTCAATCCCCAATCCTCAATCTTCAATCCTCAATACTCAATCTTCAATCCTCAATCCTCAATCCTCAATCCTCAATCTTCAATCCTCAATACTCAATCTTCAATCCTCAATACTCAATCCTCAATCCTCAATATTCAATCCTCAATACTCAATCTTCAATCCTCAATCCGCAATCATCAATCCTCAATCCTCAATCCTCAGTCATCAATCCTCAATCTTCAATCCTCAACACTCAATCATCAACCTTCAATCCTCAATACTCAATCTTCAATCGTCAATCCTCAGTCCTCATCCTCAATCCTCAATCCTCAATCCTCAATCCTCAATCTTCAATCCTCAATACTCAACCTTCAATCCTCAATCCTCAATCCTCAGACCTCAAACCTCAATTCTGAATCCTCAATCCTCAATCCTCAATCCTCATTCTTCAATACTCAATACCCAGTCCTCAATCTTCAATCCTAAATCTTCAATCCTCAATTCTCAATCCTCAATCCCCAGTCCTCAGCCCTCAAACCGCAATCCTCAACCCTCAGCCCTCATAGTCAATCCTCAATCCTCAATTCTCAATACTCAATCTTCAATCCTCAATACTGAATCTTCAATCATCAATCCTCCACCCTCAATTTTCAATCCTCAATACTCAGTCCTCAATCGTCAATCCTCAATCCTCAATCCTCAATCCTCAACCTTCTATCATCAATATTCAATCTTCAATCCTCAATCCTCAATCCTCAATCCTCAATCCTCAATCCTCAATGTTCAATCCTCAATACCCAATCCTCAATCTTCAATCCTCAATACTCAATCCTCAATCCTCAAGTCTCAATACTCAATCCTCAGTCCTCAGTCCTCAAACCTCAATCCTCAGCGCTCAGCTCTCATCCTCAATCCTATATCCTCAATCCTCAATCCTCAATCCTCAATATTCAATCCTCAATAATCAATCTTCATTCCTCAATCCTCAATCCTCAATCCTCATTCTTCAATCCTCAATCCTCAATCCTCAATCCTCAATCTTCAATCCTCAATCCTCAATCCTCAATCCTCAATCCTCATTCTTCAATCCTCAATACCCAGTCCTCAATCTTCAATCCTAAATCTTCAATCCTCAATTCTCAATCCTCAATCCCCAGTCCTCAGTCCTCAAACCGCAATCCTCAACCCTCAGCCCTCATAGTCAATCCTCAATCCTCAATTCTCAGTACTCAATCTTCAATCCTCAATACTGACTCTTCAATCATCAATCCTCAATCCTCAATTTTCAATCCTCAATACTCAGTCCTCAATCGTCAATCCTCAATCCTCAGTCCTCAATCCTCAATCTTCTATCATCAATATTCAATCTTCAATCCTCAATACTGAATCTTCAATACTCAATCCTCAATCCTCAATTCTTAATCCTCAATACTCAATCCTCAATCGTCAATCCTCAATCCCCAATCGTTAATCTTCAATCCTCAATCCTCAATCCTCAATCCACAATCCTCAATATTCAATCCTCAATACTCAATCTTCAATCCTCAATCGTCAATCCTCAATCCTCAAACCTCAATCCTCATTCCTCAATCCTCAATCTTCTATCCTCAATACTCAATCTTCAATCCTCAATCCTCAATCCTCAATCCTCAATCCTCATTCTTCAATCCTCAATACCCAATCCTCAATCTTGTATCCTCAATCCACAATCCTCAATTCTCAATCCTCAATCCTCAATCCTCAGACCTCAAACATCAATACTCAACCCTCAGTCCTCGTCCTCAATCCACAGCCCTCAATCCTCAATCCTCAATCTTCAATCATCAATATTCAATCTTCAGTCCTCAATCCTCAGTCCTCAATCCTCAATCCTCAATCCTCAATGTTCAATCCGCAATAGCCAATCCTCAATCCTCAGTCCTCAAACCTCAATCCTGAATCCTCAATCCTGAATCCTCAATCTTCAGACCTAAATCCTCAACAATCAGTTGTCAATTCTCAATCCTCAATAGAATATCATCAATTCACAGTTTTCAATACTCAATACTCAATCTGCAATCTTTAAATCTCTATCCACAAACATCAATTCCCATCACTCAACCCTCAGCTCTCAGTCCCCAATCCTCAATCCTCAGTTCTTAATCCTCAATACTCAATCCTCAATCGTCAATCCTCAATCCCCAATCCTTAATTTTCAATCCTCAATCCTCAATCCTCAATCCCCAATCCTCAATCTTCAATCCTCAATCCTCAATCCTCAATCCTCATTCTTCAATACTCAATACCCAATCCTCAATCTTCAATCCTCAATCCTAAATCCTCAATTCTCAATCCTCAATCCTCATTCCTCAGTCCTAAAACCTCAACCATCTACCCTCAGCCCTCATCCTCAATCCACAATCCTCATTCCTCAATCCTCTGCCTTCAATCCTCAATTCTCAATCTTCAATACTCAATCCTCAATCCTCAATTCTCAATCCTCAATCCTCAGTCCACAGTCCTCAAACCTCAATCCTCAACGCACAACTCTCATCCTCAATCCTCAATCCTCAATCCTCAATACTCAATAGAATATCCTGAATTCTCACGATTCAATACTCAAACCTCAAACCTCAAACCTCAGCCCTCATCCTCAATCCTCGATCGTCAATCCACAATCCTCAACCCTCAATCCTCAACACTCAATCCTCAGTCCTCAGTCCTCAATCCTCAATCCTCAACCCTCAGCCCTCATCGTCAATCCTCAAACCTCAATTCTCAATCCTCAACCGTCAATCCTCAATCCCCAATCCTTAATCTTCAATCCTCAATCCTCAATCCTCAATCCACAATCCTCAATATTCAATCCTCAATACTCAATCTTCAATCCTCAATCCGCAATCCTCAATCCTCAATCCTCAATCCTCAATCCTCAATCCTCAATCTTGAATCCTCAATATTCAATCTTCAATCCCCAATCCTCAATCTTCAATCCTCAATCCTCAATCCTCAATCCTCAATCCTCAATCCTCAATCCTCAATCCTCAATCTTCAACCCTCAACACTCAATCATCAATCTTCAATCCTCGATACTCAATCTTCAATCCTCAATGCTCAATCCTCAACCTTCAATCCTCAATACTCAATCTTCAATCGTTAATCCTCAGTCCTGATCCTCAATCCTCAACCCGCAATCCTCAATCCTCAATCCTCAATCCTCAATCCTCAATCCTCAACCCTCAGTCCCAATCCTCAACTCTCAATTCTCAATCCTGAATCCTCAATCTTTAGCCCTCAGTCCTCAACAATCAATTGTCAATCCTCAATCCTCAATCCTCAATCCTCAACCCTCAATCGTCAGCCTTCAAATCTCAATACTCAATCTTCAATCCTCAATCCTCAATCCTCAATCCTCAAGCCTCATCCTTCAATCCTCAATACCCAATCCTCAATCTTCAATACTCAATCCTCAATCCTCAATTCTCAAAACTCAATCCTCAGTCCTCAGTCCTTAGACCTCGATCCTCAACGCTCAACTCTCATCCTCAATCCCCAATCCTCAATCATCAATCCTCTATCCTCAATATTCAATCCTCAATAATCAATCTTCAATCCTCAATCCTCATTCCTCAAACCTCAATTCTGAATCCTCAATCCTGAATCCTCTATCTTGTGCCCTCAGTACTCAACAATCAATTGTCAATCCTCAATCCTCAATATTCAATCCTCAATACTCAATCTTCAATCCTCAATCCGCAATCATCAATCCTCAATTCTCAATCGTCAGTCATCAATCCTCAATCTTCAATACTCAATCGTCAGTCATCTGTCCTCAATCCTCAATCCTCAATCCTCGTTCCTCAAACCTCAATCCTCAACCCTCAGTCCCCATCCTCAAATCTCAATTCTCAATCCTGAATCCTCAATCCTCTATCTTCAATCCTCAATAATCAATCTCCAATCCTAGATCACCAATCCCCAATGCTCAATCCTTAAACCTCAATCTTCAATCCTCAATCCCCAGTCCTCAATCTTCAATCCTCAATGCTCAGTCCTCAATCCTCAATCCTCAGTCCTCAATCCTCAATCCACAATCCACAAACCTCAATCCTCAACCGTCAGTCCTCGTCCTCAATCCTCAACACTCAATCCTCAATCCTCAGTCTTCAATCGTCAATACTAAATCTTCAATCCTCAATCTTCAGTCCTCAATCCTCAATCCTCAATCCTCAATATTCAACACACAAACCTCAACCATCTATCCTCAATACTCAACCATCAATACTCAATTCTCAATACTCAATAGAATATCCTGAATTCTCATGGTTCAATACTCAATCCACAATATTCAATAATCAAATCTCAATCCTCAAACATCAATTCTCAACACTTAATCCTCAACACTCAGTCCTCTCTCTTCAATCCTCCATCCTCAACCATCAATCCTCAAGCGTCAATCCTCAATCCTCAATCCTCAACCCTCAATCCTCAGTCCTCAAACCTCAATCCTCAATCATCAATCCTCAAACCTCAATCCTCAGTCCTCAAACCACAATCCTGAATCGTCAATCCTGAAACCTCAATCTTCAGCCTTCAGTCCTCAACAATCAGTTGTCAATCCTCAATCCTCAATAGAATATCCTCAGTTCAGAGCTTTCCATACGCAATACTCAATCTGCAATCTTCAAATCTCTATCCACAAACATCAATTCTCATCACTCAACCCTCAACACTCAGTCCCCAATCCTCAATCTTCAATCCTCAATCCTCAATCCTCAATCCCCAATCCTCAACCTTCAATCCTCAATACTCAATCTTCAATCCTCAATCCTCAATCCTCAATCCTCAATCTTCAATCCTCAATCCTCAATTCTCAATCCTCAATCCTCATTCTTCTATCCTCAATACCCAGTCCTCAATCTTCAATCCTCAATAATCAATCTCCAATCCTAGATCCCCAATCCCCAATCCTCAATCCTTAATACTCAATCTTCATTCCTCAATCCCTAGTCCTCAATCTTCAATCCTCAATACTCAATCTTCAATCCTCAATCCTCAATCCTCAGACCTCAAACCTCAATTCTCAATCCTCAATCCTGAATCCTCAATCTTCAGCCCTCTGTCCTCAACAATCAGGTGTCAATCCTCAATCCTCAATAGAATATCCTCAATTCGCAGTTTTCGATACACAATACTCAATCTGCAATCTTCAAATCTCTATCCACAAACATCAATTCTCATCACTCAACCCTCAACACTCAGTCCTCAATGTTCAATCCTCAATCCTCAATCCTCAATCTTCAATCTTCAATCATCAATATTCAATCTTCAATACTCAATCCTCGATCCTCAATCCTCGATCCTCAATCCTCAATCCTCAATGTTCAATCCTCAATCCTCAATCCTCAATCTTCGATCCTCAATACTCAACCTTCAATCCTCAATCCTCAATCCTCAATCCTCAGTCCTCATTCTTCAATCCTCAATACCCAATCCTCAATCTTCAATCCTCAATCCTCAATCACCAATTCTCAATCCTCAATCCTCAATCCTCAGACCTCAAGCATCAATACTCAACCCTCAGTCCTCGTCCTCAATCCACTACCCTCAATCCTCAATCCTCAATCTTCAATCACCAATACTCAATCTTCAATCCTCAATCCTCAATCCTCAATCCTCGATCCTCAATCCTCAATCCTCAATGTTCAATCCTCAATACCCAATCCTCAATTTTCAATCCTCAATCCTCAATGCTCAATATTCATTCCTCAATCCTCAATCCTCAATCTTCAATCCTCAATCCTCAATCCTCAATCCTCAATCTTCAATCCTCAAACCTCAATCCTCAGTCCTCAAACCACAATCCTGAATCCTCAATCCTGGAACCTCAATCTTCAGCCCTCAGTCCTCAACAATCAGGTGACAATCCTCAATCCTCAATAGAATAACCTCAATTCGCAGTTTTCGATACACAATACTCAATCTGCAATCTTCAAATCTCTATCCACAAACATCAATTCTCATCACTCAACCCTCAACACTCAGTCCTCAATGTTCAATCCTCAATCCTCAATCCTCAATCTTCAATCCTCAATACTCAATCTTCAATCCTCAATCCTCAATCCTCAATCCTCAGTCCTCATTCTTCAATCCTCAATACCCAATCCTCAATCTTCAATCCTCAATCCTCAATCACCAATTCTCAATCCTCAATCCTCAATCCTCAGACCTCAAGCATCAATACTCAACCCTCAGTCCTCGTCCTCAATCCACTACCCTCAATCCTCAATCCTCAATCTTCAATCATCAATATTCAATCTTCAATCCTCAATCCTCAATCCTCAATCCTCGATCCTCAATCCTCAATCCTCAATGTTCAATCCTCAATACCCAATCCTCAATTTTCAATCCTCAATCCTCAATGCTCAATGTTCATTCCTCAATCCTCAATCCTCAATCTTCAATCCTCAATCCTCAATCCTCAATCCTCAATCCTCAATCCTCAATGTTCAATCCTCAATCCTCAATCCTCAATCTTCAATCCTCAATACTCAACCTTCAATCCTCAATACCCAATCCTCAATCTTCAATCCTCAATCCTAAATCCTCAATTCTCAATCCTAGATCCTCAGTCCTCAGTCCTAAAACCTCAACCATCAACCCTCAGCCCTGATCCTCAATCCGCAATCCTCATTCCTCAATCCTCAATACTCAATAGAATATGCTGAATTCTCACGATTCAATACTCAAACCTCAAACCTCAAACCCCAGCCCTCATCCTCAATCCTCAATCCTTAATTCACAATCCTCAACCCTCAATCCTCAACACTCAATCCTCAGTCCTCTGTCCTCAATCCTCAATCCTCAACCCTCAGCCCTCATCGTCAATCCTCAAACCTCAATTCTCAATCCTCAACCGTCAACCCTCAATACTCAATCTGCAATCCTCAATCCTCAATTCTCAATCCTCAATACTCAATCCTCAATCGACAATCCTCAATACCCAATCCTCAATCTTCAATCCTCAATCCTCAATCCTCAATCCTCAATCCTCAATCTTCAATCCTCAAACCTCATTCTTCAATCCTCAACACCAAATCCTCAATCTTCAATCCTCAAACCTCAATCCTCTATTCTCAATCCTCAGTCCTCAATCCTCAGACCTCAAACATCAATACTCAACCCTCAGTCCTCGTCCTCAATACACAACCCTCAATCCTCAATCCTCAATCTTCAATCATCAATATTCAATCTTCAATCCTCAATCCTCAATCCTCAGTCCTCAAACCTCAATTCTGAATCCTCAATCCTGAATCCTCAATCTTCAGCCCTCATTCCTCAACAATCAGCTGTCAATCCTCAATCCTCAATCCTCAATCCTCAATCCTCAATCCTCAATCCCCAATCCTCAATCTTCAATCCTCAATACTCAATCTTCAATCCTCAATCCTCAATCCTCAATCCTCAATCCTCAATCCCCAATCCTCAATCTTCAATCCTCAATACTCAATCTTCAATTCTCAATCCTCAATCCTCAATCCTCAATCTTCAATCCTCAATCCTCAATTCTCAATCCTCAATCCTCATTCTTCTATCCTCAATACCCAGTCCTCAATCTTCAATCCTCAATAATCAATCTCCAATCATAGATCCCCAATCCCCAATCCTCAATCCTTAATACTCAATCTGCAATCCTCAATCCCTAGTCCTCAATCTTCAATCCTCAATACTCAATCTTCAATCCTCAATCCTCAATCCTCAGACCTCAAACCTCAATTCTGAATCCTCAATCCTGAATCCTCAATCTTCAGCCCTCTGTCCTCAACAATCAGGTGACAATCCTCAATCCTCAATAGAATGTCCTCAATTCGCAGTTTTCGATACACAATACTCAATCTGCAATCTTCAAATCTCTATCCACAAACATCAATTCTCATCACTCAACACTCAACACTCAGTCCTCAATGTTCAATCCTCAATCCTCAATTCTCAATCTTCAATCTTCAATCATCAATATTCAATCTTCAATACTCAATCCTCAATCCTCAATCCTCGATACTCAATCCTCAATCCTCAATGTTCAATCCTGAATCCTCAATCCTCATTCTTCAATCCTCAATACCCAATCCTCAATCTTCAATACTCAATCCTCAATCACCAATTCTCAATCCTCAATCCTCAATCCTCAGACCTCAAGCATCAATACTCAACCCTCGGTCCTCGTCCTCAATCCACTACCCTCAATCCTCAAACCTCAATCTTCAATCATCAATATTCAATCTTCAATCCTCAATCCTCAATCCTCAATCCTTGATCCTCAATCCTCAATCCTCAATCCTCAATCCTCAATCCTCAATCCTCAATCCTCAGTCCTCAAACCTCGATTCTGAATTCTCAATCCTGAATCCTCAATCTTCAGCCCTCAGTCCTCAACAATCAGTTGTCAATCCTCAATCCTCAATAGAATATCCTCAATTCACAGGTTCCAATACTCAATACTCAATCTGCAATCTTCAAATCTCTATCCACAAACATCAATCCTCATCACTCAACCCTCAACACTTAGTCCCCAATACTCAATCTTCAATTCTCAATCCTCAATCCTCAATCCTCAATCCTCAATCCTCAATCTTCAATCCTCAATATTCAATCTTCAATCCTCAATCCTCAATCCACGATCCTCAATCCTCAATCCTCAATCGTCAATCTCCAATCCTGAATACTCAATCTTCAATCCTCAATCCTCAATCGCCCATCCTCCATCCTCATTCTTCAATCCTCAATACCCTATCCTCAATCATCAATCCTCAATCCTCAATCCTCAATTCTCAATCCTCAATCCTCAGTCCTGAGCCCTCAAACCTCAATCTTCAACCCTCAGCCCTCATACTCAATCCTCAATCCTCAATCCTCAATCCTCAACCCTCAATACTCAATCTTCAATCTTCAATCCTCAGTCCTCAAACCACAATTCTGAATCCTCAATCCTGAATCCTCAATCTTCAAACCTCAGTCCTCAACAATCAGTTGTCAACCCTCAATCCCCAATAGAGTATCCTCAATTCACAGTTTTCAATACTCAATACCCAATCTGCAATCTTCAAATCTCTATCCACAAACATCAATTATCATCACTCAACCCTCAACACTCAGTCCTCAATGTTCAATCCTCAATCCTCACTTCTCAATCTTCAATCCTCAATACTCAATCATTAATCCTCAATCCTCAATCCTCAATCTTCAATCCTCAATCCCCAATACTCAATTCTCAACCCTCAATCCTCCATCCTCAATCATCAATCCTCAATCTTCAATACTCAATCCTCAATCCTCAATCCTCAATCCTCAATCCTCAATAATCAATCCTCAATCTTCAACCCTCAATGCTCAACCTTTAATCCTCAATCCTCAATCCCCAATCTTCAATCCTCAATCCTCAATCCTCAATCCTCAATCCTCAATCCTCAATCCTCAATCGTCAATCCTCAATCTTCAATCCTCAATACTCAATCTTCAATCCTCAATCCTCAATCCTCAATCCTCAATCCTCAATCCTCAATCCTCAATCCTCAATCCTCAATCCTCAATCCTCAATCCTCAATCCTCAATCCTCAATCTTCAATCCTCAATGCTCAATCTTCAATCCTCAATACTCAATACTCAATCTTCAATCCTCAATCCTCAATCCTCAATCCTCAATCCTCAATTCTCAATGTTCAATCCTCAATACCCAATCTTCAATCTTCAATCCTCGATCCTCAATCCTCAATCCCCAATCCTCAATCCTCAATCCACAGTCCTCAAACCACAGTCCTGAATCCTCAATTCTGAATCCTCAATCTTCAGCCCTCAGTCCTCAACAATCACTTGTCAATCCTCAATCCTCACTAGAGTATCCTCAGTTCAGAGTTTTCCATACGCAATACTCAATCTGCAATCTTCATATCTCTATCCACAAACATCAATTCTCATCACTCAACCATCAACTCTCAGTCCCCAATCCTCAATCTTCAATCGTCAATCCTCAATTCTCAATCCTCAATCCTCAATCCTCAATCCCCAATCCTCAATCTTCAATACTCAATCCTCAATCCTCAATCCACAATCCTCAATCCTCAATCCTCAATCCTCAATCCTCAATGTTCAATCCGCAATCCCCAATACTCAATCCTCAATCCTCAATACTTAATCCTCAATCATCAATCCTCAATCTTCAATATTAAGTCCTCAATCCTCAATCCTCAATCCTCAATCCTCAATCATCAATCCTCAATCTTCAATCCTCAATGCTCAACCTTTAATCCTCAATCCTCAATCCTCAGTCTTCAATCCTCAGTCCTCAATCCTCAATCCTCAATCCTCAATCCTCAATCCTCAATCCTCAATCCTCAATCTTCAATCCTCAATACTCAATCTTCAATCCTCAATCCTCAATCCTCAATCCTCAGGCCTCATTCTTCAATCCTCAATACCCAATCCTCAATCTTCAATCGTCAATCCTCAATCCTCAATCCTCAATCCACAATCCTGAATCTTCAATTCTCAATACTCAATATTCAACTCTCAAACCTCAGTCCTCAATCCTCAACCTTCAATCCTCAATCCTCAATCCTCAATCCTCAATGCTCATCCTTCAATCCTCAATACCCAATCCTCAATCTTCAATCCTCAATCCTCAATCCCCAATTCTCAATCCTCAATCCTCAATCCTCAGACCTCAAACATCAATCCTCAATCCTCAATCCTCAATCCTCAATCCTCAATACTCAATCCTCAATCCTCAATCATCAATCCTCAATACTCAATCTTCAATCCTCAATACTCAATTCTCAATCCTCAATACTCAATCCTCAATCGTCAATCCTCAATCCCCAATCCTCAATCTTCAATACTCAATCCTCAATCCTCAATCCTCAATCCACAATCCTCAATCTTCAATCCTCAATACTCAATCTTCAATCCTCAATCCTCAATCCTCAATCCTCAATCCTCAATCCTCAATCCTCAATCCTCAGTCCTCAATCCTCAATCTTCAATCCTCAATACTCAATCTTCAATCCTCAATCCTCAATCCTCAATCCTCAATCCTCATTCTTCAATCCTCAATACCCAATCCTCAATCTTCAGTCCTCAATCCTCAATCCTCAATTCTCAATCCTCAATCCTCAATCCTCAGACCTCAGACATCAATATTCAACCCTCAGTCCTCGTCCTCAATCCACAACTCTCAATCCTCAATCATCAATCTTCAATCATCAATATTCAATCTTCAATCCTCAATCCTCAATCCACAATTCTCAATCCTCTATCCTCAATCCTCAGACCTCAAACATCAATACTCAACCCTCAGTCCTCGTCCTGAATCCACAACCCACAATCCTCAATCCTCAACCTTCAATCATCATTATTCAATCTTCAATCCTCAATCCTCAATCCTCAATCCTCAATCCTCATTCTTCAATCCTCAATACCCAATCCTCAATCTTCAATCCTCAATCCTCAATCCTCAATCCTCAATCCTCAATCCTCAGTCCTCAAACCTCAATTCTGAATCCTCAATCCTGAATCCTCAATCTTCAGCCCTCAGTCCTCAACAATCAGTTGTCAATCCTCAATCCTCAATCCTCAATCCTCAATCCTGAATCCTCAATCCTCAATCCTCAATGATCAATCCGCAATCCCCAATACTCAATCCTCAATCCTCAATACTCAATCCTCAATCATCAATCCTCAATCCTCAATCCTCATTCTTCAATCCTCAATACCCAATCCTCAATCTTCAGTCCTCAATCCTCAATCCTCAATTCTCAATCCTCAACCCTCAATCCTCAGACCTCAGACATCAATACTCAACGCTCAGTCC
Source organism: Calliopsis andreniformis (assembly GCF_051401765.1). Lineage (NCBI taxonomy): Eukaryota > Metazoa > Arthropoda > Insecta > Hymenoptera > Andrenidae > Calliopsis > Calliopsis andreniformis. Next base: position 1,140,506 of record NW_027480516.1, on the reverse strand, counting down.
TCGTCCTCAATCCACAACTCTCAATCCTCAATCATCAATCTTCAATCATCAATATTCAATCTTCAGTCCTCAATCCTCAATCCTCAATCCTCAATGTTCAATCCGCAATCCCCAATACTCAATCCTCAATCCTCAATCCTCAATCCTCAATGTTCAATCCTCAATACCCAAACCTCAATCTTAAATCCTCAATCCTCAATCCTCAATCCTCAATCCTCAATCCTCAATCCTCAAGCCTCAATCCTCTGTCCTCGAACCACAATCCTGAATCCTCAATCCGGAATCCTCAATCCTGAATCCTCAATCCTCAATCCTCAACCCTCAATATTCAATCCGCAATACCCAATCCTCAATCATCAATCCTCAATCCTCAATCCTCAATCCTCAATCCTCAATCCTCAATCCTCTGTCCTCAAACCACAATCCTGAATCCTCAATACTGAATCCTCAATCTTCAGCCCTCAGTCCTCAACAATCAGTTGTCAATCCTCAATCCTCAATAGAATATCCTCAGTTCAGAGTTTTCCATACGCAATACTCAATCTGCAATCTTCAAATCTCTATCCACAAACATCAATTCTCATCACTCAGCCCTCAACACTCAGTCCCCAATCCTCAATCTTCAATCCTCAAACCTCAATCCTCAATCCTCAATCCACAATCTTCAATCCTCAATACTCAATCTTCAATCCTCAATCCTCAATCGTTAGTCCTCATTCCTCAAACCTCAACCCTCAGCCCTCAGTCCTCACCCTCAGTTCTCAATTCTCAATCCTCAGGCCTCAATCCTCAATCCTCAATCCTAATTCTTCAATCCTCAATACCCAATCCTCATTCTTCAATCCTCAATCCTCAATCATCTATTCTCAATCCTCAATCCTCAATCCTCAGACCTCAAACATCAATATTCAACCCTGAGTCCTGGTCCCCAATCCACAACCCTCAATCCTCAATCCTCATTCCTCAATCCTCAATCCTCAATCCTGAATCCTCAATCTTCAATCCTCAATACTTAGTGATCAATCCTCAATCCTCAATCTTCAATCATCAATACTCAATCTTCAATCCTCAATCCTCAATCCTCAATCCTCAATCCCCAATCCTCAATCCTCAATCTTCAATCCTCAATACTCAATCTTCAATCCTCAATCGTCAATCCTCAATCCTCAATCCTCATTCTTCAATCCTCAACAACAAATCCTCAATCTTCAATCCTCAATCCCCAATACTCAATCCTCAATCCTCAATCCTCCATCCTCAATCATCAATCCTCAACCTTCAATACTCAATCCTCAACCCTCAATCCTCAATCCTCAATCCTCAATCATCAATCCTCAATCTTCAATCCTCAATGCTCAACCTTTAATCCTCAATCCTCAATCCTCATTCTTCAATCCTCAATCCTCAATCCTCAATCCTCAATCCTCAATCCTCAATCCTCAATCCTCAATCCTCAATCCTCAATCCTCAATCTTCAATCCTCAATACTCAATCTTCAATCCTCAATCCTCAATCCTCAATCCTCAATCCTCAATCCTCAATCCTCAATCCTCAATCCTCAATCCTCAATCCTCAATCCTCAATCCTCAATCCTCAATCTTCAATCCTCAATACTCAATCTTCAATCCTCAATCCTCAATACTCAGTCCTCAACCCTCAATCCTCAATCCTCAATCCTCAATCCTCAATCCTCAATCCTCAATCTTCAATCCTCAATACTCAATCTTCAATCCTCAATCCTCAATCCTCAATCCTCAGTCCTCATTCTTCAATCCTCAATACCCAATCCTCAATCTTCAATCCTCAACACCAAATCCTCAATCTTCATTCCTCAATCCTCAATCCTCTATTCTCAATCCTCAATCCCCAATCCTCAGACCTCAAACATCAATACTCAACCCTCAGTCCTCGTCCTGAATCCACAAACCTCAATCCTCAATCCTCAACCTTCTATCATCAATATTCAATCTTCAATCCTCAATCCTCAATCCTCAATCCTCAATCCTCAATCCTCAATGTTCATTCCTCAATACCCTATCTTCAATCTTCAATCCTCGATCCTCAATCCTCAATCCCCAATCCGCAATCCTCAATCCACAGTCCTCAAACCACAGTCCTGAATCCTCAATCCTGAATCCTCAATCTTCAGCCCTCAGTCCTCAACAATCAGTTGTCAATCCTCAATCCTCACTGGTGTATCCTCAGTTCAGAGTTTTCCATACGCAATACTCAATCTGCAATCTTCATATCGCTATCCACAAACATCAATTCTCATCACTCAACCATCAGCACTCAGTCCCCAATCCTCAATCTTCAATCGTCAATCCTCAATCCTCAATCCTCAATCCGCAATCCTCAATCCCTAATACTCAATCTTCAATACTCAATCCTCAATCCTCAATCCACAATCCTCAATCCTCAATCCTCAATCCTCAATCCTCAGTGATCAATCCTCAATCCCCAATACTCAATCCTCAATCCTCAATCCTCATTCTTCAATCCTCAATACCCAATCCTCAATCTTCAATCCTCAGTCCTCAATCCTCAATTCTCAATCCTCAATCCTCAATCCTCGGACCTCAAACGTCAATATTCAACCCTAAGTCCTGGTCCCCAATCCACATCCCTCAATCCCCAATCCTCAATCTTCAATCATCAATATTCAATCTTCAGTCCTCAATCCTCAATCCTCAATCCTCAATCCTCAATGTTCAATCCTCAATACCCAATCCTCAATCTTAAATCCTCAATCCTCAATCCTCAATACTCCATCCTCAATCCTCAATCCTCAAGAGTCAATCCTCTGTCCTCGAACCACAATTCTGAATCCTCAATTCTGAATCCTCAATCCTGAATCCTCAATCCTCGATCCTCAATCCTCAATCCTCAATCCTCAATTCTCAATCCTCTATCCTCAATCCTCAGACCTCAAACATCAATCCTCAATCCTCAATCCTCAATCCTCAATCCTCAATCCTCAATCCTCAATCTTCAATCCTCAATACTCAATCTTCAATACTCAATCCTCAATCCTCAATCCTCAGTCCTCATTCTTCAATCCTCAATACCCAATCCTCAATCTTCAATCGTCAATCCTCAATCCTAAATCCTCAGTCCTCAATCCTGAATCTTCAATCCTCAATACTCAATCTTCAACTCTCAAACCTCAATCCTCAATCCTCAATCTTCAATCCTCAATCCTCAATCCTCAATGCTCAATGCTCATTATTCAATCCTCAATACCCAATCCTCAATCTTCAATCCTCAATCCTCAATCCTCAATTCTCAATCCTCAATCCTCAATCCTCAGACCTCAGACATCAATACTCAACCCTCAGTCCTCGTCCTCAATCCATAACCCTCAATCCTCAATCATCAATCTTCAATCGTCAATAGTCAATCTTCTGTCCTCAATCCTCAATCCTCAATCTTCAATCCTCAGTCCTCAATCCTCAATCCTCAATTCTCAATCCTCAATCCTCAATCCTCAATCCTCAATCTTCAATCCGCAATCCTCAATCCTCATCCTTCAATCCTCAATACCCAATCCTCAATCTTCAATCCTCAATCCTCAATCCTCAATTCTAAATCCTCAATCCTCAAGCCTCAGACCTCAAACGTCAATACTCAACCCTGAGTCCTGGTCCCCAATCCACATCCCTCAATCCCCAATCCTCAATCTTCAATCATCAATATTCTATCTTCAGTCCTCAATCCTCAATCCTCAATCCTCAATCCTCAGTGTTCAATCCTCAATCCTCAATCTTCAATCATCAATACTCAATCTTCAATCCTCAATCCTCAATCCTCAATCCTCAATCCCCAATCCTCAATCCTCAATCTTCAATCCTCAATACTCAATCTTCAATCCTCAATCCTCAATCCTCAATCCTCAATCCTCATTCTTCAATCCTCAACAACAAATCCTCAATCTTCAATCCTCAATCCCCAATACTCAATCCTCAATCCTCAATCCTCCATCCTCAATCATCAATCCTCAATCTTCAATACTCAATCCTCAATCCTCAATCCTCAATCCTCAATCCTCAATCATCAATCCTCAATCTTCAATCCTCTATGCTCAACCTTTAATCCTCAATCCTCAATCCTCAATCCTCAATCCTCAATCCTCAATCCTCAATCCTCAATCCTCAATCCTCAATCTTCAATCCTCAATCCTCAATCCTCAATCCTCAATCCTCAATCCTCAGTCGTCAATCCTCAATCCTCAATCCTCAATCCTCAATCTTCAATCCTCAATACTCAATACTCAATCTTCAATCCTCAATCCTCAATCCTCAACCCCCAATCCTCATTCCTCAAACCTCAACCCTCAGCCCTCAGTCCTCATCCTCAGTTCTCAATTCTCAATCCTCAGGCCTCAATCCTCAATCCTCAATCCTCAAGAGTCAATCCTCTGTCCTCGAACCACAATTATGAATCCTCAATTCTGAATCCTCAATCCTGAATCCTCAATCCTCGATCCTCAATCCTCAATCCTCAATCCTCAATTCTCAATCCTCTATCCTCAATCCTCAGACCTCAAACATCAATCCTCAATCCTCAATCCTCAATCCTCATTCTTCAATCCTCAACATCAAATCCTCAATCTTCATTCCTCAATCGTCAATCCTCTATTCTCAATCCTCAATCCTCAATCCTCAGACCTCAAACATCAATACTCAACCCTCAGTCCTCGTCCTCAATACACAACCCTCAATCCTCAATCCTCAATCTTCGATCATCAATATTCAATCTTCAATCCTCAATCCTCAATCCTCAATCCTCAGTCCTCAAACCTCAATTCTGAATCCTCAATCCTGAATCCTCAATCTTCAGCCATCAGTCCTCAACAATCAGTTGTCAATTCTCAATCCTCAATACTCAATCTTCAATCATCAATCCCCAATTCTCAATCCTCAATCTTCAATCCTCAATACTCAATCTTCAATCCTCAATCCTCAATCCTCAATCCTCAATCCTCATTCTTCAATCCTCAACAACAAATCCTCAATCTTCAATCCTCAATCCCCAATACTCAATCCTCAATCCTCAATCCTCCATCCTCAATCATCAATCCTCAATCTTCAATACTCAATCCTCAATCCTCAATCCTCAATCCTCAATCCTCAATCCTCAATCCTCAATCTTCAATCCTCAATCCTCAATCCTCAATCCTCAATCCTCAATCCTCAATCCTCAATCCTCAATCCTCAATCCTCAGTCCTCATTCTTCAATCCTCAATACCCAATCCTCAATCTTCAATCCTCAACACCAAATCCTCAATCTTCATTCCTCAATCCTCAATCCTCTATTCTCAATCCTCAATCCTCAATCCTCAGACCTCAAACATCAATACTCAACCCTCAGTCCTCGTCCTGAATCCACAACCCTCAATCCTCAATCCTCAACCTTCAATCATCAATATTCAATCTTCAATCCTCAATCCTCAATCCTCAATCCTCAATCCTCAATCCTCAATGTTCATTCCTCAATACCCTATCTTCAATCTTCAATCCTCGATCCTCAATCCTCAATCCCCAATCCGCAATCCTCAATCCACAGTCCTCAATCCTCAATCCTCAATCCACAATCCTCAATCCTCAATCCTCAATCCTCAATCCTCAGTGATCAATCCGCAATCCCCAATACTCAATCCTCAATCCTCAATACTCAATCCTCAATCACCAATCCTCAATCTTCAATATTCAGTCCTCAATTCTCAATCCTCAATCCTCAATCTTCAGTCCTCAATCCTCAATCCTAAATTCTCAATCCTCAATCCTCAATCCTCAGACCTCAGACATCAATACTCAACCCTCAGTCCTCGTCCTCAATCCACAACTCTCAATCCTCAATCATCAATCTTCAATCATCAATATTCAATCTTCAGTCCTCAATCCTCAATCCTCAATCCTCAATGTTCAATCCGCAATCCCCAATACTCAATCCTCAATCCTCAATCCTCAATCCTCAATCCTCAATCCCCATTCCTCAATCTTCAATACTCAATCCTCAATCCTCAATCCACAATCCTCAATCCTCAATCCTCAATCCTCAATCCTCAATCCTCAATCCTCAATTCTCAATCTTCAATCCTCAATACTCAATACTCAATCTTCAATCCTCAATCCTCAATCCTCAATCCTCAGTCCTCATTCTTCAATCCTCAATACCCAATCCTCAATCTTCAATCCTCAATCCTCAATCCGCAATTCTCAATCATCTATCCTCAATCCTCAGACCTCAAACATCAATACTCAACCCTCAGTCCTCGTCCTGAATCCACAACCCTCAATCCTCAATCCTCAACCTTCAATCATCAATATTCAATCTTCAATCCTCAATCCTCAATCCTCAATCCTCAATCCTCAATCCTCAATGTTCAATCCTCAATACCCAACCTTCAATCTTCAATCCTCGATCCTCAATCCTCAATCCCCAATCCTCAGTCCTCAAACCACAGTCCTCAAACCACAGTCCTGAATCCTCAATCCTGAATCCTCAATCTTCAGCCCTCAGTCCTCAACAATCAGTTGTCAATCCTCAATGCTCACTAGAGTATGCTCAGTTCAGAGTTTTCCATACGCAATACTCAATCTGCAATCTTCATATCTCTATCCACAAACATCAATTCTCATCACTCAACCATCAACTCTCATTCCCCAATCCTCAATCTTCAATCGTCAGTCCTCAATCCTCAATCCTCAATCCTCAATCCTCAATCCCCAATCCTCAATCTTCAATACTCAATCCTCAATCCTCAATCCACAATCCTCAATCCTCAATCCTCAATCCTCAATCCTCAATGATCAATCCGCAATCCCCAATACTCAATCCTCAATCCTCAATCCTCAATACTCAATCCTCAATCATCAATCCTCAATACTCAATCCTCAATCCTCAATCCTCAAGAGTCAATCCTCTGTCCTCGAACCACAATTATGAATCCTCAATTCTGAATCCTCAATCCTGAATCCTCAATCCTCGATCCTCAATCCTCAATCCTCAATCCTCAATTCTCAATCCTCTATCCTCAATCCTCAGACCTCAAACATCAATCCTCAATCCTCAATCCTCAATCCTCAATCCTCAATCCTCATTCTTCAATCCTCAACACCAAATCCTCAATCTTCATTCCTCAATCCTCAATCCTCTATTCTCAATCCTCAATCCTCAATCCTCAGACCTCAAACATCAATACTCAACCCTCAGTCCTCGTCCTCAATACACAACCCTCAATCCTCAATCCTCAATCTTCGATCATCAATATTCAATCTTCAATCCTCAATCCTCAATCCTCAATCCTCAGTCCTCAAACCTCAATTCTGAATCCTCAATCCTGAATCCTCAATCTTCAGCCATCAGTCCTCAACAATCAGTTGTCAATCCTCAATCCTCAATACTCAATCTTCAATCATCAATCCCCAATTCTCAATCCTCAATCTTCAATCCTCAATCCTCAATCCTCAATCCCCAATCCTCAATCTTCAATACTCAATCCTCAATCCTCAATCCACAATCCTCAATCCTCAATCCTCAATCCTCAATCCTCAATGATCAATCCGCAATCCCCAATACTCAATCCTCAATCCTCAATCGTCAATACTCAATCCTCAATCATCAATCCTCAATACTCAATCCTCAATCCTCAATCCTCAAGAGTCAATCCTCTGTCCTCGAACCACAATTATGAATCCTCAATTCTGAATCCTCAATCCTGAATCCTCAATCCTCGATCCTCAATCCTCAATCCTCAATCCTCAATTCTCAATCCTCTATCCTCAATCCTCAGACCTCAAACATCAATCCTCAATCCTCAATCCTCAATCCTCAATCCTCAATCCTCATTCTTCAATCCTCAACACCAAATCCTCAATCTTCATTCCTCAATCCTCAATCCTCTATTCTCAATCCTCAATCCTCAATCCTCAGACCTCAAACATCAATACTCAACCCTCAGTCCTCGTCTCAATACACAACCCTCAATCCTCAATCCCCAATCTTCGATCATCAATATTCAATCTTCAATCCTCAATCCTCAATCCTCAATCCTCAGTCCTCAAACCTCAATTCTGAATCCTCAATCCTGAATCCTCAATCTTCAGCCATCAGTCCTCAACAATCAGTTGTCAATCCTCAATCCTCAATACTCAATCTTCAATCATCAATCCCCAATTCTCAATCCTCAATCTTCAATCGTCAATACTCAATCTTCAATCCTCAATCCTCAATCCTCAATCCTCAATCCTCATTCTTCAATCCTCAACAACAAATCCTCAATCTTCAATCCTCAATCCCCAATACTCAATCCTCAATCCTCAATCCTCCATCCTCAATCATCAATCCTCAATCTTCAATACTCAATCCTCAATCCTCAATCCTCAATCCTCAATCCTCAATCATCAATCCTCAATCTTCAATCCTCAATGCTCAAACCTTTAATCCTCAATCCTCAATCCTCAATCTTCAATCCTCAATCCTCAATCCTCAATCCTCAATCCTCAATCCTCAATCCTCAATCCTCAATCCTCAATCCGCAAATCTTCAATCCTCAATACTCAATCTTCAATCCTCAATTCTCAATCCTCAATCCTCAATCCTCAATCCTCAATCCTCAATCCCCAATCCTCAATCTTCAATACTCAATCCTCAATCCTCAATCCACAATCCTCAATCCTCAATCCTCAATGCTCAATCCTCAATCCTCAATCCTCAATTCTCAATCTTCAATCCTCAATACTCAATACTCAATCTTCAATCCTCAATCCTCAATCCTCAATCCTCAGTCCTCATTCTTCAATCCTCAATACCCAATCCTCAATCTTCAATCCTCAATCCTCAATCCGCAATTCTCAATCATCTATCCTCAATCCTCAGACCTCAAACATCAATACTCAACCCTCAGTCCTCGTGCTGAATCCACAACACTCAATCCTCAATCCTCAACCTTCAATCATCAATATTCAATCTTCAATCCTCAATCCTCAATCCTCAATCCTCAATCCTCAATCCTCAATGCTCAATCCTCAATACCCAACCTTCAATCTTCAATCCTCGATCCTCAATCCTCAATCCCCAATCCTCAGTCCTCAAACCACAGTCCTCAAACCACAGTCCTGAATCCTCAATCCTGAATCCTCAATCTTCAGCCCTCAGTCCTCAACAATCAGTTGTCAGTCCTCAATGCTCACTAGAGTATGCTCAGTTCAGAGTTTTCCATACGCAATACTCAATCTGCAATCTTCATATCTCTATCCACAAACATCAATTCTCATCACTCAACCATCAACTCTCAGTCCCCAATCCTCAATCTTCAATCGTCAGTCCTCAATTGTCAATCCTCAATCCTCAATCCTCAATCCCCAATCCTCAATCTTCAATACTCAATCCTCAATCCTCAATCCACAATCCTCAATCGTCAATCCTCAATCCTCAATCCTCAATGATCAATCCGCAATCCCCAATACTCAATCCTCAATCCTCAATCCTCAATCCTCAATCCTCAATGATCAATCCGCAATCCCCAATACTCAATCCTCAATCCTCAATCCTCAATCCTCAATCCTCAATCCTCAATCCTCAATCCTCAATCCTCAATCCTCAATCTTCAATCCTCAATCCTCAATCCTCTATGTTCTATCCGCAAAACCCAATCCTCAATCTTCAATCCTCAACCCTCAATCCACAATCCTCAATCCTCAATCCTCAGTCATCAATACTCAATCTTCAGTACTCAATCCTCAATCCTCAAACCTCAATCCTCAATCCTCAACCGCCAATCCTCATTCCTCAAACCTCAACCCTCAGCCCTCAGTCCTCATCCTCAGTTCTCAATTCTCAATCCTCAGGCCTCAATCCTCAATCCTCAATCCTCATTCTTCAATCCTCAATACCCAATCCTCAATATTCAATCCTCAGTCCTCAATCCTCAATTCTCAATCCTCAATCCTCAATCCTCGGACCTCAAACGTCAATATTCAACCCTCAGTCCTGGTCCCCAATCCACGTCCCTCAATCCCCAATACTCAATCTTCAATCATCAATATTCAATCTTCAGTCCTCAATCATCAATCCTCAATCCTCAATCCTCAATCCTCAATCTTCAATCCTCAATACCCAATCCTCAATCTTAAATCCTCAATCCTCAATCCTCAATACTCAATCCTCAATCCTCAATCCTCAAGAGTCAATCCTCTGTCCTCGAACCACAATTATGAATCCTCAATTCTGAATCCTCAATCCTGAATCCTCAATCCTCGATCCTCAATCCTCAATCCTCAATCCTCAATTCTCAATCCTCTATCCTCAATCCTCAGACCTCAAACATCAATCCTCAATCCTCAATCCTCAATCCTCAATCCTCAATCCTCATTCTTCAATCCTCAACACCAAATCCTCAATCTTCATTCCTCAATCCCCAATCCTCTATTCTCAATCCTCAATCCTCAATCCTCAATCCTCAGACCTCAAACATCAATACTCAACCCTCAGTCCTCGTACTCAATACACAACCCTCAATCCTCAATCCTCAATCTTCGATCATCAATATCCAATCTTCAATCCTCAATCCTCAATCCTCAATCCTCAGTCCTCAAACCTCAATTCTGAATCCTCAATCCTGAATCCTCAATCTTCAGCCATCAGTCCTCAACAATCAGTTGTCAATCCTCAACCCTCAATACCCAATCTTCAATCATCAATCCCCAATTCTCAATCCTCAATCTTCAATCCTCAATACTCAATCTTCAATCCTCAATCCTCAATCCTCAATCCTCAATCCTCATTCTTCAATCCTCAACAACAAATCCTCAATCTTCAATCCTCAATCCCCAATACTCAATCCTCAATCCTCAATCCTCCATCCTCAATCATCAATCCTCAATCTTCAATACTCAATCCTCAATCCTCAATCCTCAATCCTCAATCCTCAATCATCAATCCTCAATCTTCAATCCTCAATGCTCAACCTTTAATCCTCAATCCTCAATCCTCAATCTTCAATCCTCAATCCTCAATCCTCAATCCTCAATCCTCAATCCTCAATCCTCAATCCTCAATCCGCAAATCTTCAATCCTCAATACTCAATCTTCAATCCTCAATTCACAATCCTCAATCCTCAATCCTCAATCCTCAATCCTCAATCCTCAATCCTCAATCCCCAGTCCTCAATCTTCAATACTCAATCCTCAATCCTCAATCCACAATCCTCAATCCTCAATCCTCAATCCTCAATCCTCAATCCTCAATCCTCAATCCTCAATCCTCAATCCTCAATCCTCAATCCTCAATCCTCAATCTTCAATCCTCAATACTCAATACTCAATCTTCAATCCTCAATCCTCAATCCTCAACCCCCAATCCTCATTCCTCAAACCTCAACCCTCAGCCCTCAGTCCTCATCCTCAGTTCTCAATTCTCAATCCTCAGGCCTCAATCCTCAATCCTCAATCCTCAATCCTCAACCTTCAATCCTCAATACTCAATCTTCAATCCTCAATCCTCAATCCTCAATCCTCAATCCTCATTCTTCAATTCTCAACACCAAATCCTCAATCTTCATTCCTCAATCCTCAATCCTCTATGCACAATCCTCAATCCTCAATCCTCAGACCTCAAACATCAATACTCAACCCTCAGTCCTCGTCCTCAATACACAACCCTCAATCCTCAATCCTCAATCTTCGATCATCAATATTCAATCTTCAATCCTCAATCCTCAATCCTCAGTCCTCAAACCTCAATTCTGAATCCTCAATCCTGAATCCTCAATCTTCAGCCCTCAGTCCTCAACAATCAGTTGTCAATCCTCAATCCTCAATCCTCAATCCTCAATCCTCAATCCTCAATACCCAATCCTCAATCCTCAATCTTCAATCCTCAATACTCAATCTTCAATCCTCAATCCTCAATCCTCAATCCTCAATCCTCATTCTTCAATCCTCAACAACAAATCCTCAATCTTCAATCCGCAATCCCCAATACTCAATCCTCAATCCTCAATCCTCCATCCTCAATCATCAATCCTCAATCTTCAATACTCAATCCTCAATCCTCAATGCTCAATCCTCAATCCTCAATCATCAATCCTCAATCTTCAATCCTCAACGCTCAACCTTTAATCCTCAATCCTCAACCCTCAATCTTCAATCCTCAATCCTCAATCCTCAATCCTCAATCCTCAACCCTCAATCCTCAATCCTCAATCCTCAATCCTCAATCTTCAATCCTCGATACTCAATCTTGAATCCTCAATCCTCAATCCTCAATCCTCAATCCTCAATCCGCAAATCTTCAATCCTCAATCCTCAGTCCTCAATCCTCAATCTTCAATCCTCAATCCGCAAAACCCAATCCTCAATCTTCAATCCTCAACCCTCAATTCTCAATCCTCAATCCTCAATCCTCAGTCATCAATACTCAATCTTCAGTACTCAATCCTCAATCCTCAAACCTCAATCCTCAATCCTCAACCCCGAATCCTCGTTCCTCAAACCTCAACCCTCAGCCCTCAGTCCTCATCCTCAGTTCTCAATTCTCAATCCTCAGGCCTCAATCCTCAATCCTCAATCCTCATTCTTCAATCCTCAATACCCAATCCTCAATCTTCAATCCTCAGTCTTCAATCCTCAATTCTCAATCCTCAATCCTCAATCCTCGGACCTCAAACGTCAATATTCAACCCTCAGTCCTGGTCCCCAATCCACATCCCTCAATCCCCAATCCTCAATCTTCAATCATCAATATTCAATCTTCAGTCCTCAATCCTCAATCCTCAATCCTCAATCCTCAATGTTCAATCCTCAATACCCAATCCTCAATCTTAAATCCTCAATCCTCAATCCTCAATACTCAATCCTCAATCCTCAATCCTCAAGAGTCAATCCTCTGTCCTCGAACCACAATTATGAATCCTCAATCCTGAATCCACAATCCTCAATCCTCAACCCTCAATATTCCATCCGCAATACCCAATCCTCAATCCTCAATCCTCAATCCTCTGTCCTCAAACCACAATCCTGAATCCTCAATACTGAATCCTCAACCTTCAGCCCTCAGTCCTCAACAATCAGTTGTCAATCCTCATTCCTCAATAGAATATCCTCAGCTCAGAGTTTTCCATACGCAATACTCAATCTGCAATCTTCAAATCTCTATCCACAAACATCAATTCTCATCACTCAGCCCTCAACACTCAGTCCCCAATCCTCAATCTTCAATCCTCAATCCTCAATCCTCAATCCTCAATCCACAATCTTCAATCCTAAATACTCAATCTTCAATCCTCAATCCTCAATCGTTAGTCCTCATTCCTCAAACCTCAACCCTCAGCACTCAGTCCTCACCCTCAGTTCTCAATTCTCAATCCTCAGGCCTCAATCCTCAATCCTAATTCTTCAATCCTCAATACCCAATCCTCAATCTTCAATCCTCAATCCTCAATCATCTATTCTCAATCCTTAATCCTCAATCCTCAGACCTCAAACATCAATATTCAACCCTCAGTCCTGGTCCCCAATCCACAACTCTCAATCCTCAATCCTTATTCCTCAATCCTCAATCCTCAATCCTGAATCCTCAATCTTCAATCATCAACACTCAATCTTCAATCCTCAATCCTCAATCCTCAATCCTCAATCCTCAATCCTCAATCCTCAATCTTCAATCCTCAATACTCAATCTTCAATCCTCAATCCTCAATCCTCTATCCTCAATCCTCATTCTTCAATCCTCAACACCAAATCCTCAATCTCCATTCCTCAATCCTCAATCCTCTATTCTCAATCCTCAATCCTCAATCCTCAGACCTCAAACATCAATACTCAACCCTCAGTCCTCGTCCTTAATACACAACCCTCAATACTCAATCCTCAATCTTCGATCATCAATATTCAATCTTCAATCCTCAATCCTCAATCCTCAGTCCTCAAACCTCAATTCTGAATCCTCAATCCTGAATCCTCAATCTTCAGCCCTCAGTCCTCAACAATCAGTTGTCAATCCTCAATCCTCAATCCTCAATCCTCAATCCTCAATCCCCAATCCTCAATCCTCAATCTTCAATCCTCAATACTCAATCTTCAATCCTCAATCCTCAATCCTCAATCCTCAATCCTCATTCTTCAATCCTCAACAACAAATCCTCAATCTTCAGTCCTCAATCCCCAATACTCAATCCTCAATCCTCAATCCTCCATCCTCAATCATCAATCCTCAATCTTCAATACTCAATCCTCAATCCTCAATCCTCAATCCTCAATCCTCAATCATCAATCCTCAATCTTAAATCCTCAATGCTCAACCTTTAATCCTCAATCCTCAATCCTCAATCTTCAATCCTCAATCCTCAATCCTCAATCCTCAATCCTCAATCCTCAATCTTCAATCCTCAATCCTCAATCTTCAATCCTCAATACTCAATCTTCAATCCTCAATCCTCAATCCTCAATCCTCAATCCTCAATCCTCAATCCTCAATCCTCAATCCTCAATCCTCAATCCTCAATCCTCAATCCTCAATCCTCAATCCTCAATCTTCAATCCTCAATACTCAATCTTCAATCCTCAATCCTCAATCCTCAATCCTCAATCCTCAATCCTCAATCCTCAATCCTCAATCCTCAATCCTCAATCTTCAATCGTCAATACTCAATCTTCAATCCTCAATCCTCAATCCTCAATCCTACGTCCTCATTCTTCAATCCTCAATACCCAACCCTCAATCTTCAATCCTCAATCCTCAATCCTCAATTCTCAATCCTCTATCCTCAACCCTCAGACCTCAAACATCAATACTCAACCCTCAGTCCTCGTCCTGAATCCACAACCCTCAATCCTCAATTCTCAATCCTCAATCCTCAATGTTCAATCCTCAATACCCAATCTTCAATCTTCAATCCTCGATCCTCAATCCTCAATCCCCAATCCTCAGTCCTCAAACCACAGTCCTCAAACCACAGTCCTGAATCCTCAATCCTGAATCCTCAATCTTCAGCCCTCAGTCCTCAACAATCAGTTGTCAATCCTCAATGCTCACTAGAGTATCCTCAGTTTAGAGTTTTCCATACGCAATACTCAATCTGCAATCTTCATATCTCTATCCACAAACATCAATTCTCATCACTCAACCATCAACTCTCAGTCCCCAATCCTCAATCTTCAATCGTCAGTCCTCAATCCTCAATCCTCAATCCTCAATCCTCAATCCCCAATCCTCAATCTTCAATACTCAATCCTCAATCCTCAATCCACAATCCTCAATCCTCAATCCTCAATCCTCAATCCTCAATGATCGAATCGCAATCCCCAATACTCAATCCTCAATCCTCAATCCTCAATACTCAATCCTCAATCATCAATCCTCAATCTTCAATATTCAGTCCTCAATCCCCAATCCTCAATCCTCAATCCTCAATCATCAATCCTCAATCTTCAATCCTCAATGTTCAACCTTTAATCCTCAATCCTCAATCCTCAATCTTCAACCCTCAGTCCTCAATCCTCAATCCTCAATCCTCAATCCTCAATCCTCAATCCTCAATCCTCAATCTTCAATCCTCAATCCGCAAAACCCAATCCTCAATCTTCAATCCTCAACCCTCAATCCTCAATCCTCAATCCTCAATCCTCAGTCATCAATACTCAATCTTCAGCACTCAATCCTCAATCCTCAAACCTCAATCCTCAATCCTCAACCCCCAATCCTCATTCCTCAAACCTCAACCCTCAGCCCTCAGTCCTCATCCTCAGTTCTCAATTCTCAATCCTCAGGCCTCAATCCTCAATCCTCAATCCTCATTCTTCAATCCTCAATACCCAATCCCCAATCTTCAATCCTCAGTCTTCAATCCTCAATTCTCAATCCTCAATCCTCAATCCTCGGACCTCAAACGTCAATATTCAACCCTCAGTCCTGGTCCCCAATCCACATCCCTCAATCCCCAATCCTCAATCTTCAATCATCAATATTCAATCTTCAGTCCTCAATCCTCAATCCTCAATCCTCAATCCTCAATGTTCAATCCTCAATACCCAATCCTCAATCTTAAATCCTCAATCCTCAATCCTCAATACTCAATCCTCAATCCTCAATCCTCAAGAGTCAATCCTCTGTCCTCGAACCACAATTATGAATCCTCAATCCTGAATCCTCAATCCTCAATCCTCAACCCTCAATATTCAATCCGCAATACCCAATCCTCAATCCTCAATCCTCAATCCTCTGTCCTCAAACCACAATCCTGAATCCTCAATACTGAATCCTCAACCTTCAGCCCTCAGTCCTCAACAATCAGTTGTCAATCCTCATTCCTCAATAGAATATCCTCAGTTCAGAGTTTTCCATACGCAATACTCAATCTGCAATCTTCAAATCTCTATCCACAAACATCAATTCTCATCACTCAGCGCTCAACACTCAGTCCCCAATCCTCAATCTTCAATCCTCAATCCTCAATCCTCAATCCGCAATCCACAATCTTCAATCCTAAATACTCAATCTTCAATCCTCAATCCTCAATCGATAGTCCTCATTCCTCAAACCTCAACCCTCAGCACTCAGTCCTCACCCTCAGTTCTCAATTCTCAATCCTCAGGCCTCAATCCTCAATCCTAATTCTTCAATCCTCAATACCCAATCCTCAATCTTCAATCCTCAAACCTCAATATATCTATTCTCAATCCTTAATCCTCAATCCTCAGACCTCAAACATCAATATTCAGCCCTCAGTCCTGGTCCCCAATCCACAACTCTCAATCCTCAATCCTTATTCCTCAATCCTCAATCCTCAATCCTGAATCCTCAATCTTCAATCATCAACACTCAATCTTCAATCCTCAATCCCCAATCCTCAATCCTCAATCCTCAATCCACAATCCTCAATCCTCAATCCTCAATCCTCAATCCTCAATGATCAATCCGCAATCCCCAGTACTCAATCCTCAATCCTCAATCCTCAATACTCAATCCTCAATCATCAATCCTCAATCTTCAATATTCAGTCCTCAATCCTCAATCCTCAATCCTCAATCCTCAATCCTCAATCCTCAATCCTCAATCTTCAATCCTCAATCCGCAAAACCCAATCCTCAATCTTCAATCCTCAACCCTCAATCCTCAATCCTCAATCCTCAATCCTCAGCCATCAATACTCAATCTTCAGTACTCAATCCTCAATCCTCAAACCTCAATCCTCAATCCTCAACCCCCAATCCTCATTCCTCAAACCTCAACCCTCAGCCCTCAGTCCTCATCCTCAGTTCTCAATTCTCAATCCTCAGGCCTCAATCCTCAATCCTCAATCCTCATTCTTCAATCCTCAATACCCAATCCTCAATCTTCAATCCTCAGTCTTCAATCCTCAATTCTCAATCCTCAATCCTCAATCCTCGGACCTCAAACGTCAATATTCAACCCTCAGTCCTGGTCCCCAATCCACATCCCTCAATCCCCAATCCTCAATCTTCAATCATCAATATTCAATCTTCAGTCCTCAATCCTCAATCCTCAATCCTCAATCCTCAATGTTCAATCCTCAATACCCAATCCTCAATCTTAAATCCTCAATCCTCAATCCTCAATACTCAATCCTCAATCCTCAATCCTCAAGAGTCAATCCTCTGTCCTCGAACCACAATTATGAATCCTCAATCCTGAATCCTCAATCCTCAATCCTCAACCCTCAATATTCAATCCGCAATACCCAATCCTCAATCCTCAATCCTCAATCCTCTGTCCTCAAACCACAATCCTGAATCCTCAATACTGAATCCTCAACCTTCAGCCCTCAGTCCTCAACAATCAATTGTCAATCCTCATTCCTCAATAGAATATCCTCAGCTCAGAGTTTTCCATACGCAATACTCAATCTGCAATCTTCAAATCTCTATCCACAAACATCAATTCTCATCACTCAGCCCTCAACACTCAGTCCCCAATCCTCAATCTTCAATCCTCAATCCTCAATCCTCAATCCTCAATCCACAATCTTCAATCCTAAATACTCAATCTTCAATCCTCAATCCTCAATCGATAGTCCTCATTCCTCAAACCTCAACCCTCAGCACTCAGTCCTCACCCTCAGTTCTCAATTCTCAATCCTCAGGCCTCAATCCTCAATCCTAATTCTTCAATCCTCAATACCCAATCCTCAATCTTCAATCCTCAAACCTCAATATATCTATTCTCAATCCTTAATCCTCAATCCTCAGACCTCAAACATCAATATTCAGCCCTCAGTCCTGGTCCCCAATCCACAACTCTCAATCCTCAATCCTTATTCCTCAATCCTCAATCCTCAATCCTGAATCCTCAATCTTCAATCATCAACACTCAATCTTCAATCCTCAATCCCCAATCCTCAATCCTCAATCCTCAATCCACAATCCTCAATCCTCAATCCTCAATCCTCAATCCTCAATGATCAATCCGCAATCCCCAGTACTCAATCCTCAATCCTCAATCCTCAATACTCAATACTCAATCATCAATCCTCAATCTTCAATATTCAGTCCTCAATCCTCAATCCTCAATCCTCAATCCTCAATCCTCAATCCTCAATCCTCAATCTTCAATCCTCAATCCGCAAAACCCAATCCTCAATCTTCAATCCTCAACCCTCAATCCTCAATCCTCAATCCTCAATCCTCAGCCATCAATACTCAATCTTCAGTACTCAATCCTCAATCCTCAAACCTCAATCCTCAATCCTCAACCCCCAATCCTCATTCCTCAAACCTCAACCCTCAGCCCTCAGTCCTCATCCTCAGTTCTCAATTCTCAATCCTCAGGCCTCAATCCTCAATCCTCAATCCTCATTCTTCAATCCTCAATACCCAATCCTCAATCTTCAATCCTCAGTCTTCAATCCTCAATTCTCAATCCTCAATCCTCAATCCTCGGACCTCAAACGTCAATATTCAACCCTCAGTCCTGGTCCCCAATCCACATCCCTCAATCCCCAATCCTCAATCTTCAATCATCAATATTCAATCTTCAGTCCTCAATCCTCAATCCTCAATCCTCAATCCTCAATGTTCAATCCTCAATACCCAATCCTCAATCTTAAATCCTCAATCCTCAATCCTCAATACTCAATCCTCAATCCTCAATCCTCAAGAGTCAATCCTCTGTCCTCGAACCACAATTATGAATCCTCAATCCTGAATCCTCAATCCTCAATCCTCAACCCTCAATATTCAATCCGCAATACCCAATCCTCAATCCTCAATCCTCAATCCTCTGTCCTCAAACCACAATCCTGAATCCTCAATACTGAATCCTCAACCTTCAGCCCTCAGTCCTCAACAATCAATTGTCAATCCTCATTCCTCAATAGAATATCCTCAGCTCAGAGTTTTCCATACGCAATACTCAATCTGCAATCTTCAAATCTCTATCCACAAACATCAATTCTCATCACTCAGCCCTCAACACTCAGTCCCCAATCCTCAATCTTCAATCCTCAATCCTCAATCCTCAATCCTCAATCCACAATCTTCAATCCTCATTCTTCAATCCTCAACACCAAATCCTCAATCTCCATTCCTCAATCCTCAATCCTCTATTCTCAATCCTCAATCCTCAATCCTCAGACCACAAACATCAATACTCAACCCTCAGTCCTCGTCCTTAATACACAACCCTCAATCCTCAATCCTCAATCTTCGATCATCAATATTCAATCTTCAATCCTCAATCCTCAATCCTCAGTCCTCAAACCTCAATTCTGAATCCTCAATCCTGAATCCTCAATCTTCAGCCCTCAGTCCTCAACAATCAGTTGTCAATCCTCAATCCTCAATCCTCAATCCTCAATCCTCAATCCCCAATCCTCAATCCTCAATCTTCAATCCTCAATACTGAATCTTCAATCCTCAATCCTCAATCCTCAATCCTCAATCCTCATTCTTCAATCCTCAACAACAAATCCTCAATCTTCAGTCCTCAATCCCCAATACTCAATCCTCAATCCTGAATCCTCAATCTTCAATCATCAACACTCAATCTTCAATCCTCAATCTTCAATCCTCAATCCTCAATCTTCAATCCTCAATACTCAATCTTCAATCCTCAATCCTCAATCCTCAATCCTCAATCCTCAATCCTCAATCCTCAATCCTCAATCCTCAATCCTCAATCCTCAATCCTCAATCCTCAATCCTCAATCCTCAATCCTCAATCTTCAATCCTCAATACTCAATCTTCAATCCTCAATCCTCAATCCTCAATCCTCAATCCTCAATCCTCAATCCTCAATCCTCAATCCTAAATCCTCAATCTTCAATCCTCAATACTCAATCTTCAATCCTCAATCCTCAATCCTCAATCCTACGTCCTCATTCTTCAATCCTCAATACCCAACCCTCAATCTTCAATCCTCAATCCTCAATCCTCAATGTTCAATCCTCAATACCCAATCCTCAATCTTAAATCCTCAATCCTCAATCCTCAATACTCAATCCTCAATCCTCAATCCTCAAGAGTCAATCCTCTGTCCTCAAACCACAATTATGAATCCTCAATCCTGAATCCTCAATCCTCAATCCTCAACCCTCAATATTCAATCCGCAATACCCAATCCTCAATCCTCAATCCTCAATCCTCTGTCCTCAAACCACAATCCTGAATCCTCAATACTGAATCCTCAACCTTCAGCCCTCAGTCCTCAACAATCAATTGTCAATCCTCATTCCTCAATAGAATATCCTCAGCTCAGAGTTTTCCATACGCAATACTCAATCTGCAATCTTCAAATCTCTATCCACAAACATCAATTCTCATCACTCAGCCCTCAACACTCAGTCCCCAATCCTCAATCTTCAATCCTCAATCCTCAATCCTCAATCCTCAATCCACAATCTTCAATCCTCATTCTTCAATCCTCAACACCAAATCCTCAATCTCCATTCCTCAATCCTCAATCCTCTATTCTCAATCCTCAATCCTCAATCCTCAGACCACAAACATCAATACTCAACCCTCAGTCCTCGTCCTTAATACACAACCCTCAATCCTCAATCCTCAATCTTCGATCATCAATATTCAATCTTCAATCCTCAATCCTCAATCCTCAGTCCTCAAACCTCAATTCTGAATCCTCAATCCTGAATCCTCAATCTTCAGCCCTCAGTCCTCAACAATCAGTTGTCAATCCTCAATCCTCAATCCTCAATCCTCAATCCTCAATCCCCAATCCTCAATCCTCAATCTTCAATCCTCAATACTGAATCTTCAATCCTCAATCCTCAATCCTCAATCCTCAATCCTCATTCTTCAATCCTCAACAACAAATCCTCAATCTTCAGTCCTCAATCCCCAATACTCAATCCTCAATCCTGAATCCTCAATCTTCAATCATCAACACTCAATCTTCAATCCTCAATCTTCAATCCTCAATCCTCAATCTTCAATCCTCAATACTCAATCTTCAATCCTCAATCCTCAATCCTCAATCCTCAATCCTCAATCCTCAATCCTCAATCCTCAATCCTCATTCCTCAATCCTCAATCCTCAATCCTCAATCCTCAATCCTCAATCCTCAATCTTCAATCCTCAATACTCAATCTTCAATCCTCAATCCTCAATCCTCAATCCTCAATCCTCAATCCTCAATCCTCAATCCTCAATCCTAAATCCTCAATCTTCAATCCTCAATACTCAATCTTCAATCCTCAATCCTCAATCCTCAATCCTACGTCCTCATTCTTCAATCCTCAATACCCAACCCTCAATCTTCAATCCTCAATCCTCAATCCTCAATTCTCAATCCTCTATCCTCAACCCTCAGACCTCAAACATCAATACTCAACCCTCAGTCCTCGTCCTCAATCCACAACCCTCAATCCTCAATCCTCAACCTTCAATCATCAATATTCAATCTTCAATCCTCAATCCTCAATCCTCAATTCTCAATCCTCAATCCTCAATGTTCAATCCTCAATACCCAATCTTCAATCTTCAATCCTCGATCCTCAATCCTCAATCCCCAATCCTCAGTCCTCAAACCACAGTCCTCAAACCACAGTCCTGAATCCTCAATCCTGAATCCTCAATCTTCAGCCCTCAGTCCTCAACAATCAGTTGTCAATCCTCAATGCTCACTAGAGTATCCTCAGTTTAGAGTTTTCCATACGCAATACTCAATCTGCAATCTTCATATCTCTATCCACAAACATCAATTCTCATCACTCAACCATCAACTCTCAGTCCCCAATCCTCAATCTTCAATCGTCAGTCCTCAATCCTCAATCCTCAATCCTCAATCCTCAATCCCCAATCCTCAATCTTCAATACTCAATCCTCAATCCTCAATCCACAATCCTCAATCCTCAATCCTCAATCCTCAATCCTCAATGATCAAATCGCAATCCCCAATACTCAATCCTCAATCCTCAATCCTCAATACTCAATCCTCAATCATCAATCCTCAATCTTCAATATTCAGTCCTCAATCCCCAATCCTCAATCCTCAATCCTCAATCATCAATCCTCAATCTTCAATCCTCAATGTTCAACCTTTAATCCTCAATCCTCAATCCTCAATCTTCAACCCTCAGTCCTCAATCCTCAATCCTCAATCCTCAATCCTCAATCCTCAATCCTCAATCCTCAATCTTCAATCCTCAATCCGCAAAACCCAATCCTCAATCTTCAATCCTCAACCCTCAATCCTCAATCCTCAATCCTCAATCCTCAGTCATCAATACTCAATCTTCAGTACTCAATCCTCAATCCTCAAACCTCAATCCTCAATCCTCAACCCCCAATCCTCATTCCTCAAACCTCAACCCTCAGCCCTCAGTCCTCATCCTCAGTTCTCAATTCTCAATCCTCAGGCCTCAATCCTCAATCCTCAATCCTCATTCTTCAATCCTCAGTACCCAATCCTCAATCTTCAATCCTCAGTCTTCAATCCTCAATTCTCAATCCTCAATCCTCAATCCTCGGACCTCAAACGTCAATATTCAACCCTCAGTCCTGGTCCCCAATCCACATCCCTCAATCCCCAATCCTCAATCTTCAATCATCAATATTCAATCTTCAGTCCTCAATCCTCAACCCTCAATCCTCAATCCTCAATGTTCAATCCTCAATACCCAATCCTCAATCTTAAATCCTCAATCCTCAATCCTCAATACTCAATCCTCAATCCTCAATCCTCAAGAGTCAATCCTCTGTCCTCGAACCACAATTATGAATCCTCAATCCTGAATCCTCAATCCTCAATCCTCAACCCTCAATATTCAATCCGCAATACCCAATCCTCAATCCTCAATCCTCAATCCTCTGTCCTCAAACCACAATCCTGAATCCTCAATACTGAATCCTCAACCTTCAGCCCTCAGTCCTCAACAATCAGTTGTCAATCCTCATTCCTCAATAGAATATCCTCAGTTCAGAGTTTTCCATACGCAATACTCAATCTGCAATCTTCAAATCTCTATCCACAAACATCAATTCTCATCACTCAGCCCTCAACACTCAGTCCCCAATCCTCAATCTTCAATCCTCAATCCTCAATCCTCAATCCTCAATCCACAATCTTCAATCCTAAATACTCAATCTTCAATCCTCAATCCTCAATCGTTAGTCCTCATTCCTCAAACCTCAACCCTCAGCACTCAGTCCTCACCCTCAGTTCTCAATTCTCAATCCTCAATCCTCAATCCTCAATCCTCAATCCTCAATCCTCAATCTTCAATATTCAGTCCTCAATCCCCAATCCTCAATCCTCAATCCTCAATCATCAATCCTCAATCTTCAATCCTCAATGTTCAACCTTTAATCCTCAATCCTCAATCCTCAATCTTCAACCCTCAATCCTCAATCCTCAATCCTCAATCCTCATACCTCAATCCTCAATCCTCAACCCCCAATCCTCATTCCTCAAACCTCAACCCTCAGCCCTCAGTCCTCATCCTCAGTTCTCAATTCTCAATCCTCAATCCTCAATCCTCAATCCTCAATCCTCAATCCTCAATCTTCAATCCGCAATCCTCAATCCTCATTCTTCAATCCTCAATACCCAATGCTCAATCTTCAATCCTCAATCCTCAATCCTCAACTCTAAATCCTCAATCCTCAAGCCTCAGACCTCAAACGTCAATATTCAACCCTCAGTCCTGGTCCCCAATTCACATCCCTCAATCCCCAATCCTCAATCTTCAATCATCAATATTCAATCTTCAGTCCTCAATCCTCAATCCTCAATCCTCAATCCTCAATGTTCAATCCTCAATACCCAATCCTCAATCTTAAATCCTCAATCCTCAATCCTCAATCCTCAATACTCAATCCTCAATCCTCAATCCTCAATCCTCAATCCTCAATCCTCAATCCTCAATTCTCAATCCTCTATCCTCAATCCTCAGACCTCAAACATCAATCCTCAATCCTCAATTCTCAATCCTCAATCTTCAATCCTCAATCCTCAATCCTCTATGTTCAATCCGCAAAACCCGATCCTCAATCTTCAATCCTCAATCCTCAATGCTCAATCCTCAATCCTCAATCCTCAATCCTCTATCCTCAATCCTCAGTCCTCAATGCTCAATCCTCAATCCTCAATCCTCAATCCTCTATCCTCAATCCTCAGTCCTCAAACCTCAATCCTGGATCCTCAATCCTGAATCCTCAATCTTCAGGCCTCAGTCCTCAACAATCAGTTGTCAATTCTCAATCCTCAATAGAATATCATCAATTCACAGTTCTCAATACTCAATACTCAATCTGCAATCTTTAAATCTCTATCCACAAACACCAATTCTCATCACTCAACCATCAACACTCAGTCCCCAGTCCTCAATTTTCAATCCTCAATCCTCAATCCTCAATCCTCAGTCCTCAATCCTCAATCCTCAATCTTCAATCCTCAATACTCAATCATCAATCCTCAATCCTCAGTCCTAAATCCTCAAACCTCAATCCTCAACCCTCAGCCCTCACTCTCAATCCTCGACCCTCAATACTCAATCCTCAATCTTCAATCCTCAATACTCAACCTTCAAACCTCAATCCTCAACCCTCAATCCACAATCCTCAATCCTCAACCCTCAGTCATCAATACTCAATCTTCAGTACTCAATCCTCAATCCTCATACCTCAATCCTCAATCCTCAACCCACAATCCTCATTCCTCAAACCTCAACCCTCAGCCCTCAGTCCTCATCCTCAGTTCTCAATTCTCAACCCTCAGGCCTCAATCCTCAATCCTCAATCCTCATTCTTCAATCCTCAATACCCAATCCTCAATCTTCAATCCTCAATCCTCAATCCTCAATTCTCAATCCTCAATCCTCAATCCTCAGACCTCAAACGTCAATATTCAACCCTCAGTCCTGGTCCCCAATCCACATCCCTCAATCCCTAATCCTCAATCTTCAATCATCAATATTCAATCTTCAGTCCTCAATCCTCAATCCTCAATCCTCAATCCTCAATGTTCAATCCTCAATACCCAATCCTCAATCTTAAATCCTCAATCCTCAATCCTCAATACTCAATCCTCAATCCTCAATCCTCAAGAGTCAATCCTCTGTCCTCGAACCACAATTATGAATCCTCAATTCTGAATCCTCAATCCTGAATCCTCAATCCTCAATCCTCAATCCTCAATCCTCAATCCTCAGTTCTCAATCCTCTATCCTCAATCCTCAGACCTCAAACATCAATCCTCAATCCTCAATCCTCAATCCTCAATCCTCAATCCTCATTCTTCAATCCTCAACACCAAATCCTCAATCTTCATTCCTCAATCCTCAATTCTCTATTCTCAATCCTCAATCCTCAATCCTCAGACCTCAAACATCAATACTCAACCCTCAGTCCTCGTCCTCAATTCTCAACCCTCAGGCCTCAATCCTCAATCCTCAATCCTCATTCTTCAATCCTCAATACCCAATCCTCAATACTCAATCTTCAATCCTCAATCCTCAATCCTCAATCCTCAATCCTCATTCTTCAATCCTCAACCACAAATCCTCAATCTTCAATCCTCAATCCCCATTACTCAATCCTTAATCCTCAATCCTCCATCCTCAATCATCAATCCTCAATCTTCAATACTCAATCCTCAATCCTCAATCCTCAATCCTCAATCCTCAATCATCAATCCTCAATCTTCAATCCTCAATGCTCAACCTTTAATCCTCAATCCTCAATCCTCAATCTTCAATCCTCAATCCTCAATCCTCAATCCTCAATCCTCAATCCTCAATCCTCAATCCTCAATCCGCAAATCTTCAATCCTCAATACTCAATCTTCAATCCTCAATCCTCAATCCTCAATCCTCAATCCTCAATCCTCAATCCTCAATCCTCAATCCTCAATCCCCAATCCTCAATCTTCAATACTCAATCCTCAATCCTCAATCCACAATCCTCAATCCTCAATCCTCAATCCTCAATCCTCAATGTTCAATCCGCAATCCCCAATACTCAATCCTCAATCCTCAATACTCAATCCTCAATCTTCAATCCTCAATCTTCAATATTCAGTCCTCAATCCTCAATCCTCAATCGTCAATCCTCAACCATCAATCCTCAATCTTCAATCCTCAATGCTCAACCTTTAATCCTCAATCCTCAATCCTCAATCTTCAATCCTCAGTCCTCAATCCTCAATCCTCAATCCTCAATCCTCAATCCTCAATCCTCAATCCTCAATCCTCAATCCTCAATCCTCAATCTTCAATCCTCAATACTCAATCTTCAATCCTCAATCCTCAATCCTCAATCCTCAGTCCTCATTCTTCAATCCTCAATACCCAATCCTCAATCTTCAATCGTCAATCCTCAATCCTCAATCCTCAGTCCTCAATCCTGAATCTTCAATCCTCAATACTCAATCTTCAACACTCAAACCTCAATCCTCAATCCTCAATCTTCAATCCTCAATCCTTAATCCTCAATCCTCAATGCTCATTATTCAATCCTCAATACCCAATCCTCAATCTTCAATCCTCAATCCTCAATCCTCAATTCTCAATCCTCAATCCTCAATCCTCAGACCTCAGACATCAATACTCAACCCTCAGTCCTCGTCCTCAATCCATAACCCTCAATCCTCAATCATCAATCTTCAATCGTCAATACTCAATCTTCAGTCCTCAATCCTCAATCCTCAATCTTCAATCCTCAGTCCTCAATCCTCAATCCTCAATCCTCAATCCTCAATCCTCAATCCTCAATCCTCAATCTTCAATCCGCAATCCTCAATCCTCATTCTTCAATCCTCCATACCCAATCCTCAATCTTCAATCCTCAATCCTCAATCCTCAATTCTAAATCCTCAATCCTCAATCCTCAGACCTCAAAAGTCAATATTCAACCCTCAGTCCTGGTCCCCAATCCACATTCCTCAATCCCCAATCCTCAATCTTCAATCATCAATATTCAATCTTCAGTCCTCAATCCTCAATCCTCAATCCTCAATCCTCAATGTTCAATCCTCAATACCCAATCCTCAATCTTAAATCCTCAATCCTCAATCCTCAATCCTCAATCCTCAATCCTCAATCCTCAATCCTCAATCCTCAATCCTCAATCCTCAATCCTCAATTCTCAATCCTCTATCCTCAATCCTCAGACCTCAAACATCAATCCTCAATCCTCAATCCTCAATCCTCAATCCTCAATCCTCAATCCTCAATCCTCAATCTTCAATCCTCAATACTCAATCTTCAATCCTCAATCCTCAATTCTCAATCCTCAATACTCAATCCTCAATCGTCAATCCTCAATCCCCAATCCTCAATCTTCAATACTCAATCCTCAATCCTCAATCCACAATCCTCAATCTTCAATCCTCAATACTCAATCTTCAGTCCTCAATCCTCAATCCTCAAATCTCAATCCTCAATCCTCAATCCTCAATCCTCAGTCCTCAATCCTCAATCTTCAATCCTCAATACTCAATCTTCAATCCTCAATCCTCAATCCTCAATCCTCAATCCTCATTGTTCAATCCTCAATACCCAATCCTCAATCTTCAGTCCTCAATCCTCAATCCTCAATTCTCAATCCTCAATCCTCAATCCTCAGACCTCAGACATCAATGCTCAACCCTCAGTCCTCGTCCTCAATCCACAACTCTCAATCCTCAATCATCAATCTTCAATCATCATTATTCAATCTTCAATCCTCAATCCTCAATCCTCAATCCTCAATCCTCATTCTTCAATCCTGAATACCCAATCCTCAATCTTCAATCCTCAATCCTCAATCCTCAATCCTCAATCCTCAATCCTCAATCCTCAACCTTCAATCCTCAATACTCAATCTTCAATCCTCAATGCTCAATCCTCAATCCTCATTCTTCAATCCTCAACACCAAATCCTCAATCTTCATTCCTCAATCCTCAATCCTCTATGCTCAATCCTCAATCCTCAATCCTCAGACCTCAAACATCAATACTCAACCCTCAGTCCTCGTCCTCAATACACAACCCTCAATCCTCAATCCTCAATCTTCGATCATCAATATTCAATCTTCAATCCTCAATCCTCAATCCTCAGTCCTCAAACCTCAATTCTGAATCCTCAATCCTGAATCCTCAATCTTCAGCCGTCAGTCCTCAACAACCAGTTGTCAATCCTCAATCCTCAATCCTCAATCCTCAATCCTCAATCCCAAATCCTCAATCCTCAATCTTCAATCCTCAATACTCAATCTTCAATCCTCAATCCTCAATGCTCAATCCTCAATCCTCATTCTTCAATCCTCAACAACAAATCCTCAATCTTCAATCCTCAATCCCCAATACTCAATCCTCAATCCTCAATCCTCCATCCGCAATCCTCAATCTTCAATCCGCAATCCTCAATCCTCAATCCTCAATCCACAATCCTCAATCTTCAATACTCAATCCTCAATCCTCAATCCTCAGTCCTCAAACCTCAATTCTGAATCCTCAATCCTGAATCCTCAATCTTCAGCCGTCTGTCCTCAACAATCAGTTGTCAATCCTCAATCCTCAATCCTCAATCCTCAATCCTCAATCCCAAATCCTCAATCCTCAATCTTCAATCCTCAATACTCAATCTTCAATCCTCAATCCTCAATGCTCAATCCTCAATCCTCATTCTTCAATCCTCAACAACAAATCCTCAATCTTCAATCCTCAATCCCCAATACTCAATCCTCAATCCTCAATCCTCCATCCTCAATCCTCAATCTTCAATCCGCAATCCTCAATCCTCAATCCTCAATACTCAATCCTCAATCCTCTGTCCTCAAACCACAATCCTGAATCCTCAATACTGAATCCTCAATCTTCAGCCCTCAGTCCTCAATCCTCAATCCTCAATCCTCAGTCATCAATACTCAATCTTCAGTACTCAATCCTCAATCCTCAAACCTCAATCCTCAATCCTCAACCCCCAATCCTCATTCCTCAAACCTCAACCCTCAGCCCTCAGTCCTCATCCTCAGTTCTCAATTCTCAATCCTCAGGCCTCAATCCTCAATCCTCAATCCTCATTCTTCAATCCTCAATACCCAATCCTCAATCTTCAATCCTCAATCCTCAATCCTCAATTCTCAATCCTCAATCCTCAATCCTCAATCCTCAATCCTCAATCCTCAATCATCAATCCTCAATCCTCAATCTTCAATCCTCAGTACTCAATCTTCAATCCTCAGTCCTCAATTCTCAATCCTCAATACTCAATCCTCAATCGTCAATCCTCAATCCTCAATCCTCAATCCTCAATCGTCAATCCTCATTCTTCAATCCTCAACACCAAATCCTCAATCTTCATTCCTCAATCCTCAATCCTCTATTCTCAATCCTCAATCCTCAATCCTCAGACCTCAAACATCAATACTCAACCCTCAGTCCTCGTACTCAATACACAACCCTCAATCCTCAATCCTCAATCTTCGATCATCAATATTCAATCTTCAATCCTCAATCCTCAATCCTCAATCCTCAGTCCTCAACCCTCAATTCTGAATCCTCAATCCTGAATCCTCAATCTTCAGCCATCAGTCCTCAACAATCAGTTGTCAATCCTCAATCCTCAATACTCAATCTTCAATCATCAATCCCCAATTCTCAATCCTCAATCTTCAATCCTCAATTCTCAATCCTCAATCCTCAATCCTCAATCCTCAATCCTCAATCCTCAATCCCCAATCCTCAATCTTCAATACTCAATCCTCAATCCTCAATCCACAATCCTCAATCCTCAATCCTCAATCCTCAATCCTCAATCCTCAATCCTCAATCCTCAATCCTCAATCCTCAATCCTCAATCCTCAATCTTCAATCCTCAATACTCAATACTCAATCTTCAATCCTCAATCCTCAATCCTCAATCCTCAACCCCCAATCCTCATTCCTCAAACCTCAACCCTCAGCCCTCAGTCCTCATCCTCAGTTCTCAATTCTCAATCCTCAGGCCTCAATCCTCAATCCTCAATCCTCAATCCTCAACCTTCAATCCTCAATACTCAATCTTCAATCCTCAATCCTCAATCCTCAATCCTCAATCCTCATTCTTCAATCCTCAATCCTCTATGCTCAATCCTCAATCCTCAATCCTCAGACCTCAAACATCAATACTCAACCCTCAGTCCTCGTCCTCAATACACAACCCTCAATCCTCAATCCTCAATCTTCGATCATCAATATTCAATCTTCAATCCTCAATCCTCAATCCTCAGTCCTCAAACCTCAATTCTGAATCCTCAATCCTGAATCCTCAATCTTCAGCCCTCAGTCCTCAACAATCAGTTGTCAATCCTCAATCCTCAATCCTCAATCCTCAATCCTCAATACCCAATCCTCAATCCTCAATCTTCAATCCTCAATACTCAATCTTCAATCCTCAATCCTCAATCCTCAATCCTCAATCCTCATTCTTCAATCCTCAACAACAAATCCTCAATCTTCAATCCGCAATCCCCAATACTCAATCCTCAATCCTCAATCCTCCATCCTCAATCATCAATCCTCAATCTTCAATACTCAATCCTCAATCCACAATGCTCAATCCTCAATCCTCAATCATCAATCCTCAATCTTCAATCCTCAACGCTCAACCTTTAATCCTCAATCCTCAACCCTCAATCTTCAATCCTCAATCCTCAATCCTCAATCCTCAATCCTCAACCCTCAATCCTCAATTCTCAATCCTCAATCCTCAATCTTCAATCCTCAATACTCAATCTTGAATCCTCAGTCCTCAATCCTCAATCCTCAATCCTCAATCCTCAATTCTCAATCCTCAATCCTCAATCCTCAATCCTCAATCCTCAATCTTCAATCCTCAATACTCAATCTTCAATCCTCAATCCTCAATCCTCAATCCTCAATCCTCAATCCTCAATCCTCAGTCCTCAATCCTCAATCCTCAATCTTCAATCCTCAATACTCAATACTCAATCTTCAATCCTCAATCCTCAATCCCCAATCCTCAACCCCCAATCCTCATTCCTCAAACCTCAACCCTCAGCCCTCAGTCCTCATCCTCAGTTCTCAATTCTCAATCCTCAGGCCTCAATCCTCAATCCTCAATCCTCATTCTTCAATCCTCAATACCCAATCCTCAATCTTCAATCCTCAGTCCTCAATCCTCAATTCTCAATCCTCAATCCTCAATCCTCGGACCTCAAACGTCAATATTCAACCCTCAGCACTGGTCCCCAATCCACATCCCTCAATCCCCACTCCTCAATCTTCAATCATCAATATTCAATCTTCAGTCCTCAATCCTCAATCCTCAATCCTCAATCCTCAATGTTCAATCCTCAATACCCAATCCTCAATCTTAAATCCTCAATCCTCAATCCTCAATACTCAAACCTCAATCCTCAATCCTCAAGAGTCAATCCTCTGTCCTCGAACCACAATTATGAATCCTCAATTCTGAATCCTCAATCCTGAATCCTCAATCCTCGATCCTCAATCCTCAATCCTCAATCCTCAATTCTCAATCCTCTATCCTCAATCCTCAGACCTCAAACATCAATCCTCAATCCTCAATCCTCAATCCTCAATCCTCAATCCTCATTCTTCAATCCTCAACAACAAATCCTCAATCTTCAATCCTCAATCCCCAATACTCAATCCTCAATGCTCAATCCTCCATCCTCAATCATCAATCCTCAATCTTCAATACTCAATCCTCAATCCTCAATCCTCAATCCTCAATCCTCAATCATCAATCCTCAATCTTCAATCCTCAATGCTCAACCTTTAATCCTCAATCCTCAATCCTCAATCTTCACTCCTCAATCCTCAATCCTCAATCCTCAATCCTCAATCCTCAATCCTCAATCCTCAATCCGCAAATCTTCAATCCTCAATACTCAATCTTCAATCCTCAATTCTCAATCCTCAATCCTCAATCCTCAATCCTCAATCCTCAATCCTCAATCCCCAATCCTCAATCTTCAATACTCAATCCTCAATCCTCAATCCTCAGTCCTCAAACCTCAATTCTGAATCCTCAATCCTGAATCCTCAATCTTCAGCCATCAGTCCTCAACAATCAGTTGTCAATCCTCAATCCTCAATACTCAATCTTCAATCATCAATCCCCAATTCTCAATCCTCAATCTTCAATCCTCAATACTCAATCTTCAATCCTCAATCCTCAATCCTCAATCCTCAATCCTCAATCCTCATTCTTCAATCCGCAACAACAAATCCTCAATCTTCAATCCTCAATCCCCAATACTCAATCCTCAATCCTCAATCCTCCATCCTCAATCATCAATTCTCAATCTTCAATACTCAATCCTCAATCCTCAATCCTCAATCCTCAATCCTCCATCATCAATCCTCAATCTTCAATCCTCAATGCTCAACCTTTAATCCTCAATCCTCAATCCTCAATCCTCAATCTTCAATCCTCAATCCTCAATCCTCAATCCTCAATCCTCAATCCTCAATCCTCAATCCTCAATCCGCAAATCTTCAATCCTCAATACTCAATCTTCAATCCTCAATTCTCAATCCTCAATCCTCAATCCTCAATCCTCAATCCTCGATCCTCAATCCCCAATCCTCTATCTTCAATACTCAATCCTCAATCCTCAATCCACAATCCTCAATCCTCAATCCTCAATCCTCAATCCTCAATCCTCAATCCTCAATCCTCAATCTTCAATCCTCAATACTCAATACTCAATCTTCAATCCTCAATCCTCAATCCTCAATCCTCAGTCATCATTCTTCAATCCTCAATACCCAATCCTCAATCTTCAATCCTCAATCCTCAATCCTCAATTCTCAATCATCTATCCTCAATCCTCAGACCACAAACATCAATACTCAACCCTCAGTCCTCAATCCTCTATCCTCAATCCTCAATCCTCAATCCTCAATCCTCAATCCTCAATCTCCAATCCTCAATACTCAATCTTCAATCCTCAATCCTCAATTCTCAATCCTCAATACTCAATCCTCAATCGTCAATCCTCAATCCCCAATCCTCAATCTTCAATACTCAATACTCAATCCTCAATCCACAAGCCTCAATCTTCAATCCTCAATACTCAATCTTCAATCCTCAGTCCTCAATCCTCAATCCTCAATCCTCAATCCTCAATCCTCAATTCTCAATCCCCTATCCTCAATCCTCAGACCTCAAACATCAATCCTCAATCCTCAATCCTCAATCCTCTATCCTCAATCCTCAATCCTCAATTCTCAATCCTCTATCCTCAATCCTCAGACCTCAAACGTGAATCCTCAATCCTCAATCCTCAATCCTCAATCCTCAATCCTCAATCCTCAATCCTCAATCTTCAATCCTCAATACTCAATCTTCAATCCTCAATCCTCAATCTTCAGTCCTCAATCCTCAATCCTCAATTCTCAATCCTCAATCCTCAATCCTCAGACCTCAGACATCAATATTCAACCCTCAGTCCTCGTCCTCAATCCACAACTCTCAATCCTCAATCATCAATCTTCAATCATCAATATTCAATCTTCAGTCCTCAATCCTCAATCCTCAATCCTCAATGTTCAATCCGCAATCCCCAATACTCAATCCTCAATCCTCAATCCTCAATCCTCAATGTTCAATCCTCAATACCCAATCCTCAATCTTAAATCCTCAATCCTCAATCCTCAATCCTCAATCCTCAATCCTCAATCCTCATGCCTCAATCCTCTGTCCTCGAACCACAATCCTGAATCCTCAATCCTGAATCCTCAATCCTGAATCCTCAATCCTCAATCCTCAACCCGCAATATTCAATCCGCAATACCCAATCCTCAATCTTCAATCCTCAATCCTCAATCCTCAATCCTCAATCTTCAATCCTCCATACTTAGTCATCAATCCTCAATCCTCAATCTTCAATCATCAATACTCAATCTTCAATCCTCAATCCTCAATCCTCAATCCTCAACCCTCAATCCTCAATCCTCAGTCTTCAATCCTCAATACTCAATCTTCAATCCTCAATCCTCAATCCTCAATCCTCAATCCTCATTCTTCAATCCTCAACACCAAATCCTCAATCTTCATTCCTCAATCCTCAATCCTCTATTCTCAATCCTCAATCCTCAATCCTCAGACCTCAAACATCAATACTCAACCCTCAGTCCTCGTCCTCAATACACAACCCTCAATCCTCAATCCTCAATCTTCGATCATCAATATTCAATCTTCAATCCTCAATCCTCAATCCTCAGTCCTCAAACCTCAATCCTGAATCCTCAATCCTGAATCCTCAATCTTCAGCCCTCAGTCCTCAACAATCAGTTGTCAATCCTCAATCCTCAATCCTCAATCCTCAATCCTCAATCCCCAATCCTCAATCCTCAATCTTCAATCCTCAATACTCAATCTTCAATCCTCAATCCTCAATCCTCAATCCTCAATCCTCATTCTTCAATCCTCAACAACAAATCCTCAATCTTCAATCCTCAATCCCCAATACTCAATCCTCAATCCTCAATCCTCCATCCTCAATCATCAATCCTCAATCTTCAATACTCAATCCTCAATCCTCAATCCTCAATCCTCAATCCTCAATCATCAATCCTCAGTCTTCAATCCTCAATGCTCAACCTTTAATCCTCAATCCTCAATCCTCAATCTTCAATCCTCAATCCTCAATCCTCAATCCTCAATCCTCAATCCTCAATCCTCAATCCTCAATCCTCAATCCTCAATCCTCAATCCTCAATCCTCAATCCTCAATCCTCAATCCTCAATCCTCAATCCTCAATCCTCAATCCTCAATCCTCAATCCTCAATCCTCAATCCTCAATCCTCAATCTTCAATCCTCAATACTCAATCTTCAATCCTCAATCCTCAATCCTCAATCCTCAATCCTCAATCCTCAATCCTCAATCCTCAATCCTCAATCCTCAATCCTCAATCTTCAGGCCTCAATCGTCTGTCCTCGAACCACAATCCTGAATCCTCAATACTGAATCCTCAATCCTGAATCCTTAATCCTCAATCCTCAACCCTCAGTATTCAATCCGCAATACCCAATCCTCAATCTTCAATCCGCAATCCTCAATCCTCAATCCTCACTCCTCAATCCTCAATCCTCTGTCCTCAAACCACAATCCTGAATCCTCAATACTGAATCCTCAATCTTCAGCCCTCAGTCCTCAATCCTCAATCCTCAGTACTCAGTCATCAATACTCAATCTTCAGTACTCAATCCTCAATCCACAAACCTCAATCCTCAATCCTCAACCCCCAATCCTCATTCCTCAAACCTCAACCCTCAGCCCTCAGTCCTCATCCTCAGTTCTCAATTCTCAATCCTCATGCCTCAATCCTCAAACCTCAATCCTCATTCTTCAATCCTCAATACCCAATCCTCAATCTTCAATCCTCAATCCTCAATCCTCAATTCTCAATCCTCAATCCTCAATCCTCA
This sequence comes from Calliopsis andreniformis, assembly GCF_051401765.1. NCBI lineage: Eukaryota > Metazoa > Arthropoda > Insecta > Hymenoptera > Andrenidae > Calliopsis > Calliopsis andreniformis. The sequence goes on along the minus strand of NW_027480516.1, from coordinate 1,104,639 downwards.
ATCCTCAATCCTCAATCCTCAATCCTCAATCCTCAATCCTCAATCCTCAATACTCAATCTTCAATCCTCAATCCTCAATTCTCAATCCTCAATACTCAATCCTCAATCGTCAATCCTCAATCCCCAGTCCTCAATCTTCAATACTCAATCCTCAATCCTCAATCCACAAGCCTCAATCTTCAATCCTCAATACTCAACCTTCAATCCTCAGTCCTCAATCCTCAATCCTCAATCCTCAATCCTCAATCCTCAATTCTCAATCCTCTATCCTCAATCCTCAGACCTCAAACATCAATCCTCAATCCTCAATCCTCAATCCTCTATCCTCAATCCTCAATCCTCAATTCTCAATCCTCTATCCTCAATCCTCAGACCTCAAACATCAATCCTCAATCCTCAATCCTCAATCCTCAATCCTCAATCCTCAATCCTCAATCCTCAATCTTCAATCCTCAATACTCAACCTTCAATCCTCAATCCTCAATCCTCAATCCTCATTCTTCAATCCTCAACACCAAATCCACAATCTTCATTCCTCAATCCTCAATCCTCTATTCTCAATCCTCAATCCTCAATCCTCAGACCTCAAACATCAATACTCAACCCTCAGTCCTCGTCCTCAATACACAACCCTCAATCCTCAATCCTCAATCTTCGATCATCAATATTCAATCTTCAATCCTCAATCCTCAATCCTCAGTCCTCAAACCTCAATCCTGAATCCTCAATCCTGAATCCTCAATCTTCAGCCCTCAGTCCTCAACAATCAGTTGTCAATCCTCAATCCTCAATCCTCAATCCTCAATCCTCAATCCCCAATCCTCAATCCTCAATCTTCAATCCTCAATACTCAATCTTCAATCCTCAATCCTCAATCCTCAATCCTCAATCCTCATTCTTCAATCCTCAACAACAAATCCTCAATCTTCAATCCTCAATCCTCAATCCTCAATCCTCAATCCTCAATCCTCAATCCTCAATCCTCAATCCTCAATCCTCAATCCTCAATCCTCAATTCTCAATCCTCTATCCTCAATCCTCAGACCTCAAACATCAATCCTCAATCCTCAATCCTCAATCCTCAATCCTGAACCCTCATTCTTCAATCCTCAACACCAAATCCTCAATCTTCATTCCTCAATCCTCAATCCTCTATTCTCAATCCTCAATCCTCAATCCTCAGACCTCAAACATCAATACTCAACCCTCAGTCCTCGTCCTCAATACACAACCCTCAATCCTCAATCCTCAATCTTCGATCATCAATATTCAATCTTCAATCCTCAATCCTCAATCCTCAATCCTCAGTCCTCAAACCTCAATTCTGAATCCTCAATCCTGAATCCTCAATCTTCAGCCATTAGTCCTCAACAATCAGTTGTCAATCCTCAATCCTCAATACTCAATCTTCAATCATCAATCCCCAATTCTCAATGTTCAATCTTCAATCCTCAATACTCAATCTTCAATCCTCAATCCTCAATCCTCAATCCTCAATCCTCAGTCATCAATACTCAATCTTCAGTACTCAATCCTCAATCCTCAAACCTCAATCCTCAATCCTCAACCCCCAATCCTCATTCCTCAAACCTCAACCCTCAGCCCTCAGTCCTCATCCTCAGTTCTCAATTCTCAATCCTCAGGCCTCAATCCTCAATCCTCAATCCTCATTCTTCAATCCTCAATACCCAATCCTCAATCTTCAATCCTCAATCCTCAATCCTCAATTCTCAATCCTCAATCCTCAATCCACAGACCTCAAACGTCAATATTCAACCCTCAGTCCTGGTCCCCAATCCACATCCCTCAATCCCCAATCCTCAATCTTCAATCATCAATATTCAATCTTCAGTCCTCAATCCTCAATCCTCAATCCTCAATCCTCAATGTTCAATCCTCAATACCCAATCCTCAATCTTAAATCCTCAATCCTCAATCCTCAATACTCAATCCTCAATCCTCAATCCTCAAGAGTCAATCCTCTGTCCTCGAACCACAATTATGAATCCTCAATTCTGAATCCTCAATCCTGAATCCTCAATCCTCAATCCTCAATCCTCAATCCTCAATCCTCAATTCTCAATCCTCTATCCTCAATCCTCAGACCTCAAACATCAATCCTCAATCCTCAATCCTCAATCCTCAATCCTCAATCCTCAATCCTCATTCTTCAATCCTCAACACCAAATCCTCAATCTTCATTCCTCAATCCTCAATCCTCTATTCTCAATCCTCAATCCTCAATCCTCAGACCTCAAACATCAATACTCAACCCTCAGTCCTCGTCCTCAATACACAACCCTCAATCCTCAATCCTCAATCTTCGATCATCAATATTCAATCTTCAATCCTCAATCCTCAATCCTCAATCCTCAGTCCTCAAACCTCAATTCTGAATCCTCAATCCTGAATCCTCAATCTTCAGCCATCAGTCCTCAACAATCAGTTGTCAATCCTCAATCCTCAATACTCAATCTTCAATCATCAATCCCCAATTCTCAATCCTCAATCTTCAATCCTCAATACTCAATCTTCAATCCTCAATCCTCAATCCTCAATCCTCAATCCTCATTCTTCAATATTCAGTCCTCAATCCTCAATCCTCAATCCTCAATCCTCAATCATCAATCCTCAATCTTCAATCCTCAATTCTCAATCCACAATCCTCAATCCTCAGACCTCAGACATCAATACTCAACACTCAGTCCTCGTCCTCAATCCATAACCCTCAATCCTCAATCATCAATCTTCAATCGTCAATACTCAATCTTCAGTCCTCAATCCTCAATCCTCAATCTTCAATCCTCAGTCCTCAATCCTCAATCCTCAATCCTCAATCCTCAATCCTCAATCCTCAATCCTCAATCTTCAATCCGCAATCCTCAATCCTCATTCTTCAATCCTCAATACCCAATCCTCAATCTGCAATCCTCAATCCTCAATCCTCAATTCTAAATCCTCAATCCTCAATCCTCAGACCTCAAACGTCAATATTCAACCCTCAGTCCAGGTCCCCAATCCACATCCCTCAATCCCCAATCCTCAATCTTCAATCATCAATATTCAATCTTCAGTCCTCAATCCTCAATCCTCAATCCTCAATCCTCAATGTTCAATCCTCAATACCCATTCCTCAATCTTAAATCCTCAATCCTCAATCCTCAATCCTCAATCCTCAATCCTCAAGCCTCAATACTCTGTCCTCGAACCACAATCCTGAATCCTCAATTCTGAATCCTCAATCCTGAATCCTCAATCCTCAATCCTCAATCCTCAATCCTCAATCCTCAATTCTCAATCCTCTATCCTCAATCCTCAGACCTCAAACATCAATCCTCAATCCTCAATCCACAATCCTCAATCCTCAATCCTCAATCTTCAATCCTCAATACTCAATCTTCAATCCTCAATCCTCAATTCTCAATCCTCAATACTCAATCCTCAATCGTCAATCCTCAATCCCCAATCCTCAATCTTCAATACTCAATCCTCAATCCTCAATCCACAATCCTCAATCTTCAATCCTCAATACTCAATCTTCAATCCTCAATCCTCAATCCTCAATCCTCAATCCTCAATCCTCAATCCTCAGTCCTCACTCCTCAATCTTCAATCCTCAATACTCAATCTTCAATCCTCAATCCTCAATCCTCAATCCTCAATCCTCATTCTTCAATCCTCAATACCCAATCCTCAATCGTCAGTCCTCAATCCTCAATTCTCAATTCTCAATCCTCAATCCTCAATCCTCAAACCTCAGACATCAATACTCAACCCTCAATCCTCGTCCTCAATCCACAACTCTCAATCCTCAATCATCAATCTTCAATCATCAATATTCAATCTTCAGTCCTCAATCCTCAATCCTCAATCCTCAATGTTCAATCCGCAATCCCCAATACTCAATCCTCAATCCTCAATCCTCAATCCTCAATGTTCAATCCTCAATAACCAATCCTCAATCTTAAATCCTCAATCCCCAATCCTCAATCCTCAATCCTCAATCCTCAATCTTCAGGCCTCAATCCTCTGTCCTCGAACCACAATCCTGAATCCTCAATACTGAATCCTCAATCCTGAATCCTCAATCCTCAATCCTCAACCCTCAGTGTTCAATCCGCAATACCCAATCCTCAATCTTCAATCCGCAATCCTCAATCCTCAATCCTCAATCCTCAATCCTCAATCCTCTGTCCTCAAACCACAATCCTGAAACCTCAATACTGAATCCTCAATCTTCAGACCTCAGTCCTCAATCCTCAATCCTCAATCCTCAGTCATCAATACTCAATCTTCAGTACTCAATCCTCAATCCACAAACCTCAATCCTCAATCCTCAACCCCCAATCCTCATTCCTCAAACCTCAACCCTCAGCCCTCAGTCCTCATCCTTAGTTCTCAATTCTCAATCCTCATGCCTCAATCCTCAAACCTCAATCCTCATTCTTCAATCCTCAATACCCAATCCTCAATCTTCAATCCTCAATCCTCAATCCTCAATTCTCAATCCTCAATCCTCAATCCTCAATCCTCAATCCTCAATCCTCAATCCTCAATCCTCAATCCTCAATCTCCAATCCTCAATACTCAATCTTCAATCCTCAATCCTCAATCCTCAATCCTCAATACTCAATCCTCAATCGTCAATCCTCAATCCCCAATCCTCAATCTTCGATACTCAATACTCAATCCTCAATCCACAAGCCTCAATCTTCAATCCTCAATACTCAATCTTCAGTCCTCAGTCCCCAATCCTCAATCCTCAATCCTCAATCCTCAATCCTCAATTCTCAATCCCCTATCCTCAATCCTCAGACCTCAAACATCAATCCTCAATCCTCAATCCTCAATCCTCTATCCTCAATCCTCAATCCTCAATTCTCAATCCTCTATCCTCAATCCTCAGACCTCAAACGTGAATCCTCAATCCTCAATCCTCAATCCTCAATCCTCAATCCTCAATCCTCAATCCTCAATCTTCAATCCTCAATACTCAATCTTCAATCCTCAATCCTCAATCTTCAGTCCTCAATCCTCAATCCTCAATTCTCAATCCTCAATCCTCAATCCTCAGACCTCAGACATCAATACTCAACCCTCAGACCTCGTCCTCAATCCACAACTCTCAATCCTCAATCATCAATCTTCAATCATCAATATTCAATCTTCAGTCCTCAATCCTCAATCCTCAATCCTCAATGTTCAATCCGCAATCCCCAATACTCAATCCTCAATCCTCAATCCTCAATCCTCAATGTTCAATCCTCAATACCCAATCCTCAATCTTAAATCCTCAATCCTCAATCCTCAATCCTCAATCCTCAATCCTCAATCCTCATGCCTCAATCCTCTGTCCTCGAACCACAATCCTGAATCCTCAATCCTGAATCCTCAATCCTGAATCCTCAATCCTCAATCCTCAACCCTCAATATTCAATCCGCAATACCCAATCCTCAATCTTCAATCCTCAATCCTCAATCCTCAATCCTCAATCCTCAATCCTCTGTCCTCAAACCATAATCCTGAATCCTCAATACTGAATCCTCATTCTTCAGCCCTCAGTCCTCAATAATCAGTTGTCAATCCTCAATCCTCAATAGAATATCCTCAGTTCAGAGTTTTCCATACGCTATACTCAATCTGCAATCTTCAAATCTCTATCCACAAACATCAATTCTCATCACTCAGCCCTCAACACTCAGTCCCCAATCCTCAATCTTCAATCCTCAAACCTCAATCCTCAATCCTCAATCCACAACCTTCAATCCTCAATACTCAATCTTCAATCCTCAATCCTCAATCGTTAGTCCTCATTCCTCAAACCTGAACCCTCAGCCCTCAGTCCTCACCCTCAGTTCTCAATTCTCAATCCTCAGGCCTCAATCCTCAATCCTCAATCCTAATTCTTCAATCCTCAATACCCAATCCTCAATCTTCAATCCTCAATCCTCAATCATCTATTCTCAATCCTCAATCCTCAATCCTCAGACCTCAAACATCAATATTCAACCCTGAGTCCTGGTCCCCAATCCACAACCCTCAATCCTCAATCCTCATTCCTCAATCCTCAATCCTCAATCCTGAATCCTTAATCTTCAATCCTCCATACTTAGTGATCAATCCTCAATCCTCAATCTTCAAACATCAATACTCAATCTTCAATCCTCAATCCTCAATCCTCAATCCTCAACCCTCAATCCTCAATCCTCAATCTTCAATCCTCAATACTCAATCTTCAATCCTCAATCCTCAATCCTCAATCCTCAATCCTCATTCTTCAATCCTCAACACCAAATCCTCAATCTTCATTCCTTAATCCTCAATCCTCTATTCTCAATCCTCAATCCTCAATCCTCAGACCTCAAACATCAATACTCAACCCTCAGTCCTCGTCCTCAATACACAACCCTCAATCCTCAATCCTCAATCTTCGATCATCAATATTCAATCTTCAATCCTCAATCCTCAATCCTCAGTCCTCAAACCTCAATTCTGAATCCTCAATCCTGAATCCTCAATCTTCAGCCCTCAGTCCTCAACAATCAGTTGTCAATCCTCAATCCTCAATCCTCAATCCTCAATCCTCAATCCCCAATCCTCAATCCTCAATCTTCAATTCTCAATACTCAATCTTCAGTCCTCAATCCTCAATCCTCAATCCTCAATCCTCATTCTTCAATCCTCAACAACAAATCCTCAATCTTCAATCCTCAATCCCCAATACTCAATCCTCAATCCTCAATCCTCCATCCTCAATCATCAATCCTCAATCTTCAATACTCAATCCTCAATCCTCAATCCTCAATCCTCAATCCTCAATCATCAATCCTCAGTATTCAATCCTCAATGCTCAACCTTTAATCCTCAATCCTCAATCCTCAATCCTCAATCCTCAATCCTCAATCCTCAATCCTCAATCCTCAATCCTCAATCCTCAATCTTCAATCCTCAATACTCAATCTTCAATCCTCAATCCTCAATCCTCAATCCTCAATCCTCAATCCTCAATCCTCAATCCTCAATACTCAATCCTCAATCCTCAATCTTCAATCCTCAATACTCAATCTTCAATCCTCAATCCTCAATCCTCAATCCTACGTCCTCAATCTTCAATCCTCAATACCCAACCCTCAATCTTCAATCCTCAATCCTCAATCCTCAATTCTCAATCCTCTATCCTCAATCCTCAGACCTCAAACATCTATACTCAACCCTCAGTCCTCGTCCTGAATCCACAACCCTCAATCCTCAATCCTCAACCTTCAATCATCAATATTCAATCTTCAATCCTCAATCCTCAATCCTCAATCCTCAATCCTCAATCCTGAATCTTCAGTCTTCAGCCCTCAGTCCTCAACAATCAGTTGTCAATCCTCAATCCTCACTAGAGTATCCTCAGTTCAGAGTTTTCCATACGCAATACTCAATCTGCAATCTTCATATCTCTATCCACAAACATCAATTCTCATCACTCAACCATCAACTCTCAGTCCCCAATCCTCAATCTTCAATCGTCAGTCCTCAATCCTCAATCCTCAATCCTCAATCCCCAATACTCAATCTTCAATACTCAATCCTCAATCCTCAATCCACAATCCTCAATCCTCAATCCTCAATCCTCAATCCTCAATGATCAATCCGCAATCCCCAATACTCAATCCTCAATCCTCAATACTCAATCCTCAATCATCAATCCTCAATCTTCAATATTCAGTCCTCAATCCTCAATCCTCAATCCTCAATCCGCAATCATCAATCCTCAATCTTCAATCCTAAATGCTCAACCTTTAATCCTCAATCCTCAATCCTCAATCTTCAATCCTCAGTCCTCAATCCTCAATCCTCAATCCTCAATGCTCAATCCTCAATCCTCAATCCTCAATCCTCAATCTTCAATCTTCAATCCTCAATCCTCAGTCCTCAAACCACAATCCTGGATCCTCAATCCTGAATCCTCAATCTTCAGACCTCAGTCCTCAACAATCAGTTGTCAATTCTCAATCCTCAATAGAATATCATCAATTCACAGTTTTCAATACTCAGTACTCAATCTGCAATCTTTAAATCTCTATCCACAAACACCAATTCTCATCACTCAACCCTCAACACTCAGTCCCCAGTCCTTAATTTTCAATCCTCAATCCTCAATCCTCAATCCTCAGTCCTCAATCCTCAATCCTCAATCTTCAATCCTCAATACTCAATCATCAATCCTCAGTATTCAATCCTCAATGCTCAATCCTCAATCCTCAATCCTCAATCATCAATCCTCAGTATTCAATCCTCAATGCTCAACCTTTAATCCTCAATCCTCAATCCTCAATCCTCAATCCTCAATCCTCAATCCTCAATCCTCAATCCTCAATCCTCAATCCTCAATCTTCAATCCTCAATACTCAATCTTCAATCCTCAATCCTCAATCCTCAATCCTCAATCCTCAATCCTCAATCCTCAATCCTCAATACTCAATCCTCAATCCTCAATCTTCAATCCTCAATACTCAATCTTCAATCCTCAATCCTCAATCCTCAATCCTACGTCCTCAATCTTCAATCCTCAATACCCAACCCTCAATCTTCAATCCTCAATCCTCAATCCTCAATTCTCAATCCTCTATCCTCAATCCTCAGACCTCAAACATCTATACTCAACCCTCAGTCCTCGTCCTGAATCCACAACCCTCAATCCTCAATCCTCAACCTTCAATCATCAATATTCAATCTTCAATCCTCAATCCTCAATCCTCAATCCTCAATCCTCAATCCTGAATCTTCAGTCTTCAGCCCTCAGTCCTCAACAATCAGTTGTCAATCCTCAATCCTCACTAGAGTATCCTCAGTTCAGAGTTTTCCATACGCAATACTCAATCTGCAATCTTCATATCTCTATCCACAAACATCAATTCTCATCACTCAACCATCAACTCTCAGTCCCCAATCCTCAATCTTCAATCGTCAGTCCTCAATCCTCAATCCTCAATCCTCAATCCCCAATACTCAATCTTCAATACTCAATCCTCAATCCTCAATCCACAATCCTCAATCCTCAATCCTCAATCCTCAATCCTCAATGATCAATCCGCAATCCCCAATACTCAATCCTCAATCCTCAATACTCAATCCTCAATCATCAATCCTCAATCTTCAATATTCAGTCCTCAATCCTCAATCCTCAATCCTCAATCCGCAATCATCAATCCTCAATCTTCAATCCTAAATGCTCAACCTTTAATCCTCAATCCTCAATCCTCAATCTTCAATCCTCAGTCCTCAATCCTCAATCCTCAATCCTCAATGCTCAATCCTCAATCCTCAATCCTCAATCCTCAATCTTCAATCTTCAATCCTCAATCCTCAGTCCTCAAACCACAATCCTGGATCCTCAATCCTGAATCCTCAATCTTCAGACCTCAGTCCTCAACAATCAGTTGTCAATTCTCAATCCTCAATAGAATATCATCAATTCACAGTTTTCAATACTCAGTACTCAATCTGCAATCTTTAAATCTCTATCCACAAACACCAATTCTCATCACTCAACCCTCAACACTCAGTCCCCAGTCCTTAATTTTCAATCCTCAATCCTCAATCCTCAATCCTCAGTCCTCAATCCTCAATCCTCAATCTTCAATCCTCAATACTCAATCATCAATCCTCAATCCTCAGCCCTCAATCCTCAAACCTCAATCCTCAACCCTCAGCCCTCACTCTCAATCCTCGATCCTCAATACTCAATCCTCAACCTTCAATCCTCAATACTCAATCATCAATCCTCAATCCTCAACCCTCAATCCACAATCCTCAATCCTCAATCCTCAGTTATCAATACTCAATCTTCAGTACTCAATCCTCAATCCTCAAACCTCTATCCTCAATCCTCAACCCCCAATCCTCATTCCTCAAACCTCAACCCTCAGCCCTCAGACCTCAAACATCAATCCTCAATCCTCAATCCTCAATCCTCAATCCTCAATCCTCAATCCTCAATCCTCAACCTTCAATCCTCAATACTCAATCTTCAATCCTCAATCCTCAATTCTCAATCCTCAATACTCAATCCTCAATCGTCAATCCTCAATCCCCAATCCTCAAGCCTCTGTCCTCAAACCACAATCCTGAATCCTCAATCCTCAATCCTCAATCTTCAATCCTCAATACTCAATCTTCAATCCTCAATCCTCAATTCACAATCCTCAATACTCAATCCTCAATCGTCAATCCTCAATCCCCAATCCTCAATCTTCAATACTCAGTCCTCAATCCTCAATCCACAATCCTCAATCTTCAATCCTCAATTCTCAATCTTCAATCCTCAATCCTCAATCCTCAATCCTCAATCCTCAATCCTCAATCCTCAATCCTCAATCCTCAGTCCTCAATCCTCAATCCTCAATCCTCAATGTTCAATCCGCAATCCCCAATACTCAATCCTCAATCCTCAATCCTCAATCCTCAATGTTCAATCCTCAATACCCAATCCTCAATACCCAATCCTCAATCTTAAATTCTCAATCCTCAATCCTCAGTCCTGAATCCTCAATCCTCAATCCTCAATCCTCAATCCTCTGTCCTCAAACCACAATCCTGAATCCTCAATACTGAATCCTCAATCTTCAGCCCTCAGTCCTCAACAATCAGTTGTCAATCCTCAATCCTCAATAGAATATCCTCAGTTCAGAGTTTTCCATACGCAATACTCAATCTGCAATCTTCAAATCTCTATCCACAAACATCAATTCTCATCACTCAGCCCTCAACACTCAGTCCCCAATCCTCAATCTTCAATCCTCAAACCTCAATCCTCAATCCTCAATCCACAATCTTCAATCCTCAATACTCAATCTTCAATCCTCAATCCTCAATCGTTAGTCCACATTCCTCAAACCTGAACCCTCAGCCCTCAGTCCTCACCCTCAGTTCTCAATTCTCAATCCTCAGGCCTCAATCCTCAATCCTCAATCCTAATTCTTCAATCCTCAATACCCAATCCTCAATCTTCATTCCTCAATCCTCAATCCTCTATTCTCAATCCTCAATCCTCAATCCTCAGACCTCAAACATCAATACACAACCCTCAGTCCTCGTCCTCAATACACAACCCTCAATCCTCAATCCTCAATCCTCAATCTTCAATCCTCAATACTCAATCTTCAATCCTCAATCCTCAATCCTCAATCCTCAATCCTCATTCTTCAATCCTCAACAACAAATCCTCAATCTTCAATCCTCAATCCCCAATACTCAATCCTCAATCCTCAATCCTCAATCCTCAATCCTGAATCCTCAATCTTCAATCCTCCATACTTAGTCATCAATCCTCAATCCTAATTCTTCAATCCTCAATACCCAATCCTCAATCTTCAATCCTCAATCCTCAATCATCTATTCTCAATCCTCAATCCTCAATCCTCAGACCTCAAACATCAATATTCAACCCTGAGTCCTGGTCCCCAATCCGCAACCCTCAATCCTCAATCCTCATTCCTCAATCCTCAATCCTCAATCCTGAATCCTCAATCTTCAATCCTCCATACTTAGTCATCAATCCTCAATCCTCAATCTTCAATCATCAATACTCAATCTTCAATCCTCAATCCTCAATCCTCAATCCTCAACCCTCAATACTCAATCCTCAATCTTCAATCCTCAATACTCAATCTTCAATCCTCAATCCTCAATCCTTAATCCTCAATCCTCATTCTTCAATCCTCAACACCAAATCCTCAATCTTCATTCCTCAATCCTCAATCCTCTATTCTCAATCCTCAATCCTCAATCCTCAGACCTCAAACATCAATACTCAACCCTCAGTCCTCGTCCTCAATACACAACCCTCAATCCTCAATCCTCAATCTTCGATCATCAATATTCAATCTTCAATCCTCAATCCTCAATCCTCAGTCCTCAAACCTCAATTCTGAATCCTCAATCCTGAATCCTCAATCTTCAGCCCTCAGTCCTCAACAATCATTTGTCAATCCTCAATCCTCAATCCTCAATCCTCAATCCTCAATCCCCAATCCTCAATCCTCAATCTTCAATCCTCAATACTCAATCTTCAATCCTCAATCCTCAATCCTCAATCCTCAATCCTCATTCTTCAATCCTCAACAACAAATCCTCAATCTTCAATCCTCAATCCCCAATACTCAATCCTCAATCCTCAATCCTCCATCCTCAATCATCAATCCTCAATCTTCAATACTCAATCCTCAATCCTCAATCCTCAATCCTCAATCCTCAATCATCAATCCTCAGTCTTCAATCCTCAATGCTCAACCTTTAATACTCAATCCTCAATCCTCAATCCTCAATCCTCAATCCTCAATCCTCAATCCTCAATCCTCAATCCTCAATCCTCAATCCTCAATCTTCAATCCTCAATACTCAATCTTCAATCCTCAATCCTCAATCCTCAATCCTCAATCCTCAATCCTCAATCCTCAATCCTCAATCCTCAATACTCAATCCTCAATCTTCAATCCTCAATACTCAATCTTCAATCCTCAATCATCAATCCTCAATCCTACGTCCTCATTCTTCAATCCTCAATACCCAACCCTCAATCTTCAATCCTCAATCCTCAATCCTCAATTCTCAATCCTCTATCCTCAATCCTCAGACCTCAAACACCAATACTCAACCCTCAGTCCTCGTCCTGAATCCACAACCCTCAATCCTCAATCCTCAACCTTCAATCATCAATATTCAATCTTCAATCCTCAATCCTCAATCCTCAATCCTCAATTCTCAATCCTCTATCCTCAATCCTCAGTCCTCAAACCACAATCCTGGATCCTCAATCCTCAATCCTCAATCCTCAATCCTCAATCCTCAGTCCTCAATCCTCAATCCTCAATCCACAATCCTCAATCCTCAATCCTCAATCTTCAATCCTCAATACTCAATCTTCAATCCTCAATCCTCAATCCTCAATCCTCAGTCCTCAATCATCAATCCTCAATCTTAAATCCTCAATGCTCAACCTTTAATCCTCAATCCTCAATCCTCAATCTACAATCCTCGATCCTCAATCCTCAATCCTCAATCCTCAATCCTCAATCTTCAATCCTCAATCCTCAATCTTCAATCGTCAATACTCAATCTTCAATCCTCAATCCTCAATCCTCAATCCTCAATCCTCAATCCTCAATCCTCAATCCTCAATCCTCAATCCTCAATCCTCAATCCTCAATCTTCAATCCTCAATACTCAATCTTCAATCCTCAATCCTCAATCCTCAATCCTCAATCCTCAATCCTCAATCCTCAATCCTCAATCCTCAATCCTCAATCCTCAATCTTCAATCCTCAATACTCAATCTTCAATCCTCAATCCTCAATCCTCAATCCTACGTCCTCATTCTTCAATCCTCAATACCCAACCCTCAATCGTCAATCCTCAATCCTCAATCCTCAATTCTCAATCCTCTATCCTCAATCCTCAGACCTCAAACATCAATACTCAACCCTCAGTCCTCGTCCTGAATCCACAACCCTCAATCCTCAATCCTCAACCTTCAATCATCAATATTCAATCTTCAATCCTCAATCCTCAATCCTCAATCCTCAATCCTGAATCCTCAATCTTCAGCCCTCAGTCCTCAACAATCAGTTGTCAATCCTCAATCCTCACTAGAGTATCCTCAGTTCAGAGTTTTCCATACGCAATACTCAATCTGCAATCTTCATATCTCTATCCACAAACATCAATTCTCATCACTCAACCATCAACTCTCAGTCCCCAATCCTCAATCTTCAATCGTCAGTCCTCAATCCTCAATCCTCAATCCTCAATCCTCAATCCTCAATCCTCAGTCCTCAATCCTCAATCTTCAATCCTCAATACTCAATCTTCAATCCTCAATCCTCAATCCTCAATCCTCAATCCTCATTCTTCAATCCTCAATACCCAATCCTCAATCTTCAGTCCTCAATCCTCAATTCTCAATTCTCAATCCTCAATCCTCAATCCTCAAACCTCAGACATCAATACTCAACCCTCAGTCCTCGTCCTCAATCCACAACTCTCAATCCTCAATCATCAATCTTCAATCATCAATATTCAATCTTCAGTCCTCAATCCTCAATCCTCAATCCTCAATGTTCAATCCGCAATCCCCAATACTCAATCCTCAATCCTCAATCCTCAATCCTCAATGTTCAATCCTCAATAACCAATCCTCAATCTTAAATCCTCAATCCCCAATCCTCAATCCTCAATCCTCAATCCTCAATCTTCAGGCCTCAATCCTCTGTCCTCGAACCACAATCCTGAATCCTCAATACTGAATCCTCAATCCTGAATCCTCAATCCTCAATCCTCAACCCTCAGTGTTCAATCCGCAATACCCAATCCTCAATCTTCAATCCGCAATCCTCAATCCTCAATCCTCAATCCTCAATCCTCAATCCTCTGTCCTCAAACCACAATCCTGAATCCTCAATACTGAATCCTCAATCTTCAGACCTCAGTCCTCAATCCTCAATCCTCAATCCTCAGTCATCAATACTCAATCTTCAGTACTCAATCCTCAATCCACAAACCTCAATCCTCAATCCTCAACCCCCAATCCTCATTCCTCAAACCTCAACCCTCAGCCCTCAGTCCTCATCCTCAGTTCTCAATTCTCAATCCTCATGCCTCAATCCTCAAACCTCAATCCTCATTCTTCAATCCTCAATACCCAATCCTCAATCTTCAATCCTCAATCCTCAATCCTCAATTCTCAATCCTCAATCCTCAATCCTCAATCCTCAATCCTCAATCCTCATGCCTCAATCCTCTGTCCTCGAACCACAATCCTGAATCCTCAATCCTGAATCCTCAATCCTGAATCCTCAATCCTCAATCCTCAACCCTCAATATTCAATCCGCAATACCCAATCCTCAATCTTCAATCCTCAATCCTCAATCCTCAATCCTCAATCCTCAATCCTCTGTCCTCAAACCATAATCCTGAATCCTCAATACTGAATCCTCATTCTTCAGCCCTCAGTCCTCAATAATCAGTTGTCAATCCTCAATCCTTCAATAGAATATCCTCAGTTCAGAGTTTTCCATACGCTATACTCAATCTGCAATCTTCAAATCTCTATCCACAAACATCAATTCTCATCACTCAGCCCTCAACACTCAGTCCCCAATCCTCAATCTTCAATCCTCAAACCTCAATCCTCAATCCTCAATCCACAATCTTCAATCCTCAATACTCAATCTTCAATCCTCAATCCTCAATCGTTAGTCCTCATTCCTCAAACCTGAACCCTCAGCCCTCAGTCCTCACCCTCAGTTCTCAATTCTCAATCCTCAGGCCTCAATCCTCAATCCTCAATCCTAATTCTTCAATCCTCAATACCCAATCCTCAATCTTCAATCCTCAATCCTCAATCATCTATTCTCAATCCTCAATCCTCAATCCTCAGACCTCAAACATCAATATTCAACCCTGAGTCCTGGTCCCCAATCCACAACCCTCAATCCTCAATCCTCATTCCTCAATCCTCAATCCTCAATCCTGAATCCTTAATCTTCAATCCTCCATACTTAGTGATCAATCCTCAATCCTCAATCTTCAAACATCAATACTCAATCTTCAATCCTCAATCCTCAATCCTCAATCCTCAACCCTCAATCCTCAATCCTCAATCTTCAATCCTCAATACTCAATCTTCAATCCTCAATCCTCAATCCTCAATCCTCAATCCTCATTCTTCAATCCTCAACACCAAATCCTCAATCTTCATTCCTTAATCCTCAATCCTCTATTCTCAATCCTCAATCCTCAATCCTCAGACCTCAAACATCAATACTCAACCCTCAGTCCTCGTCCTCAATACACAACCCTCAATCCTCAATCCTCAATCTTCGATCATCAATATTCAATCTTCAATCCTCAATCCTCAATCCTCAGTCCTCAAACCTCAATTCTGAATCCTCAATCCTGAATCCTCAATCTTCAGCCCTCAGTCCTCAACAATCAGTTGTCAATCCTCAATCCTCAATCCTCAATCCTCAATCCTCAATCCCCAATCCTCAATCCTCAATCTTCAATTCTCAATACTCAATCTTCAGTCCTCAATCCTCAATCCTCAATCCTCAATCCTCATTCTTCAATCCTCAACAACAAATCCTCAATCTTCAATCCTCAATCCCCAATACTCAATCCTCAATCCTCAATCCTCCATCCTCAATCATCAATCCTGAATCTTCAATACTCAATCCTCAATCCTCAATCCGCAATCCTCAATCCTCAATCATCAATCCTCAGTATTCAATCCTCAATGCTCAACCTTTAATCCTCAATCCTCAATCCTCAATCCTCAATCCTCAATCCTCAATCCTCAATCCTCAATCCTCAATCCTCAATTCTCAATCTTCAATCCTCAATACTCAATCTTCAATCCTCAATCCTCAATCCTCAATCCTCAATCCTCAATCCTCAATCCTCAATCCTCAATACTCAATCCTCAATCCTCAATCTTCAATCCTCAATACTCAATCTTCAATCCTCAATCCTCAATCCTCAATCCTACGTCCTCATTCTTCAATCCTCAATACCCAACCCTCAATCTTCAATCCTCAATCCTCAATCCTCAATTCTCAATCCTCTATCCTCAATCCTCAGACCTCAAACATCAATACTCAACCCTCAGTCCTCGTCCTGAATCCACAACCCTCAATCCTCAATCCTCAACCTTCAATCATCAATATTCAATCTTCAATCCTCAATCCTCAATCCTCAATCCTCAATCCTGAATCTTCAGTCTTCAGCCCTCAGTCCTCAACAATCAGTTGTCAATCCTCAATCCTCACTAGAGTATCCTCAGTTCAGAGTTTTCCATACGCAATACTCAATCTGCAATCTTCATATCTCTATCCACAAACATCAATTCTCATCACTCAACCATCAACTCTCAGTCCCCAATCCTCAATCTTCAATCGTCAGTCCTCAATCCTCAATCCTCAATCCTCAATCCCCAATACTCAATCTTCAATACTCAATCCTCAATCCTCAATCCACAATCCTCAATACTCAATCCTCAATCCTCAATCCTCAATGATCAATCCGCAATCCCCAATACTCAATCCTCAATCCTCAATACTCAATCCTCAATCATCAATACTCAATCTTCAATATTCAGTCCTCAATCCTCAATCCTCAATCCTCAATCCGCAATCATCAATCCTCAATCTTCAATCCTAAATGCTCAACCTTTAATCCTCAATCCTCAATCCTCAATCTTCAATCCTCAGTCCTCAATCCTCAATCCTCAATCCTCAATGCTCAATCCTCAATCCTCAATCCTCAATCCTCAATCTTCAATCTTCAATCCTCAATCCTCAATCCTCAATGTTCAATCCGCAAATCCCAATCCTCAATCTTCAATCCTCAATCCTCAATGCTCAATCCTCAATCCTCAATCCTCAATCCTCTATCCTCAATCCTCAGTCCTCAAACCACAATCCTGGATCCTCAATCCTGAATCCTCAATCTTCAGACCTCAGTCCTCAACAATCAGTTGTCAATTCTCAATCCTCAATAGAATATCATCAATTCACAGTTTTCAATACTCAGTACTCAATCTGCAATCTTTAAATCTCTATCCACAAACACCAATTCTCATCACTCAACCCTCAACACTCAGTCCCCAGTCCTTAATTTTCAATCCTCAATCCTCAATCCTCAATCCTCAGTCCTCAATCCTCAATCCTCAATCTTCAATCCTCAATACTCAATCATCAATCCTCAATCCTCAGCCCTCAATCCTCAAACCTCAATCCTCAACCCTCAGCCCTCACTCTCAATCCTCGATCCTCAATACTCAATCCTCAACCTTCAATCCTCAATACTCAATCTTCAATCCTCAATCCTCAACCCTCAATCCACAATCCTCAATCCTCAATCCTCAGTCATCAATACTCAATCTTCAGTACTCAATCCTCAATCCTCAAACCTCTGTCCTCAATCCTCAACCCCCAATCCTCATTCCTCAAACCTCAACCCTCAGCCCTCAGACCTCAAACATCAATCCTCAATCCTCAATCCTCAATCCTCAATCCTCAATCCTCAATCCTCAATCCTCAACCTTCAATCCTCAATACTCAATCTTCAATCCTCAATCCTCAATTCTCAATCCTCAATACTCAATCCTCAATCGTCAATCCTCAATCCCCAATCCTCAAGCCTCTGTCCTCAAACCACAATCCTGAATCCTCAATCCTCAATCCTCAATCTTCAATCCTCAATACTCAATCTTCAATCCTCAATCCTCAATTCACAATCCTCAATACTCAATCCTCAATCGTCAATCCTCAATCCCCAATCCTCAATCTTCAATACTCAGTCCTCAATCCTCAATCCACAATCCTCAATCTTCAATCCTCAATAGTCAATCTTCAATCCTCAATCCTCAATCCTCAATCCTCAATCCTCAATCCTCAATCCTCAGTCCTCAATCCTCAATCCTCAATCCTCAATGTTCAATCCGCAATCCCCAATACTCAATCCTCAATCCTCAATCCTCAATCCTCAATGTTCAATCCTCAATACCCAATCCTCAATACCCAATCCTCAATCTTAAATTCTCAATCCCCAATCCTCAGTCCTGAATCCTCAATCCTCAATCCTCAATCCTCAATCCTCTGTCCTCAAACCACAATCCTGAATCCTCAATACTGAATCCTCAATCTTCAGCCCTCAGTCCTCAACAATCAGTTGTCAATCCTCAATCCTCAATAGAATATCCTCAGTTCAGAGTTTTCCATACGCAATACTCAATCTGCAATCTTCAAATCTCTATCCACAAACATCAATTCTCATCACTCAGCCCTCAACACTCAGTCCCCAATCCTCAATCTTCAATCCTCAAACCTCAATCCTCAATCCTCAATCCACAATCTTCAATCCTCAATACTCAATCTTCAATCCTCAATCCTCAATCGTTAGTCCACATTCCTCAAACCTGAACCCTCAGCCCTCAGTCCTCACCCTCAGTTCTCAATTCTCAATCCTCAGGCCTCAATCCTCAATCCTCAATCCTAATTCTTCAATCCTCAATACCCAATCCTCAATCTTCATTCCTCAATCCTCAATCTTCTATTCTCAATCCTCAATCCTCAATCCTCAGACCTCAAACATCAATACTCAACCCTCAGTCCTCGTCCTCAATACACAACCCTCAATCCTCAATCCTCAATCCTCAATCTTCAATCCTCAATACTCAATCTTCAGTCCTCAATCCTCAATCCTCAATCCTCAATCCTCATTCTTCAATCCTCAACAACAAATCCTCAATCTTCAATCCTCAATCCCCAATACTCAATCCTCAATCCTCAATCCTCAATCCTCAATCCTGAATCCTCAATCTTCAATCCTCCATACTTAGTCATCAATCCTCAATCCTAATTCTTCAATCCTCAATACCCAATCCTCAATCTTCAATCCTCAATCCTCAATCATCTATTCTCAATCCTCAATCCTCAATCCTCAGACCTCAAACATCAATATTCAACCCTGAGTCCTGGTCCCCAATCCGCAACCCTCAATCCTCAATCCTCATTCCTCAATCCTCAATCCTCAATCCTGAATCCTCAATCTTCAATCCTCCATACTTAGTCATCAATCCTCAATCCTCAATCTTCAATCATCAATACTCAATCTTCAATCCTCAATCCTCAATCCTCAATCCTCAACCCTCAATCCTCAATCCTCAATCTTCAATCCTCAATACTCAATCTTCAATCCTCAATCCTCAATCCTCAATCCTCAATCCTCATTCTTCAATCCTCAACACCAAATCCTCAATCTTCATTCCTCAATCCTCAATCCTCTATTCTCAATCCTCAATCCTCAATCCTCAGACCTCAAACATCAATACTCAACCCTCAGTCCTCGTCCTCAATACACAACCCTCAATCCTCAATCCTCAATCTTCGATCATCAATATTCAATCTTCAATCCTCAATCCTCAATCCTCAGTCCTCAAACCTCAATTCTGAATCCTCAATCCTGAATCCTCAATCTTCAGCCCTCAGTCCTCAACAATCAGTTGTCAATCCTCAATCCTCAATCCTCAATCCTCAATCCTCAATCCCCAATCCTCAATCCTCAATCTTCAATCCTCAATACTCAATCTTCAATCCTCATCCTCAATCCTCAATCCTCAATCCTCATTCTTCAATCCTCAACAACAAATCCTCAATCTTCAATCCTCAATCCCCAATACTCAATCCTCAATCCTCAATCCTCCATCCTCAATCATCAATCCTCAATCTTCAATACTCAATCCTCAATCCTCAATCCTCAATCCTCAATCCTCAATCATCAATCCTCAGTCTTCAATCCTCAATGCTCAACCTTTAATACTCAATCCTCAATCCTCAATCCTCAATCCTCAATCCTCAATCCTCAATCCTCAATCCTCAATACTCAATCCTCAATCCTCAATCTTCAATCCTCAATACTCAATCTTCAATCCTCAATCCTCAATCCTCAATCCTCAATCCTCAATCCTCAATCCTCAATCCTCAATCCTCAATCCTCAATCCTCAATCTTCAATCCTCAATACTCAATCTTCAATCCTCAATCATCAATCCTCAATCCTACGTCCTCATTCTTCAATCCTCAATACCCAACCCTCAATCTTCAATCCTCAATCCTCAATCCTCAATTCTCAATCCTCTATCCTCAATCCTCAGACCTCAAACATCAATACTCAACCCTCAGTCCTCGTCCTGAATCCACAACCCTCAATCCTCAATCCTCAACCTTCAATCATCAATATTCAATCTTCAATCCTCAATCCTCAATCCTCAATCCTCAATTCTCAATCCTCTATCCTCAATCCTCAGTCCTCAAACCACAATCCTGGATCCTCAATCCTGAATCCTCAATCTTAAGACCTCAGTCCTCAACAATCAGTTGTCAATTCTCAATCCTCAATAGAATATCATCAATTCACAGTTTTCAATACTCAATACTCAATCTGCAATCTTTAAATCTCTATCCACAAACACCAATTCTCATCACTCAACCCTCAACACTCAGTCCCCAGTCCTTAATTTTCAATCCTCAATCCTCAATACTCAATCCTCAATCCTCAATCCTCAATCCTCAATCTTCAATCCTCAATACTCAATCATCAATCCTCAATCCTCAGCCCTCAATCCTCAAACCTCAATCCTCAACCCTCAGCCCTCACTCTCAATCCTCGATCCTCAATACTCAATCCTCAACCTTCAATCCTCAATACTCAATCTTCAATCCTCAATCCTCAACCCTCAATCCACAATCCTCAATCCTCAATCCTCAGTCATCAATACTCAATCTTCAGTACTCAATCCTCAATCCTCAAACCTCTATCCTCAATCCTCAACCCCCAATCCTCATTCCTCAAACCTCAACCCTCAGCCCTCAGACCTCAAACATCAATCCTCAATCCTCAATCCTCAATCCTCAATCCTCAATCCTCAATCCTCAATCCTCAATCTTCAATCCTCAATACTCAATCTTCAATCCTCAGTCCTCAGTCCTCAAACATCAATATTCAACCCTGAGGCCTGGTCCCCAATCCACAACCCTCAATCCTCAATCCTCATTCCTCAATCCTCAATCCTCAATCCTGAATCCTCAATCTTCAATCCTCCATACTTAGTCATCAATCCTCAATCCTCAATCTTCAATAATCAATACTCAATCTTCAATCCTCAATCCTCAATCCTCAATCCTCAATCCTCAATCCTCAATCCTCAATCCTCAATCCTCAATCCTCAATCCTCAATCCTCAATCCTCAATCCTCAATCCTCAATCCTCAATCCTCAATCCTCAATCCTCAATCCTCAATCCTCAATCATCAATCCTCAATCCTCAATCTTCAATCCTCAATACTCAATCTTCAATCCTCAATCCTCAATCCTCAATCCTCAATCCTCAATCCTCAATCCTCAATCCTCAATC
This sequence comes from Calliopsis andreniformis, assembly GCF_051401765.1. Classification (NCBI taxonomy): domain Eukaryota; kingdom Metazoa; phylum Arthropoda; class Insecta; order Hymenoptera; family Andrenidae; genus Calliopsis; species Calliopsis andreniformis. Next base: position 1,082,678 of record NW_027480516.1, on the reverse strand, counting down.
CTCAATCCTCAATCTTCAATCCTCAATACTCAATCTTCAATCCTCAATCTTCAATCCTCAATCCTACGTCCTCATTCTTCAATCCTCAATACCCAACCCTCAATCGTCAATCCTCAATCCTCAATCCTCAATTCTCAATCCTCTATCCTCAATCCTCAGACCTCAAACATCAATACTCAACCCTCAGTCCTCGTCCTGAATCCACAACCCTCAATCCTCAATCCTCAACCTTCAATCATCAATATTCAATCTTCAATCCTCAATCCTCAATCCTCAATCCTCAATCCTGAATCCTCAATCTTCAGCCCTCAGTCCTCAACAATCAGTTGTCAATCCTCAATCCTCACTAGAGTATCCTCAGTTCAGAGTTTTCCATACGCAATACTCAATCTGCAATCTTCATATCTCTATCCACAAACATCAATTCTCATCACTCAACCATCAACTCTCAGTCCCCAATCCTCAATCTTCAATCGTCAGTCCTCAATCCTCAATCCTCAATCCTCAATCCCCAATACTCAATCTTCAATACTCAATCCTCAATCCTCAATCCACAATCGTCAATCCTCAATCCTCAATCCTCAATCCTCAATGATCAATCCGCAATCCCCAATACTAAATCCTCAATCCTCAATACTCAATCCTCAATCATCAATCCTCAATCTTCAATATTCAGTCCTCAATCCTCAATCCTCAATCCTCAATCCTCAATCATCAATCCTCAATCTTCAATCCTAAATGCTCAACCTTTAATCCTCAATCCTCAATCCTCAATCTTCAATCCTCAGTCCTCAATCCTCAATCCTCAATCCTCAATCCTCAATCCTCAATCCTCAATCCTCAATCCTCAATCTTCAATCCTCAATCCTCAATCCTCAATGTTCAATCCGCAAATCCCAATCCTCAATCTTCAATCCTCAATCCTCAATGCTCAATCCTCAATCCTCAATCCTCAATCCTCTATCCTCAATCCTCAGTCCTCAAACCTCAATCCTGGATCCCCAATCCTGAATCCTCAATCTTCAGACCTCAGTCCTCAACAATCAGTTGTCAATTCTCAATCCTCAATAGAATATCATCAATTCACAGTTTTCAATACTCAATACTCAATCTGCAATCTTTAAATCTCTATCCACAAACACCAATTCTCATCACTCAACCCTCAACACTCAGTCCCCAGTCCTCAATTTTCAATCCTCAATCCTCAATCCTCAATCCTCAGTCCTCAATCCTCAATCCTCAATCTTCAATCCTCAATACTCAATCATCAATCCTCAATCCTCAGCCCTCAATCCTCAAACCTCAATCCTCAACCCTCAGCCCTCACTCTCAATCCTCGATCCTCAATACTCAATCCTCAACCTTCAATCCTCAATACTCAATCTTCAATCCTCAATCCTCAACCCTCAATCCACAATCCTCAATCCTCAATCCTCAGTCATCAATACTCAATCTTCAGTACTCAATCCTCAATCTTCAATCCTCAATCCTCAATTCTCAATCCTCAATACTCAATCCTCAATCGCCAATCCTCAATCCCCAATCCTCAATCTTCAATACTCAGTCCTCAATCCTCAATCCACAATCCTCAATCTTCAATCCTCAATACTCAATCTTCAATCCTCAATCCTCAATCCTCAATCCTCAATCCTCAATCCTCAATCCTCAGTCCTCAATCCTCAATCCTCAATCCTCAATCCTCAATGTTCAATCCGCAATCCCCAATACTCAATCCTCAATCCTCAATCCTCAATCCTCAATGTTCAATCCTCAATACCCAATCCTCAATCTTAAATTCTCAATCCTCAATCCTCAATCCTGAATCCTCAATCCTCAATCCTCAGGCCTAAATCCTCTGTCCTCGAACCACAATCCTGAATCCTCAATACTGAATCCTCAATCCTGAATCCTCAATCCTCAATCCTCAACCCTCAATATTCAATCCGCAATACCCAATCCTCAATCTTCAATCCGCAATCCTCAATCCTCAATCCTCAATCCTCAATCCTCAAGCCTCTGTCCTCAAACCACAATCCTGAATCCTCAATCCTCAATCCTCAATCTTCAATCCTCAATACTCAATCTTCAATCCTCAATCCTCAATTCTCAATCCTCAATACTCAATCCTCAATCGTCAATCCTCAATCCCCAATCCTCAATCTTCAATACTCAGTCCTCAATCCTCAATCCACAATCCTCAATCTTCAATCCTCAATACTCAATCTTCAATCCTCAATCCTCAATCCTCAATCCTCAATCCTCAATCCTCAATCCTCAGTCCTCAATCCTCAATCCTCAATCCTCAATGTTCAATCCGCAATCCCCAATACTCAATCCTCAATCCTCAATCCTCAATCCACAATGTTCAATCCTCAATACCCAATCCTCAATCTTAAATTCTCAATCCTCAATCCTCAATCCTGAATCCTCAATCCTCAATCCTCAGGCCTCAATCCTCTGTCCTCGAACCACAATCCTGAATCCTCAATACTGAATCCTCAATCCTCAACCCTCAATATGCAATCCGCAATACCCAATCCTCAATCTTCAATCCGCAATCCTCAATCCTCAATCCTCAATCCTCAATCCTCAAGCCTCTGTCCTCAAACCACAATCCTGAATCCTCAATACTGAATCCTCAATCTTCAGCCCTCAGTCCTCAATCCTCAATCCTCAATCCTCAGTCATCAATACTCAATCTTCAGTACTCAATCCTCAATCCTCAAACCTCAATCCTCAATCCTCAACCCCCAATCCTCATTCCTCAAACCTCAACCCTCAGCCCTCAGTCCTCATTCTCAGTTCTCAATTCTCAATCCTCAGGCCTCAATCCGCAATCCTCAATCCTCATTCTTCAATCCTCAATACCCAATCCTCAATCCTCAATCCTCAATCTTCAATCCTCAATACTCAATCTTCAATCCTCAATCCTCAATCTTCAGTCCTCAATCCTCAATCCTCAATTCTCAATCCTCAATCCTCAATCCTCAGACCTCAGACATCAATACTCAAACCTCAGACCTCGTCCTCAATCCACAACTCTCAATCCTCAATCATCAATCTTCAATCATCAATATTCAATCTTCAGTCCTCAATCCTCAATCCTCAATCCTCAATGTTCAATCCGCAATCCCCAATACTCAATCCTCAATTCTCAATCCTCAATCCTCAATGTTCAATCCTCAATACCCAATCCTCAATCTTAAATCCTCAATCATCAATCCTCAATCCTCAATCCTCAATCCTCAATCCTCATGCCTCAATCCTCTGTCCTCGAACCACAATCCTGAATCCTCAATCCTGAATCCTCAATCCTGAATCCTCAATCCTCAATCCTCAACCCTCAATATTCAATCCGCAATACCCAATCCTCAATCTTCAATCCTCAATCCTCAATCCTCTATCCTCAATCCTCAATCCTCTGTCCTCAAACCATAACCCTGAATCCTCAATACTGAATCCTCATTCTTCAGCCCTCAGTCCTCAACAATCAGTTGTCAATCCTCAATCCTCAATAGAATATCCTCAGTTCAGAGTTTTCCATACGCTATACTCAATCTGCAATCTTCAAATCTCTATCCACAAACATCAATTCTCATCACTCAGCCCTCAACACTCAGTCCCCAATCCTCAATCTTCAATCCTCAAACCTCAGTCCTCAATCCTCAATCCACAATCTTCAATCCTCAATACTCAATCTTCAATCCTCAATCCTCAATCGTTAGTCCTCATTCCTCAAACCTGAACCCTCAGCCCTCAGTCCTCACCCTCAGTTCTCAATTCTCAATCCTCAGGCCTCAATCCTCAATCCTCAATCCTAATTCTTCAATCCTCAATACCCAATCCTCAATCTTCAATCCTCAATCCTCAATCATCTATTCTCAATCCTCAATCCTCAATCCTCAGACCTCAAACATCAATATTCAACCCTGAGTCCTGGTCCCCAATCCACAACCCTCAATCCTCAATCCTCATTCCTCAATCCTCAATCCTCAATCCTGAATCCTTAATCTTCAATCCTCCATACTTAGTGATCAATCCTCAATCCTCAATCTTCAATCATCAATACTCAATCTTCAATCCTCAATCCTCAATCCTCAATCCTCAACCCTCAATCCTCAATCCTCAATCTTCAATCCTCAATACTCAATCTTCAATCCTCAATCCTCAATCCTCAATCCTCAATCCTCAATCTTCAATCCTCAATACTCAATCTTCAATCCTCAATCCTCAATCCTCAATCCTACGTCCTCATTCTTCAATCCTCAATACCCAACCCTCAATCGTCAATCCTCAATCCTCAATCCTCAATTCTCAATCCTCTATCCTCAATCCTCAGACCTCAAACATCAATACTCAACCCTCAGTCCTCGTCCTGAGTCCACAACCCTCAATCCTCAATCCTCAACCTTCAATCATCAATATTCAATCTTCAATCCTCAATCCTCAATCCTCAATCCTCAATCCTGAATCCTCAATCTTCAGCCCTCAGTCCTCAACAATCAGTTGTCAATCCTCAATCCTCACTAGAGTATCCTCAGTTCAGAGTTTCCCATACGCAATACTCAATCTGCAATCTTCATATCTCTATCCACAAACATCAATTCTCATCACTCAACCATCAACTCTCAGTCCCCAATCCTCAATCTTCAATCGTCAGTCCTCAATCCTCAATCCGCAATCCTCAATCCCCAATACTCAATCTTCAATACTCAATCCTCAATCCTCAATCCACAATCCTCAATCCTCAATCCTCAATCCTCAATCCTGAATGATCAATCCGCAATCCTCAATACTAAATCCTCAATCCTCAATACTCAATCCTCAATCATCAATCCTCAATCTTCAATATTCAGTCCTCAATCCTCAATCCTCAATCCTCAATCCTCAATCGTCAATCCTCAATCCTCAATCCTCAATTCTCAATCCTCTATCCTCAATCCTCAGACCTCAAACATCAATACTCAACCCTCAGTCCTCGTCCTGAATCCACAACCCTCAATCCTCAATCCTCAACCTTCAATCATCAATATTCAATCTTCAATCCTCAATCCTCAATCCTCAATCCTCAATCCTCAATCCTCAATCCTCAATCCTCAATCCTCAATCCTCAGTCCTCAATCCTCAATCCTCAATCCTCAATGTTCAATCTTCAATCCCCAATACTCAATCCTCAATCCTCAATCCTCAATCCACAATGTTCAATCCTCAATACCCAATCCTCAATCTTAAATTCTCAATCCTCAATCCTCAATCCTGAATCCTCAATCCTCAATCCTCAGGCCTCAATCCTCTGTCCTCGAACCACAATCCTGAATCCTCAATACTGAATCCTCAATCCTCAACCCTCAATATTCAATCCGCAATACCCAATCCTCAATCTTCAATCCGCAATCCTCAATCCTCAATCCTCAATCCTCAATCCTCAAGCCTCTGTCCTCAAACCACAATCCTGAATCCACAATACTGAATCCTCAATCTTCAGCCCTCAGTCCTCAATCCTCAATCCTCAATCCTCAGTCATCAATACTCAATCTTCAGTACTCAATCCTCAATCCTCAAACCTCAATCCTCAATCCTCAACCCCCAATCCTCATTCCTCAAACCTCAACCCTCAGCCCTCAGTCCTCATTCTCAGTTCTCAATTCTCAATCCTCAGGCCTCAATCCTCAATCCTCAATCCTCATTCTTCAATCCTCAATACCCAATCCTCAATCCTCAATCCTCAATCTTCAATCCTCAATACTCAATCTTCAATCCTCAATCCTCTATCTTCAGTCCTCAATCCTCAATCCTCAATTCCCAATCCTCAATCCTCAATCCTCATGCCTCAATCCTCTGTCCTCGAACCACAATCCTGAATCCTCAATCCTGAATCCTCAATCCTGAATCCTCAATCCTCAATCCTCAACCCTCAATATTCAATCCGCAATACCCAATCCTCAATCTTCAATCCTCAATCCTCAATCCTCAATCCTCAATCCTCAATCCTCTGTCCTCAAACCATAACCCTGAATCCTCAATACTGAATCCTCATTCTTCAGCCCTCAGTCCTCAACAATCAGTTGTCAATCCTCAATCCTCAATAGAATATCCTCAGTTCAGAGTTTTCCATACGCTATACTCAATCTGCAATCTTCAAATCTCTATCCACAAACATCAATTCTCATCACTCATCCCTCAACACTCAGTCCCCAATCCTCAATCTTCAATCCTCAAACCTCAGTCCTCAATCCTCAATCCACAATCTTCAATCCTCAATACTCAATCTTCAATCCTCAATCCTCAATCGTTAGTCCTCATTCCTCAAACCTGAACCCTCAGCCCTCAGTCCTCACCCTCAGTTCTCAATTCTCAATCCTCAGGCCTCAATCCTCAATCCTCAATCCTAATTCTTCAATCCTCAATACCCAATCCTCAATCTTCAATCCTCAATCCTCAATCATCTATTCTCAATCCTCAATCCTCAATCCTCAGACCTCAAACATCAATATTCAACCCTGAGTCCTGGTCCCCAATCCACAACCCTCAATCCTCAATCCTCATTCCTCAATCCTCAATCCTCAATCCTGAATCCTTAATCTTCAATCCTCCATACCTAGTGATCAATCCTCAATCCTCAATCTTCAATCATCAATACTCAATCTTCAATCCTCAATCCTCAATCCTCAATCCTCAACCCTCAATCCTCAATCCTCAATCTTCAATCCTCAATACTCAATCTTCAATCCTCAATCCTCAATCCTCAATCCTCAATCCTCAATCTTCAATCCTCAATACTCAATCTTCAATCCTCAATCCTCAATCCTCAATCCTACGTCCTCATTCTTCAATCCTCAATACCCAACCCTCAATCGTCGATCCTCAATCCTCAATCCTCAATTCTCAATCCTCTATCCTCAATCCTCAGACCTCAAACATCAATACTCAACCCTCAGTCCTCGTCCTGAATCCACAACCCTCAATCCTCAATCCTCAACCTTCAATCATCAATATTCAATCTTCAATCCTCAATCCTCAATCCTCAATCCTCAATCCTGAATCCTCAATCTTCAGCCCTCAGTCCTCAACAATCAGTTGTCAATCCTCAATCCTCACTAGAGTATCCTCAGTTCAGAGTTTCCCATACGCAATACTCAATCTGCAATCTTCATATCTCTATCCACAAACATCAATTCTCATCACTCAACCATCAACTCTCAGTCCCCAATCCTCAATCTTCAATCGTCAGTCCTCAATCCTCAATCCGCAATCCTCAATCCCCAATACTCAATCTTCAATACTCAATCCTCAATCCTCAATCCACAATCCTCAATCCTCAATCCTCAATCCTCAATCCTCAATGATCAATCCGCAATCCCCAATACTAAATCCTCAATCCTCAATACTCAATCCTCAATCATCAATCCTCAATCTTCAATATTCAGTCCTCAATCCTCAATCCTCAATCCTCAATCCTCAATCATCAATCCTCAATCTTCAATCCTAAATGCTCAACCTTTAATCCTCAATCCTCAATCCTCAATCTTCAATCCTCAGTCCTCAATCCTCAATCCTCAATCCTCAATCCTCAATCCTCAATCCTCAATCCTCAATCCTCAATCTTCAATCCTCAATCCTCAATCCTCAATGTTCAATCCGCAAATCCCAATCCTCAATCTTCAATCCTCAATCCTCAATGCTCAATCCTCAATCCTCAATCCTCAATCCTCTATCCTCAATCCTCAGTCCTCAAACCTCAATCCTGGATCCTCAATCCTGAATCCTCAATCTTCAGACCTCAGTCCTCAACAATCAGTTGTCAATTCTCAATCCTCAATAGAATATCATCAATTCACAGTTTTCAATACTCAATACTCAATCTGCAATCTTTAAATCTCTATCCACAAACACCAATTCTCATCACTCAACCCTCAACACTCAGTCCCCAGTCCTCAATTTTCAATCCTCAATCCTCAATCCTCAATCCTCAGTCCTCAATCCTCAATCCTCAATCTTCAATCCTCAATACTCAATCATCAATCCTCAATCCTCAGCCCTCAATCCTCAAACCTCAATCCTCAACCCTCAGCCCTCACTCTCAATCCTCGATCCTCAATACTCCATCCTCAACCTTCAATCCTCAATACTCAATCTTCAATCCTCAATCCTCAACCCTCAATCCACAATCCTCAATCCTCAATCCTCAATCCTCAAACTCCAATCCTCATTCCTCAAACCTCAACCCTCAGCCCTCAGACCTCAAACATCAATCCTCAATCCTCAATCCTCAATCCTCAATCCTCAATCCTCAATCCTCAATCCTCAATCTTCAATCCTCAATACTCAATCTTCAATCCTCAATCCTCAATTCTCAATCCTCAATACTCAATCCTCAATCGCCAATCCTCAATCCCCAATCCTCAAGCCTCTGTCCTCAAACCACAATCCTGAATCCTCAATCCTCAATCCTCAATCTTCAATCCTAAATACTCAATCTTCAATCCTCAATCCTCAATTCTCAATCCTCAATACTCAATCCTCAATCGTCAATCCTCAATCCCCAATCCTCAATCTTCAATACTCAGTCCTCAATCCTCAATCCACAATCCTCAATCTTCAATCCTCAATACTCAATCTTCAATCCTCAATCCTCAATCCTCAATCCTCAATCCTCAATCCTCAATCCTCAGTCCTCAATCCTCAATCCTCAATCCTCAATGTTCAATCCGCAATCCCCAATACTCAATCCTCAATCCTCAATCCTCAATCCTCAATGTTCAATCCTCAATACCCAATCCTCAATACCCAATCCTCAATCTTAAATTCTCAATCCTCAATCCTCAATCCTGAATCCTCAATCCTCAATCCTCAGGCCTCAATCCTCTGTCCTCGAACCACAATCCTGAATCCTCAATACTGAATCCTCAATCCTGAATCCTCAATCCTCAATCCTCAACCCTCAATATTCAATCCGCAATACCCAATCCTCAATCTTCAATCCGCAATCCTCAATCCTCAATCCTCAATCCTCAATCCTCAAGCCTCTGTCCTCAAACCACAATCCTGAATCCTCAATACTGAATCCTCAATCTTCAGCCCTCAGTCCTCAATCCTCAATCCTCAATCCTCATTCATCAATACTCAATCTTCAGTACTCAATCCCCAATCCTCAAACCTCAATCCTCAGTCCTCAACCCCCAATCCTCATTCCTCAAACCTCAACCCTCAGCCCTCAGTCCTCATCCTCAGTTCTCAATTCTCAATCCTCAGGACTCAATCCTCAATCCTCAATCCTCATTCTTCAATCCTCAATAACCAATCCTCAATCTTCAATCCTCAATTCTCAATCCTCAATTCTCAATCCTCAATCCTCAATCCTCAATCCTCAATCCTCAATCCTCAATCCTCAATCTTCAATCCTCAATCCTCAATCCTCAATCCTGAATCCTCAATCCTCAATCCTCAATTCTCAATCCTCTATCCTCAATCCTCAGACCTCAAACATCAATCCTCAATCCTCAATCCTCAATCCTCAATCCTCAATCCTCATTCTTCAATCCTCAACAACAAATCCTCAATCTTCAATCCTCAATCCCCAATACTCAATCCTCAATCCTCAATCCTCCATCCTCAATCATCAATCCTCAATCTTCAATACTCAATCCTCAATCCTCAATCCTCAATCCTCAATCCTCAATCATCAATCCTCAGTCTTCAATCCTCAATGCTCAACCTTTAATACTCAATCCTCAATCCTCAATCCTCAATCCTCAATCCTCAATCCTCAATCCTCAATCCTCAATCCTCAATCCTCAATCCTCAATCTTCAATCCTCAATACTCAATCTTCAATCCTCAATCCTCAATCCTCAATCCTCAATCCTCAATCCTCAATCCTCAATCCTCAATCCTCAATCCTCAATCCTCAATCTTCAATCCTCAATACTCAATCTTCAATCCTCAATCATCAATCCTCAATCCTACGTCCTCATTCTTCAATCCTCAATACCCAACCCTCAATCTTCAATCCTCAATCCTCAATCCTCAATTCTCAATCCTCTATCCTCAATCCTCAGACCTCAAACATCAATACTCAACCCTCAGTCCTCGTCCTGAATCCACAACCCTCAATCCTCAATCCTCAACCTTCAATCATCAATATTCAATCTTCAATCCTCAATCCTCAATCCTCAATCCTCAATTCTCAATCCTCAATCCTCAATCCTCAATCCTCAATCCTCAATCCTCAATCTTCAATCCTCAATACTCAATCTTCAATCCTCAATCCTCAATCCTCAATCCTACGTCCTCATTCTTCAATCCTCAATACCCAACCCTCAATCGTCAATCCTCAATCCTCAATCCTCAATTCTCAATCCTCTATCCTCAATCCTCAGACCTCAAACATCAATACTCAACCCTCAGTCCTCGTCCTGAATCCACAACCCTCAATCCTCAATCCTCAACCTTCAATCATCAATATTCAATCTTCAATCCTCAATCCTCAATCCTCAATCCTCAATCCTGAATCCTCAATCTTCAGCCCTCAGTCCTCAACAATCAGTTGTCAATCCTCAATCCTCACTAGAGTATCCTCAGTTCAGAGTTTTCCATACGCAATACTCAATCTGCAATCTTCATATCTCTATCCACAAACATCAATTCTCATCACTCAACCATCAACTCTCAGTCCCCAATCCTCAATCTTCAATCGTCAGTCCTCAATCCTCAATCCTCAATCCTCAATCCTCAATCCTCAATCCTCAGTCCTCAATCCTCAATCTTCAATCCTCAATACTCAATCTTCAATCCTCAATCCTCAATCCTCAATCCTCAATCCTCATTCTTCAATCCTCAATACCCAATCCTCAATCTTCAGTCCTCAATCCTCAATTCTCAATTCTCAATCCTCAATCCTCAATCCTCAAACCTCAGACATCAATACTCAACCCTCAGTCCTCGTCCTCAATCCACAACTCTCAATCCTCAATCATCAATCTTCAATCATCAATATTCAATCTTCAGTCCTCAATCCTCAATCCTCAATCCTCAATGTTCAATCCGCAATCCCCAATACTCAATCCTCAATCCTCAATCCTCAATCCTCAATGTTCAATCCTCAATAACCAATCCTCAATCTTAAATCCTCAATCCCCAATCCTCAATCCTCAATCCTCAATCCTCAATCTTCAGGCCTCAATCCTCTGTCCTCGAACCACAATCCTGAATCCTCAATACTGAATCCTCAATCCTGAATCCTCAATCCTCAATCCTCAACCCTCAGTGTTCAATCCGCAATACCCAATCCTCAATCTTCAATCCGCAATCCTCAATCCTCAATCCTCAATCCTCAATCCTCAATCCTCTGTCCTCAAACCACAATCCTGAATCCTCAATACTGAATCCTCAATCTTCAGACCTCAGTCCTCAATCCTCAATCCTCAATCCTCAGTCATCAATACTCAATCTTCAGTACTCAATCCTCAATCCACAAACCTCAATCCTCAATCCTCAACCCCCAATCCTCATTCCTCAAACCTCAACCCTCAGCCCTCAGTCCTCATCCTCAGTTCTCAATTCTCAATCCTCATGCCTCAATCCTCAAACCTCAATCCTCATTCTTCAATCCTCAATACCCAATCCTCAATCTTCAATCCTCAATCCTCAATCCTCAATTCTCAATCCTCAATCCTCAATCCTCAATCCTCAATCCTCAATCCTCAATCCTCAATCCTCAATCCTCAATCTCCAATCCTCAATACTCAATCTTCAATCCTCAATCCTCAATTCTCAATCCTCAATACTCAATCCTCAATCGTCAATCCTCAATCCCCAATCCTCAATCTTCAATACTCAATACTCAATCCTCAATCCACAAGCCTCAATCTTCAATCCTCAATACTCAATCTTCAGTCCTCAGTCCCCAATCCTCAATCCTCAATCCTCAATCCTCAATCCTCAATTCTCAATCCCCTATCCTCAATCCTCAGACCTCAAACATCAATCCTCAATCCTCAATCCTCAATCCTCTATCCTCAATCCTCAATCCTCAATTCTCAATCCTCTATCCTCAATCCTCAGACCTCAAACGTGAATCCTCAATCCTCAATCCTCAATCCTCAATCCTCAATCCTCAATCCTCAATCCTCAATCTTCAATCCTCAATACTCAATCTTCAATCCTCAATCCTCAATCTTCAGTCCTCAATCCTCAATCCTCAATTCTCAATCCTCAATCCTCAATCCTCAGACCTCAGACATCAATACTCAACCCTCAGACCTCGTCCTCAATCCACAACTCTCAATCCTCAATCATCAATCTTCAATCATCAATATTCAATCTTCAGTCCTCAATCCTCAATCCTCAATCCTCAATGTTCAATCCGCAATCCCCAATACTCAATCCTCAATCCTCAATCCTCAATCCTCAATGTTCAATCCTCAATACCCAATCCTCAATCTTAAATCCTCAATCCTCAATCCTCAATCCTCAATCCTCAATCCTCAATCCTCATGCCTCAATCCTCTGTCCTCGAACCACAATCCTGAATCCTCAATCCTGAATCCTCAATCCTGAATCCTCAATCCTCAATCCTCAACCCTCAATATTCAATCCGCAATACCCAATCCTCAATCTTCAATCCTCAATCCTCAATCCTCAATCCTCAATCCTCAATCCTCTGTCCTCAAACCATAATCCTGAATCCTCAATACTGAATCCTCATTCTTCAGCCCTCAGTCCTCAATAATCAGTTGTCAATCCTCAATCCTCAATAGAATATCCTCAGTTCAGAGTTTTCCATACGCTATACTCAATCTGCAATCTTCAAATCTCTATCCACAAACATCAATTCTCATCACTCAGCCCTCAACACTCAGTCCCCAATCCTCAATCTTCAATCCTCAAACCTCAATCCTCAATCCTCAATCCACAATCTTCAATCCTCAATACTCAATCTTCAATCCTCAATCCTCAATCGTTAGTCCTCATTCCTCAAACCTGAACCCTCAGCCCTCAGTCCTCACCCTCAGTTCTCAATTCTCAATCCTCAGGCCTCAATCCTCAATCCTCAATCCTAATTCTTCAATCCTCAATACCCAATCCTCAATCTTCAATCCTCAATCCTCAATCATCTATTCTCAATCCTCAATCCTCAATCCTCAGACCTCAAACATCAATATTCAACCCTGAGTCCTGGTCCCCAATCCACAACCCTCAATCCTCAATCCTCATTCCTCAATCCTCAATCCTCAATCCTGAATCCTTAATCTTCAATCCTCCATACTTAGTGATCAATCCTCAATCCTCAATCTTCAAACATCAATACTCAATCTTCAATCCTCAATCCTCAATCCTCAATCCTCAACCCTCAATCCTCAATCCTCAATCTTCAATCCTCAATACTCAATCTTCAATCCTCAATCCTCAATCCTCAATCCTCAATCCTCATTCTTCAATCCTCAACACCAAATCCTCAATCTTCATTCCTTAATCCTCAATCCTCTATTCTCAATCCTCAATCCTCAATCCTCAGACCTCAAACATCAATACTCAACCCTCAGTCCTCGTCCTCAATACACAACCCTCAATCCTCAATCCTCAATCTTCGATCATCAATATTCAATCTTCAATCCTCAATCCTCAATCCTCAGTCCTCAAACCTCAATTCTGAATCCTCAATCCTGAATCCTCAATCTTCAGCCCTCAGTCCTCAACAATCAGTTGTCAATCCTCAATCCTCAATCCTCAATCCTCAATCCTCAATCCCCAATCCTCAATCCTCAATCTTCAATTCTCAATACTCAATCTTCAGTCCTCAATCCTCAATCCTCAATCCTCAATCCTCATTCTTCAATCCTCAACAACAAATCCTCAATCTTCAATCCTCAATCCCCAATACTCAATCCTCAATCCTCAATCCTCCATCCTCAATCATCAATCCTCAATCTTCAATACTCAATCCTCAATCCTCAATCCTCAATCCTCAATCCTCAATCATCAATCCTCAGTATTCAATCCTCAATGCTCAACCTTTAATCCTCAATCCTCAATCCTCAATCCTCAATCCTCAATCCTCAATCCTCAATCCTCAATCCTCAATCCTCAATCCTCAATCCTCAATCTTCAATCCTCAATACTCAATCTTCAATCCTCAATCCTCAATCCTCAATCCTCAATCCTCAATCCTCAATCCTCAATCCTCAATACTCAATCCTCAATCCTCAATCTTCAATCCTCAATACTCAGTCTTCAATCCTCAATCCTCAATCCTCAATCCTACGTCCTCATTCTTCAATCCTCAATACCCAACCCTCAATCTTCAATCCTCAATCCTCAATCCTCAATTCTCAATCCTCTATCCTCAATCCTCAGACCTCAAACATCAATACTCAACCCTCAGTCCTCGTCCTGAATCCACAACCCTCAATCCTCAATCCTCAACCTTCAATCATCAATATTCAATCTTCAATCCTCAATCCTCAATCCTCAATCCTGAATCTTCAGTCTTCAGCCCTCAGTCCTCAACAATCAGTTGTCAATCCTCAATCCTCACTAGTGTATCCTCAGTTCAGAGTTTTCCATACGCAATACTCAATCTGCAATCTTCATATCTCTATCCACAAACATCAATTCTCATCACTCAACCATCAACTCTCAGTCCCCAATCCTCAATCTTCAATCGTCAGTCCTCAATCCTCAATCCTCAATCCTCAATCCCCAATACTCAATCTTCAATACTCAATCCTCAATCCTCAATCCACAATCCTCAATCCTCAATCCTCAATCCTCAATCCTCAATGATCAATCCGCAATCCCCAATACTCAATCCTCAATCCTCAATACTCAATCCTCAATCATCAATCCTCAATCTTCAATATTCAGTCCTCAATCCTCAATCCTCAATCCTCAATCCGCAATCATCAATCCTCAATCTTCAATCCTAAATGCTCAACCTTTAATCCTCAATCCTCAATCCTCAATCTTCAATCCTCAGTCCTCAATCCTCAATCCTCAATCCTCAATGCTCAATCCTCAATCCTCAATCCTCAATCCTCAATCTTCAATCTTCAATCCTCAATCCTCAATCCTCAATGTTCAATCCGCAAATCCCAATCCTCAATCTTCAATCCTCAATCCTCAATGCTCAATCCTCAATCCTCAATCCTCAATCCTCTATCCTCAATCCTCAGTCCTCAAACCACAATCCTGGATCCTCAATCCTGAATCCTCAATCTTCAGACCTCAGTCCTCAACAATCAGTTGTCAATTCTCAATCCTCAATAGAATATCATCAATTCACAGTTTTCAATACTCAGTACTCAATCTGCAATCTTTAAATCTCTATCCACAAACACCAATTCTCATCACTCAACCCTCAACACTCAGTCCCCAGTCCTTAATTTTCAATCCTCAATCCTCAATCCTCAATCCTCAGTCCTCAATCCTCAATCCTCAATCTTCAATCCTCAATACTCAATCATCAATCCTCAATCCTCAGCCCTCAATCCTCAAACCTCAATCCTCAACCCTCAGCCCTCACTCTCAATCCTCGATCCTCAATACTCAATCCTCAACCTTCAATCCTCAATACTCAATCTTCAATCCTCAATCCTCAACCCTCAATCCACAATCCTCAATCCTCAATCCTCAGTCATCAATACTCAATCTTCAGTACTCAATCCTCAATCCTCAAACCTCTATCCTCAATCCTCAACCCCCAATCCTCATTCCTCAAACCTCAACCCTCAGCCCTCAGACCTCAAACATCAATCCTCAATCCTCAATCCTCAATCCTCAATCCTCAATCCTCAATCCTCAATCCTCAACCTTCAATCCTCAATACTCAATCTTCAATCCTCAATCCTCAATTCTCAATCCTCAATACTCAATCCTCAATCGTCAATCCTCAATCCCCAATCCTCAAGCCTCTGTCCTCAAACCACAATCCTGAATCCTCAATCCTCAATCCTCAATCTTCAATCCTCAATACTCAATCTTCAATCCTCAATCCTCAATTCACAATCCTCAATACTCAATCCTCAATCGTCAATCCTCAATCCCCAATCCTCAATCTTCAATACTCAGTCCTCAATCCTCAATCCACAATCCTCAATCTTCAATCCTCAATACTCAATCTTCAATCCTCAATCCTCAATCCTCAATCCTCAATCCTCAATCCTCAATCCTCAGTCCTCAATCCTCAATCCTCAATCCTCAATGTTCAATCCGCAATCCCCAATACTCAATCCTCAATCCTCAATCCTCAATCCTCAATGTTCAATCCTCAATACCCAATCCTCAATACCCAATCCTCAATCTTAAATTCTCAATCCTCAATCCTCAGTCCTGAATCCTCAATCCTCAATCCTCAATCCTCAATCCTCTGTCCTCAAACCACAATCCTGAATCCTCAATACTGAATCCTCAATCTTCAGCCCTCAGTCCTCAACAATCAGTTGTCAATCCTCAATCCTCAATAGAATATCCTCAGTTCAGAGTTTTCCATACGCAATACTCAATCTGCAATCTTCAAATCTCTATCCACAAACATCAATTCTCATCACTCAGCCCTCAACACTCAGTCCCCAATCCTCAATCTTCAATCCTCAAACCTCAATCCTCAATCCTCAATCCACAATCTTCAATCCTCAATACTCAATCTTCAATCCTCAATCCTCAATCGTTAGTCCACATTCCTCAAACCTGAACCCTCAGCCCTCAGTCCTCACCCTCAGTTCTCAATTCTCAATCCTCAGGCCTCAATCCTCAATCCTCAATCCTAATTCTTCAATCCTCAATACCCAATCCTCAATCTTCATTCCTCAATCCTCAATCTTCTATTCTCAATCCTCAATCCTCAATCCTCAGACCTCAAACATCAATACTCAACCCTCAGTCCTCGTCCTCAATACACAACCCTCAATCCTCAATCCTCAATCCTCAATCTTCAATCCTCAATACTCAATCTTCAATCCTCAATCCTCAATCCTCAATCCTCAATCCTCATTCTTCAATCCTCAACAACAAATCCTCAATCTTCAATCCTCAATCCCCAATACTCAATCCTCAATCCTCAATCCTCAATCCTCAATCCTGAATCCTCAATCTTCAATCCTCCATACTTAGTCATCAATCCTCAATCCTAATTCTTCAATCCTCAATACCCAATCCTCAATCTTCAATCCTCAATCCTCAATCATCTATTCTCAATCCTCAATCCTCAATCCTCAGACCTCAAACATCAATATTCAACCCTGAGTCCTGGTCCCCAATCCGCAATCCTCAATCCTCAATCCTCATTCCTCAATCCTCAATCCTCAATCCTGAATCCTCAATCTTCAATCCTCCATACTTAGTCATCAATCCTCAATCCTCAATCTTCAATCATCAATACTCAATCTTCAATCCTCAATCCTCAATCCTCAATCCTCAACCCTCAATCCTCAATCCTCAATCTTCAATCCTCAATACTCAATCTTCAATCCTCAATCCTCAATCCTCAATCCTCAATCCTCATTCTTCAATCCTCAACACCAAATCCTCAATCTTCATTCCTCAATCCTCAATCCTCTATTCTCAATCCTCAATCCTCAATCCTCAGACCTCAAACATCAATACTCAACCCTCAGTCCTCGTCCTCAATACACAACCCTCAATCCTCAATCCTCAATCTTCGATCATCAATATTCAATCTTCAATCCTCAATCCTCAATCCTCAGTATTCAAACCTCAATTCTGAATCCTCAATCCTGAATCCTCAATCTTCAGCCCTCAGTCCTCAACAATCAGTTGTCAATCCTCAATCCTCAATCCTCAATCCTCAATCCTCAATCCCCAATCCTCAATCCTCAATCTTCAATCCTCAATACTCAATCTTCAATCCTCAATCCTCAATCCTCAATCCTCAATCCTCATTCTTCAATCCTCAACAACAAATCCTCAATCTTCAATCCTCAATCCCCAATACTCAATCCTCAATCCTCAATCCTCCATCCTCAATCATCAATCCTCAATCTTCAATACTCAATCCTCAATCCTCAATCCTCAATCCTCAATCCTCAATCATCAATCCTCAGTCTTCAATCCTCAATGCTCAACCTTTAATACTCAATCCTCAATCCTCAATCCTCAATCCTCAATCCTCAATCCTCAATCCTCAATCCTCAATACTCAATCCTCAATCCTCAATCTTCAATCCTCAATACTCAATCTTCAATCCTCAATCCTCAATCCTCAATCCTCAATCCTCAATCCTCAATCCTCAATCCTCAATCCTCAATCCTCAATCCTCAATCTTCAATCCTCAATACTCAATCTTCAATCCTCAATCATCAATCCTCAATCCTACGTCCTCATTCTTCAATCCTCAATACCCAACCCTCAATCTTCAATCCTCAATCCTCAATCCTCAATTCTCAATCCTCTATCCTCAATCCTCAGACCTCAAACATCAATACTCAACCCTCAGTCCTCGTCCTGAATCCACAACCCTCAATCCTCAATCCTCAACCTTCAATCATCAATATTCAATCTTCAATCCTCAATCCTCAATCCTCAATCCTCAATTCTCAATCCTCTATCCTCAATCCTCAGTCCTCAAACCACAATCCTGGATCCTCAATCCTGAATCCTCAATCTTAAGACCTCAGTCCTCAACAATCAGTTGTCAATTCTCAATCCTCAATAGAATATCATCAATTCACAGTTTTCAATACTCAATACTCAATCTGCAATCTTTAAATCTCTATCCACAAACACCAATTCTCATCACTCAACCCTCAACACTCAGTCCCCAGTCCTTAATTTTCAATCCTCAATCCTCAATACTCAATCCTCAATCCTCAATCCTCAATCCTCAATCTTCAATCCTCAATACTCAATCATCAATCCTCAATCCTCAGCCCTCAATCCTCAAACCTCAATCCTCAACCCTCAGCCCTCACTCTCAATCCTCGATCCTCAATACTCAATCCTCAACCTTCAATCCTCAATAGTCAATCTTCAATCCTCAATCCTCAACCCTCAATCCACAATCCTCAATCCTCAATCCTCAGTCATCAATACTCAATCTTCAGTACTCAATCCTCAATCCTCAAACCTCTATCCTCAATCCTCAACCCCCAATCCTCATTCCTCAAACCTCAACCCTCAGCCCTCAGACCTCAAACATCAATCCTCAATCCTCAATCCTCAATCCTCAATCCTCAATCCTCAATCCTCAATCCTCAATCTTCAATCCTCAATACTCAATCTTCAATCCTCAGTCCTCAGTCCTCAAACATCAATATTCAACCCTGAGGCCTGGTCCCCAATCCACAACCCTCAATCCTCAATCCTCATTCCTCAATCCTCAATCCTCAATCCTGAATCCTCAATCTTCAATCCTCCATACTTAGTCATCAATCCTCAATCCTCAATCTTCAATCATCAATACTCAATCTTCAATCCTCAATCCTCAATCCTCAATCCTCAATCCTCAATCCTCAATCCTCAATCCTCAATCCTCAATCCTCAATCCTCAATCCTCAATCCTCAATCCTCAATCCTCAATCCTCAATCCTCAATCCTCAATCCTCAATCCTCAATCCTCAATCCTCAATCCTCAATCTTCAATCCTCAATACTCAATCTTCAATCCTCAATCCTCAATCCTCAATCCTACGTCCTCATTCTTCAATCCTCAATACCCAACCCTCAATCGTCAATCCTCAATCCTCAATCCTCAATTCTCAATCCTCTATCCTCAATCCTCAGACCTCAAACATCAATACTCAACCCTCAGTCCTCGTCCTGAATCCACA
The DNA here is from genome assembly GCF_051401765.1 of Calliopsis andreniformis. Taxonomy (NCBI): domain Eukaryota; kingdom Metazoa; phylum Arthropoda; class Insecta; order Hymenoptera; family Andrenidae; genus Calliopsis; species Calliopsis andreniformis. The sequence goes on along the minus strand of NW_027480516.1, from coordinate 1,062,896 downwards.
ACCCTCAATCCTCAATCCTCAACCTTCAATCATCAATATTCAATCTTCAATCCTCAATCCTCAATCCTCAATCCTCAATCCTGAATCCTCAATCTTCAGCCCTCAGTCCTCAACAATCAGTTGTCAATCCTCAATCCTCACTAGAGTATCCTCAGTTCAGAGTTTTCCATACGCAATACTCAATCTGCAATCTTCATATCTCTATCCACAAACATCAATTCTCATCACTCAACCATCAACTCTCAGTCCCCAATCCTCAATCTTCAATCGTCAGTCCTCAATCCTCAATCCTCAATCCTCAATCCCCAATACTCAATCTTCAATACTCAATCCTCAATCCTCAATCCACAATCCTCAATCCTCAATCCTCAATCCTCAATCCTCAATGATCAATCCGCAATCCCCAATACTAAATCCTCAATCCTCAATACTCAATCCTCAATCATCAATCCTCAATCTTCAATATTCAGTCCTCAATCCTCAATCCTCAATCCTCAATCCTCAATCATCAATCCTCAATCTTCAATCCTAAATGCTCAACCTTTAATCCTCAATCCTCAATCCTCAATCTTCAATCCTCAGTCCTCAATCCTCAATCCTCAATCCTCAATCCTCAATCCTCAATCCTCAATCCTCAATCCTCAATCTTCAATCCTCAATCCTCAATCCTCAATGTTCAATCCGCAAATCCCAATCCTCAATCTTCAATCCTCAATCCTCAATGCTCAATCCTCAATCCTCAATCCTCAATCCTCTATCCTCAATCCTCAGTCCTCAAACCTCAATCCTGGATCCTCAATCCTGAATCCTCAATCTTCAGACCTCAGTCCTCAACAATCAGTTGTCAATTCTCAATCCTCAATAGAATATCATCAATTCACAGTTTTCAATACTCAATACTCAATCTGCAATCTTTAAATCTCTATCCACAAACACCAATTCTCATCACTCAACCCTCAACACTCAGTCCCCAGTCCTCAATTTTCAATCCTCAATCCTCAATCCTCAATCCTCAGTCCTCAATCCTCAATCCTCAATCTTCAATCCTCAATACTCAATCATCAATCCTCAATCCTCAGCCCTCAATCCTCAAACCTCAATCCTCAACCCTCAGCCCTCACTCTCAATCCTCGATCCTCAATACTCAATCCTCAACCTTCAATCCTCAATACTCAATCTTCAATCCTCAATCCTCAACCCTCAATCCACAATCCTCAATCCTCAATCCTCAGTCATCAATACTCAATCTTCAGTACTCAATCCTCAATCTTCAATCCTCAATCCTCAATTCTCAATCCTCAATACTCAATCCTCAATCGCCAATCCTCAATCCCCAATCCTCAATCTTCAATACTCAGTCCTCAATCCTCAATCCACAATCCTCAATCTTCAATCCTCAATACTCAATCTTCAATCCTCAATCCTCAATCCTCAATCCTCAATCCTCAATCCTCAATCCTCAGTCCTCAATCCTCAATCCTCAATCCTCAATCCTCAATGTTCAATCCGCAATCCCCAATACTCAATCCTCAATCCTCAATCCTCAATCCTCAATGTTCAATCCTCAATACCCAATCCTCAATCTTAAATTCTCAATCCTCAATCCTCAATCCTGAATCCTCAATCCTCAATCCTCAGGCCTAAATCCTCTGTCCTCGAACCACAATCCTGAATCCTCAATACTGAATCCTCAATCCTGAATCCTCAATCCTCAATCCTCAACCCTCAATATTCAATCCGCAATACCCAATCCTCAATCTTCAATCCGCAATCCTCAATCCTCAATCCTCAATCCTCAATCCTCAAGCCTCTGTCCTCAAACCACAATCCTGAATCCTCAATCCTCAATCCTCAATCTTCAATCCTCAATACTCAATCTTCAATCCTCAATCCTCAATTCTCAATCCTCAATACTCAATCCTCAATCGTCAATCCTCAATCCCCAATCCTCAATCTTCAATACTCAGTCCTCAATCCTCAATCCACAATCCTCAATCTTCAATCCTCAATACTCAATCTTCAATGCTCAATCCTCAATCCTCAATCCTCAATCCTCAATCCTCAATCCTCAGTCCTCAATCCTCAATCCTCAATCCTCAATGTTCAATCCGCAATCCCCAATACTCAATCCTCAATCCTCAATCCTCAATCCACAATGTTCAATCCTCAATACCCAATCCTCAATCTTAAATTCTCAATCCTCAATCCTCAATCCTGAATCCTCAATCCTCAATCCTCAGGCCTCAATCCTCTGTCCTCGAACCACAATCCTGAATCCTCAATACTGAATCCTCAATCCTCAACCCTCAATATGCAATCCGCAATACCCAATCCTCAATCTTCAATCCGCAATCCTCAATCCTCAATCCTCAATCCTCAATCCTCAAGCCTCTGTCCTCAAACCACAATCCTGAATCCTCAATACTGAATCCTCAATCTTCAGCCCTCAGTCCTCAATCCTCAATCCTCAATCCTCAGTCATCAATACTCAATCTTCAGTACTCAATCCTCAATCCTCAAACCTCAATCCTCAATCCTCAACCCCCAATCCTCATTCCTCAAACCTCAACCCTCAGCCCTCAGTCCTCATTCTCAGTTCTCAATTCTCAATCCTCAGGCCTCAATCCGCAATCCTCAATCCTCATTCTTCAATCCTCAATACCCAATCCTCAATCCTCAATCCTCAATCTTCAATCCTCAATACTCAATCTTCAATCCTCAATCCTCAATCTTCAGTCCTCAATCCTCAATCCTCAATTCTCAATCCTCAATCCTCAATCCTCAGACCTCAGACATCAATACTCAACCCTCAGACCTCGTCCTCAATCCACAACTCTCAATCCTCAATCATCAATCTTCAATCATCAATATTCAATCTTCAGTCCTCAATCCTCAATCCTCAATCCTCAATGTTCAATCCGCAGTCCCCAATACTCAATCCTCAATCCTCAATCCTCAATCCTCAATGTTCAATCCTCAATACCCAATCCTCAATCTTAAATCCTCAATCCTCAATCCTCAATCCTCAATCCTCAATCCTCAATCCTCAATCCTCATGCCTCAATCCTCAATCCTCAATCCTCTGTCCTCAAACCATAACCCTGAATCCTCAATACTGAATCCTCATTCTTCAGCCCTCAGTCCTCAACAATCAGTTGTCAATCCTCAATCCTCAATAGAATATCCTCAGTTCAGAGTTTTCCATACGCTATACTCAATCTGCAATCTTCAAATCTCTATCCACAAACATCAATTCTCATCACTCAGCCCTCAACACTCAGTCCCCAATCCTCAATCTTCAATCCTCAAACCTCAGTCCTCAATCCTCAATCCACAATCTTCAATCCTCAATCCTCAATCCTCAATCCTCAATCCTCAATCTTCAATCCTCAATACTCAATCTTCAATCCTCAATCCTCAATCCTCAATCCTACGTCCTCATTCTTCAATCCTCAATACCCAACCCTCAATCGTCAATCCTCAATCCTCAATCCTCAATTCTCAATCCTCTATCCTCAATCCTCAGACCTCAAACATCAATACTCAACCCTCAGTCCTCGTCCTGAATCCACAACCCTCAATCCTCAATCCTCAACCTTCAATCATCAATATTCAATCTTCAATCCTCAATCCTCAATCCTCAATCCTCAATCCTGAATCCTCAATCTTCAGCCCTCAGTCCTCAACAATCAGTTGTCAATCCTCAATCCTCACTAGAGTATCCTCAGTTCAGAGTTTCCCATACGCAATACTCAATCTGCAATCTTCATATCTCTATCCACAAACATCAATTCTCATCACTCAACCATCAACTCTCAGTCCCCAATCCTCAATCTTCAATCGTCAGTCCTCAATCCTCAATCCGCAATCCTCAATCCCCAATACTCAATCTTCAATACTCAATCCTCAATCCTCAATCCACAATCCTCAATCCTCAATCCTCAATCCTCAATCCTGAATGATCAATCCGCAATCCCCAATACTAAATCCTCAATCCTCAATACTCAATCCTCAATCATCAATCCTCAATCTTCAATATTCAGTCCTCAATCCTCAATCCTCAATCCTCAATCCTCAATCGTCAATCCTCAATCCTCAATCCTCAATTCTCAATCCTCTATCCTCAATCCTCAGACCTCAAACATCAATACTCAACCCTCAGTCCTCGTCCTGAATCCACAACCCTCAATCCTCAATCCTCAACCTTCAATCATCAATATTCAATCTTCAATCCTCAATCCTCAATCCTCAATCCTCAATCCTCAATCCTCAATCCTCAATCCTCAATCCTCAATCCTCAGTCCTCAATCCTCAATCCTCAATCCTCAATGTTCAATCCGCAATCCCCAATACTCAATCCTCAATCCTCAATCCTCAATCCACAATGTTCAATCCTCAATACCCAATCCTCAATCTTAAATTCTCAATCCTCAATCCTCAATCCTGAATCCTCAATCCTCAATCCTCAGGCCTCAATCCTCTGTCCTCGAACCACAATCCTGAATCCTCAATACTGAATCCTCAATCCTCAACCCTCAATATTCAATCCGCAATACCCAATCCTCAATCTTCAATCCGCAATCCTCAATCCTCAATCCTCAATCCTCAATCCTCAAGCCTCTGTCCTCAAACCACAATCCTGAATCCACAATACTGAATCCTCAATCTTCAGCCCTCAGTCCTCAATCCTCAATCCTCAATCCTCAGTCATCAATACTCAATCTTCAGTACTCAATCCTCAATCCTCAAACCTCAATCCTCAATCCTCAACCCCCAATCCTCATTCCTCAAACCTCAACCCTCAGCCCTCAGTCCTCATTCTCAGTTCTCAATTCTCAATCCTCAGGCCTCAATCCTCAATCCTCAATCCTCATTCTTCAATCCTCAATACCCAATCCTCAATCCTCAATCCTCAATCTTCAATCCTCAATACTCAATCTTCAATCCTCAATCCTCAATCTTCAGTCCTCAATCCTCAATCCTCAATTCTCAATCCTCAATCCTCAATCCTCAGACCTCAGACATCAATACTCAACCCTCAGACCTCGTCCTCAATCCACAACTCTCAATCCTCAATCATCAATCTTCAATCATCAATATTCAATCTTCAGTCCTCAATCCTCAATCCTCAATCCTCAATGTTCAATCCGCAGTCCCCAATACTCAATCCTCAATCCTCAATCCTCAATCTTCAATACTCAATCCTCAATCCTCAATCCACAATCCTCAATCCTCAATCCTCAATCCTCAATCCTGAATGATCAATCCGCAATCCCCAATACTAAATCCTCAATCCTCAATACTCAATCCTCAATCATCAATCCTCAATCTTCAATATTCAGTCCTCAATCCTCAATCCTCAATCCTCAATCCTCAATCGTCAATCCTCAATCCTCAATCCTCAATTCTCAATCCTCTATCCTCAATCCTCAGACCTCAAACATCAATACTCAACCCTCAGTCCTCGTCCTGAATCCACAACCCTCAATCCTCAATCCTCAACCTTCAATCATCAATATTCAATCTTCAATCCTCAATCCTCAATCCTCAATCCTCAATCCTCAATCCTCAATACTCAATCCTCAATCCTCAATCCTCAGTCCTCAATCCTCAATCCTCAATCCTCAATGTTCAATCCGCAATCCCCAATACTCAATCCTCAATCCTCAATCCTCAATCCACAATGTTCAATCCTCAATACCCAATCCTCAATCTTAAATTCTCAATCCTCAATCCTCAATCCTGAATCCTCAATCCTCAATCCTCAGGCCTCAATCCTCTGTCCTCGAACCACAATCCTGAATCCTCAATACTGAATCCTCAATCCTCAACCCTCAATATTCAATCCGCAATACCCAATCCTCAATCTTCAATCCGCAATCCTCAATCCTCAATCCTCAATCCTCAATCCTCAAGCCTCTGTCCTCAAACCACAATCCTGAATCCACAATACTGAATCCTCAATCTTCAGCCCTCAGTCCTCAATCCTCAATCCTCATTCCTCAGTCATCAATACTCAATCTTCAGTACTCAATCCTCAATCCTCAAACCTCAATCCTCAATCCTCAACCCCCAATCCTCATTCCTCAAACCTCAACCCTCAGCCCTCAGTCCTCATTCTCAGTTCTCAATTCTCAATCCTCAGGCCTCAATCCTCAATCCTCAATCCTCATTCTTCAATCCTCAATACCCAATCCTCAATCCTCAATCCTCAATCTTCAATCCTCAATACTCAATCTTCAATCCTCAATCCTCAATCTTCAGTCCTCAATCCTCAATCCTCAATTCTCAATCCTCAATCCTCAATCCTCAGACCTCAGACATCAATACTCAACCCTCAGACCTCGTCCTCAATCCACAACTCTCAATCCTCAATCATCAATCTTCAATCATCAATATTCAATCTTCAGTCCTCAATCCTCAATCCTCAATCCTCAATGTTCAATCCGCAATCCCCAATACTCAATCCTCAATCCTCAATCCTCAATCCTCAATGTTCAATCCTCAATACCCAATCCTCAATCTTAAATCCTCAATCCTCAATCCTCAATCCTCAATCCTCAATCCTCAATCCTCATGCCTCAATCCTCTGTCCTCGAACCACAATCCTGAATCCTCAATCCTGAATCCTCAATCCTGAATCCTCAATCCTCAATCCTCAACCCTCAATATTCAATCCGCAATACCCAATCCTCAATCTTCAATCCTCAATCCTCAATCCTCAATCCTCAATCCTCAATCCTCTGTCCTCAAACCATAACCCTGAATCCTCAATACTGAATCCTCATTCTTCAGCCCTCAGTCCTCAACAATCAGTTGTCAATCCTCAATCCTCAATAGAATATCCTCAGTTCAGAGTTTTCCATACGCTATACTCAATCTGCAATCTTCAAATCTCTATCCACAAACATCAATTCTCATCACTCAGCCCTCAACACTCAGTCCCCAATCCTCAATCTTCAATCCTCAAACCTCAGTCCTCAATCCTCAATCCACAATCTTCAATCCTCAATACTCAATCTTCAATCCTCAATCCTCAATCGTTAGTCCTCATTCCTCAAACCTGAACCCTCAGCCCTCAGTCCTCACCCTCAGTTCTCAATTCTCAATCCTCAGGCCTCAATCCTCAATCCTCAATCCTAATTCTTCAATCCTCAATACCCAATCCTCAATCTTCAATCCTCAATCCTCAATCATCTATTCTCAATCCTCAATCCTCAATCCTCAGACCTCAAACATCAATATTCAACCCTGAGTCCTGGTCCCCAATCCACAACCCTCAATCCTCAATCCTCATTCCTCAATCCTCAATCCTCAATCCTGAATCCTTAATCTTCAATCCTCCATACCTAGTGATCAATCCTCAATCCTCAATCTTCAATCATCAATACTCAATCTTCAATCCTCAATCCTCAATCCTCAATCCTCAACCCTCAATCCTCAATCCTCAATCTTCAATCCTCAATACTCAATCTTCAATCCTCAATCCTCAATCCTCAATCCTCAATCCTCAATCTTCAATCCTCAATACTCAATCTTCAATCCTCAATCCTCAATCCTCAATCCTACGTCCTCATTCTTCAATCCTCAATACCCAACCCTCAATCGTCAATCCTCAATCCTCAATCCTCAATTCTCAATCCTCTATCCTCAATCCTCAGACCTCAAACATCAATACTCAACCCTCAGTCCTCGTCCTGAATCCACAACCCTCAATCCTCAATCCTCAACCTTCAATCATCAATAGTCAATCTTCAATCCTCAATCCTCAATCCTCAATCCTCAATCCTGAATCCTCAATCTTCAGCCCTCAGTCCTCAACAATCAGTTGTCAATCCTCAATCCTCACTAGAGTATCCTCAGTTCAGAGTTTCCCATACGCAATACTCAATCTGCAATCTTCATATCTCTATCCACAAACATCAATTCTCATCACTCAACCATCAACTCTCAGTCCCCAATCCTCAATCTTCAATCGTCAGTCCTCAATCCTCAATCCGCAATCCTCAATCCCCAATACTCAATCTTCAATACTCAATCCTCAATCCTCAATCCACAATCCTCAATCCTCAATCCTCAATCCTCAATCCTCAATGATCAATCCGCAATCCCCAATACTAAATCCTCAATCCTCAATACTCAATCCTCAATCATCAATCCTCAATCTTCAATATTCAGTCCTCAATCCTCAATCCTCAATCCTCAATCCTCAATCATCAATCCTCAATCTTCAATCCTAAATGCTCAACCTTTAATCCTCAATCCTCAATCCTCAATCTTCAATCCTCAGTCCTCAATCCTCAATCCTCAATCCTCAATCCTCAATCCTCAATCCTCAATCCTCAATCCTCAATCTTCAATCCTCAATCCTCAATCCTCAATGTTCAATCCGCAAATCCCAATCCTCAATCTTCAATCCTCAATCCTCAATGCTCAATCCTCAATCCTCAATCCTCAATCCTCTATCCTCAATCCTCAGTCCTCAAACCTCAATCCTGGATCCTCAATCCTGAATCCTCAATCTTCAGACCTCAGTCCTCAACAATCAGTTGTCAATTCTCAATCCTCAATAGAATATCATCAATTCACAGTTTTCAATACTCAATACTCAATCTGCAATCTTTAAATCTCTATCCACAAACACCAATTCTCATCACTCAACCCTCAACACTCAGTCCCCAGTCCTCAATTTTCAATCCTCAATCCTCAATCCTCAATCCTCAGTCCCCAATCCTCAATCCTCAATCTTCAATCCTCAATACTCAATCATCAATCCTCAATCCTCAGCCCTCAATCCTCAAACCTCAATCCTCAACCCTCAGCCCTCACTCTCAATCCTCGATCCTCAATACTCCATCCTCAACCTTCAATCCTCAATACTCAATCTTCAATCCTCAATCCTCAACCCTCAATCCACAATCCTCAATCCTCAATCCTCAGTCATCAATACTCAATCTTCAGTACTCAATCCTCAATCCTCAAACCTCTATCCTCAATCCTCAAACTCCAATCCTCATTCCTCAAACCTCAACCCTCAGCCCTCAGACCTCAAACATCAATCCTCAATCCTCAATCGTCAATCCTCAATCCTCAATCCTCAATCCTCAATCCTCAATCTTCAATCCTCAATACTCAATCTTCAATCCTCAATCCTCAATTCTCAATCCTCAATACTCAATCCTCAATCGCCAATCCTCAATCCCCAATCCTCAAGCCTCTGTCCTCAAACCACAATCCTGAATCCTCAATCCTCAATCCTCAATCTTCAATCCTAAATACTCAATCTTCAATCCTCAATCCTCAATTCTCAATCCTCAATACTCAATCCTCAATCGTCAATCCTCAATCCCCAATCCTCAATCTTCAATACTCAGTCCTCAATCCTCAATCCACAATCCTCAATCTTCAATCCTCAATACTCAATCTTCAATCCTCAATCCTCAATCCTCAATCCTCAATCCTCAATCCTCAATCCTCAGTCCTCAATCCTCAATCCTCAATCCTCAATGTTCAATCCGCAATCCCCAATACTCAATCCTCAATCCTCAATCCTCAATCCTCAATGTTCAATCCTCAATACCCAATCCTCAATACCCAATCCTCAATCTTAAATTCTCAATCCTCAATCCTCAATCCTGAATCCTCAATCCTCAATCCTCAGGCCTCAATCCTCTGTCCTCGAACCACAATCCTGAATCCTCAATACTGAATCCTCAATCCTGAATCCTCAATCCTCAATCCTCAACCCTCAATATTCAATCCGCAATACCCAATCCTCAATCTTCAATCCGCAATCCTCAATCCTCAATCCTCAATCCTCAATCCTCAAGCCTCTGTCCTCAAACCACAATCCTGAATCCTCAATACTGAATCCTCAATCTTCAGCCCTCAGTCCTCAATCCTCAATCCTCAATCCTCAGTCATCAATACTCAATCTTCAGTACTCAATCCCCAATCCTCAAACCTCAATCCTCAGTCCTCAACCCCCAATCCTCATTCCTCAAACCTCAACCCTCAGCCCTCAGTCCTCATCCTCAGTTCTCAATTCTCAATCCTCAGGCCTCAATCCTCAATCCTCAATCCTCATTCTTCAATCCTCAATAACCAATCCTCAATCTTCAATCCTCAATTCTCAATCCTCAATTCTCAATCCTCAATCCTCAATCCTCAATCCTCAATCCTCAATCCTCAATCCTCAATCTTCAATCCTCAATCCTCAATCCTCAATCCTCAATCCTCAATCCTCAATCCTCAATTCTCAATCCTCTATCCTCAATCCTCAGACCTCAAACATCAATCCTCAATCCTCAATCCTCAATCCTCAATCCTCAATCCTCAACCCTCAATCCTCAATTCTCAATCCTCTATCCTCAATCCTCAGACCTCAAACATCAATCCTCAATCCTCAATCCTCAATCCTCAATCCTCAATCCTCAATCCTCTGTCCTCAAACCACAATCCTGAATCCTCAATACTCAATCTTCAATCCTCAATCCTCAATCCTCAATCCTACGTCCTCATTCTTCAATCCTCAATACCCAACCCTCAATCTTCAATCCTCAATCCTCAATCCTCAATTCTCAATCCTCTATCCTCAATCCTCAGACCTCAAACATCAATACTCAACCCTCAGTCCTCGTCCTGAATCCACAACCCTCAATCCTCAATCCTCAACCTTCAATCATCAATATTCAATCTTCAATCCTCAATCCTCAATCCTCAATCCTCAATCCTGAATCTTCAATCTTCAGCCCTCAGTCCTCAACAATCAGTTGTCAATCCTCAATCCTCACTAGAGTATCCTCAGTTCAGAGTTTTCCATACGCAATACTCAATCTGCAATCTTCATATCTCTATCCACAAACATCAATTCTCATCACTCAACCATCAACTCTCAGTCCCCAATCCTCAATCTTCAATCGTCAGTCCTCAGTCCTCAACAATCAGTTGTCAATCCTCAATCCTCACTAGAGTATCCTCAGTTCAGAGTTTTCCATACGCAATACTCAATCTGCAATCTTCATATCTCTATCCACAAACATCAATTCTCATCACTCAACCATCAACTCTCAGTCCCCAATCCTCAATCTTCAATCGTCAGTCCTCAATCCTCAATCCTCAATCCTCAATCCCCAATACTCAATCTTCAATACTCAATCCTCAATCCTCAATCCACAATCCTCAATCCTCAATCCTCAATCCTCAATCCTCAATGATCAATCCGCAATCCCCAATACTCAATCCTCAATCCTCAATACGAAATCCTCAATCATCAATCCTCAGTCTTCAATATTCAGTCCTCAATCCTCAATCCTCAATCCTCAATCCTCAATCATCAATCCTCAATCTTCAATCCTAAATGCTCAACCTTTAATCCTCAATCCTCAATCCTCAATCTTCAATCCTCAGTCCTCAATCCTCAATCCTCAATCCTCAATCCTCAATCCTCAATCCTCAATCCTCAATCCTCAATCTTCAATCTTCAATCCTCAATCCTCAATCCTCAATGTTCAATCCGCAAATCCCAATCCTCAATCTTCAATCCTCAATCCTCAATGCTCAATCCTCAATCCTCAATCCTCAATCCTCTATCCTCAATCCTCTGTCCTCAAACCACAATCCTGGATCCTCAATCCTGAATCCTCAATCTTCAGACCTCAGTCCTCAACAATCAGTTGTCAATTCTCAATCCTCAATAGAATATCATCAATTCACAGTTTTCAATACTCAGTACTCAATCTGCAATCTTTAAATCTCTATCCACAAACACCAATTCTCATCACTCAACAATCAACACTCAGTCCCCAGTCCTTAATTTTCAATCCTCAATCCTCAATCCTCAATCCTCAATCCTCAATCCTCAATCCTCAATCCTCTGTCCTCAAACCATAATCCTGAATCCTCAATACTGAATCCTCATTCTTCAGCACTCAGTCCTCAACAATCAGTTGTCAATCCTCAATCCTCAATAGAATATCCTCAGTTCAGAGTTTTCCATACGCTATACTCAATCTGCAATCTTCAAATCTCTATCCACAAACATCAATTCTCATCACTCAGCCCTCAACACTCAGTCCCCAATCCTCAATCTTCAATCCTCAAACCTCAATCCTCAATCCTCAATCCACAATCTTCAATCCTCAATACTCAATCTTCAATCCTCAATCCTCAACCGTTAGTCCTCATTCCTCAAATCTGAACCCTCAGCCCTCAGTCCTCACCCTCAGTTCTCAATTCTCAATCCTCAGGCCTCAATCCTCAATCCTCAATCCTAATTCTTCAATCCTCATACCCAATCCTCAATCTTCAATCCTCAATCCTCAATCATCTATTCTCAATCCTCAATCCTCAATCCTCAGACCTCAAACATCAATATTCAACCCTGAGTCCTGGTCCCCAATCCACAACCCTCAATCCTCAATCCTCATTTCTCAATCCTCAATCCTCAATCCTGAATCCTTAATCTTCAATCCTCCATACTTAGTGATCAATCCTCAATCCTCAATCTTCAATCATCAATACTCAATCTTCAATCCTCAATCCTCAATCCTCAATCCTCAGCCCTCAATCCTCAATCCTCAATCTTCAATCCTCAATACTCAATCTTCAATCCTCAATCCTCAATCCTCAGTATTCAATCCTCGATGCTCTACCTTTAATCCTCAATCCTCAATCCTCAATCCTCAATCCTCAATCCTCAATCCCCAATCCTCAATCTTCAATCTTCAATTCTCAATACTCAATCATCAATCCTCAATCCTCAATCCTCAATCCTCAATCCTCATTCTTCAATCCTCAACAACAAATCCTCAATCTTCAATCCTCAATCCCCAATACTCAATCCTCAATCCTCAATCCTCCATCCTCAATCATCAATCCTCAATCTTCAATACTCAATCCTCAATCCTCAATCCTCAATCCTCAATCCTCAATCATCAATCCTCAGTATTCAATCCTCGATGCTCTACCTTTAATCCTCAATCCTCAATCCTCAATCCTCAATCCTCAATCCTCAATCCTCAATCCTCAGACCTCAGACATCAATACTCAACCCTCAGACCTCGTCCTCAATCCACAACTCTCAATCCTCAATCATCAATCTTCAATCATCAATATTCAATCTTCAGTCCTCAATCCTCAATCCTCAATCCTCAATGTTCAATCCGCAATCCCCAATACTCAATCCTCAATCCTCAATCCTCAATCCTCAATGTTCAATCCTCAATACCCAATCCTCAATCTTAAATCCTCAATCCTCAATCCTCAATCCTCAATCCTCAATCCTCAATCCTCATGCCTCAATCCTCTGTCCTCGAACCACAATCCTGAATCCTGAATCCTGAATCCTCAATCCTGAATCCTCAATCCTCAATCCTCAACCCTCAATATTCAATCCGCAATACCCAATCCTCAATCTTCAATCCTCAATCCTCAATCCTCAATCCTCAATCCTCAATCCTCTGTCCTCAAACCATAACCCTGAATCCTCAATACTGAATCCTCATTCTTCAGCCCTCAGTCCTCAACAATCAGTTGTCAATCCTCAATCCTCAATAGAATATCCTCAGTTCAGAGTTTTCCATACGCTATACTCAATCTGCAATCTTCAAATCTCTATCCACAAACATCAATTCTCATCACTCAGCCCTCAACACTCAGTCCCCAATCCTCAATCTTCAATCCTCAAACCTCAGTCCTCAATCCTCAATCCACAATCTTCAATCCTCAATACTCAATCTTCAATCCTCAATCCTCAATCGTTAGTCCTCATTCCTCAAACCTGAACCCTCAGCCCTCAGTCCTCACCCTCAGTTCTCAATTCTCAATCCTCAGGCCTCAATCCTCAATCCTCAATCCTAATTCTTCAATCCTCAATACCCAATCCTCAATCTTCAATCCTCAATCCTCAATCATCTATTCTCAATCCTCAATCCTCAATCGTCAGACCTCAAACATCAATATTCAACCCTGAGTCCTGGTCCCCAATCCACAACCCTCAATCCTCAATCCTCATTCCTCAATCCTCAATCCTCAATCCTGAATCCTTAATCTTCAATCCTCCATACTTAGTGATCAATCCTCAATACTCAATCTTCAATCATCAATACTCAATCTTCAATCCTCAATCCTCAATCCTCAATCCTCAACCCTCAATCCTCAATCCTCAATCTTCAATCCTCAATACTCAATCTTCAATCCTCAATCCTCAATCCTCAATCCTCAATCCTCAATCTTCAATCCTCAATACTCAATCTTCAATCCTCAATCCTCAATCCTCAATCCTACGTCCTCATTCTTCAATCCTCAATACCCAACCCTCAATCGTCAATCCTCAATCCTCAATCCTCAATTCTCAATCCTCTATCCTCAATCCTCAGACCTCAAACATCAATACTCAACCCTCAGTCCTCGTCCTGAATCCACAACCCTCAATCCTCAATCCTCAACCTTCAATCATCAATATTCAAGCTTCAATCCTCAATCCTCAATCCTCAATCCTCAATCCTGAATCCTCAATCTTCAGCCCTCAGTCCTCAACAATCAGTTGTCAATCCTCAATCCTCACTAGAGTATCCTCAGTTCAGAGTTTCCCATACGCAATACTCAATCTGCAATCTTCATATCTCTATCCACAAACATCAATTCTCATCACTCAACCATCAACTCTCAGTCCCCAATCCTCAATCTTCAATCGTCAGTCCTCAATCCTCAATCCGCAATCCTCAATCCCCAATACTCAATCTTCAATACTCAATCCTCAATCCTCAATCCACAATCCTCAATCCTCAATCCTCAATCCTCAATCCTCAATGATCAATCCGCAATCCCCAATACTAAATCCTCAATCCTCAATACTCAATCCTCAATCATCAATCCTCAATCTTCAATATTCAGTCCTCAATCCTCAATCCTCAATCCTCAATCCTCAATCATCAATCCTCAATCTTCAATCCTAAATGCTCAACCTTTAATCCTCAATCCTCAATCCTCAATCTTCAATCCTCAGTCCTCAATCCTCAATCCTCAATCCTCAATCCTCAATCCTCAATCCTCAATTCTCAATCCTCAATCTTCAATCCTCAATCCTCAATCCTCAATGTTCAATCCGCAAATCCCAATCCTCAATCTTCAATCCTCAATCCTCAATGCTCAATCCTCAATCCTCAATCCTCAATCCTCTATCCTCAATCCTCAGTCCTCAAACCTCAATCCTGGATCCTCAATCCTGAATCCTCAATCTTCAGACCTCAGTCCTCAACAATCAGTTGTCAATTCTCAATCCTCAATAGAATATCATCAATTCACAGTTTTCAATACTCAATACTCAATCTGCAATCTTTAAATCTCTATCCACAAACACCAATTCTCATCACTCAACCCTCAACACTCAGTCCCCAGTCCTCAATTTTCAATCCTCAATCCTCAATCCTCAATCCTCAGTCCTCAATCCTCAATCCTCAATCTTCAATCCTCAATACTCAATCATCAATCCTCAATCCTCAGCCCTCAATCCTCAAACCTCAATCCTCAACCCTCAGCCCTCACTCTCAATCCTCGATCCTCAATACTCCATCCTCAACCTTCAATCCTCAATACTCAATCTTCAATCCTCAATCCTCAACCCTCAATCCACAATCCTCAATCCTCAATCCTCAGTCATCAATACTCAATCTTCAGTACTCAATCCTCAATCCTCAAACCTCTATCCTCAATCCTCAAACTCCAATCCTCATTCCTCAAACCTCAACCCTCAGCCCTCAGACCTCAAACATCAATCCTCAATCCTCAATCCTCAATCCTCAATCCTCAATCCTCAATCCTCAATCCTCAATCTTCAATCCTCAATACTCAATCTTCAATCCTCAATCCTCAATTCTCAATCCTCAATACTCAATCCTCAATCGCCAATCCTCAATCCCCAATCCTCAAGCCTCTGTCCTCAAACCACAATCCTGAATCCTCAATCCTCAATCCTCAATCTTCAATCCTAAATAGTCAATCTTCAATCCTCAATCCTCAATTCTCAATCCTCAATACTCAATCCTCAATCGTCAATCCTCAATCCCCAATCCTCAATCTTCAATACTCAGTCCTCAATCCTCAATCCACAATCCTCAATCTTCAATCCTCAATACTCAATCTTCAATCCTCAATCCTCAATCCTCAATCCTCAATCCTCAATCCTCAATCCTCAGTCCTCAATCCTCAATCCTCAATCCTCAATGTTCAATCCGCAATCCCCAATACTCAATCCTCAATCCTCAATCCTCAATCCTCAATGTTCAATCCTCAATACCCAATCCTCAATACCCAATCCTCAATCTTAAATTCTCAATCCTCAATCCTCAATCCTGAATCCTCAATCCTCAATCCTCAGGCCTCAATCCTCTGTCCTCGAACCACAATCCTGAATCCTCAATACTGAATCCTCAATCCTGAATCCTCAATCCTCAATCCTCAACCCTCAATATTCAATCCGCAATACCCAATCCTCAATCTTCAATCCGCAATCCTCAATCCTCAATCCTCAATCCTCAATCCTCAAGCCTCTGTCCTCAAACCACAATCCTGAATCCTCAATACTGAATCCTCAATCTTCAGCCCTCAGTCCTCAATCCTCAATCCTCATTCCTCAGTCATCAATACTCAATCTTCAGTACTCAATCCCCAATCCTCAAACCTCAATCCTCAATCCTCAACCCCCAATCCTCATTCCTGAAACCTCAACCCTCAGCCCTCAGTCCTCATCCTCAGTTCTCAATTCTCAATCCTCAGGCCTCAATCCTCAATCCTCAATCCTCATTCTTCAATCCTCAATAACCAATCCTCAATCTTCAATCCTCAATTCTCAATCCTCAATTCTCAATCCTCAATCCTCAATCCTCAATCCTCAATCCTCAATCCTCAATCCTCAATCTTCAATCCTCAATCCTCAATCCTCAATCCTCAATCCTCAATCCTCAATCCTCAATTCTCAATCCTCTATCCTCAATCCTCAGACCTCAAACATCAGTCCTCAATCCTCAATCCTCAATCCTCAATCCTCAATCCTCAATCCTCAATTCTCAATCCTCTATCCTCAATCCTCAGACCTCAAACATCAATCCTCAATCCTCAATCCTCAATCCTCAATCCTCAATCCTCAATCCTCTGTCCTCAAACCACAATCCTGAATCCTCAATACTCAATCTTCAATCCTCAATCCTCAATCCTCAATCCTACGTCCTCATTCTTCAATCCTCAATACCCAACCCTCAATCTTCAATCCTCAATCCTCAATCCTCAATTCTCAATCCTCTATCCTCAATCCTCAGACCTCAAACATCAATACTCAACCCTCAGTCCTCGTCCTGAATCCACAACCCTCAATCCTCAATCCTCAACCTTCAATCATCAATATTCAATCTTCAATCCTCAATCCTCAATCCTCAATCCTCAATCCTGAATCTTCAATCTTCAGCCCTCAGTCCTCAACAATCAGTTGTCAATCCTCAATCCTCACTAGAGTATCCTCAGTTCAGAGTTTTCCATACGCAATACTCAATCTGCAATCTTCATATCTCTATCCACAAACATCAATTCTCATCACTCAACCATCAACTCTCAGTCCCCAATCCTCAATCTTCAATCGTCAGTCCTCAGTCCTCAACAATCAGTTGTCAATCCTCAATCCTCACTAGAGTATCCTCAGTTCAGAGTTTTCCATACGCAATACTCAATCTGCAATCTTCATATCTCTATCCACAAACATCAATTCTCATCACTCAACCATCAACTCTCAGTCCCCAATCCTCAATCTTCAATCGTCAGTCCTCAATCCTCAATCCTCAATCCTCAATCCCCAATACTCAATCTTCAATACTCAATCCTCAATCCTCAATCCACAATCCTCAATCCTCAATCCTCAATCCTCAATCCTCAATGATCAATCCGCAATCCCCAATACTCAATCCTCAATCCTCAATACGAAATCCTCAATCATCAATCCTCAATCTTCAATATTCAGTCCTCAATCCTCAATCCTCAATCCTCAATCCTCAATCATCAATCCTCAATCTTCAATCCTAAATGCTCAACCTTTAATCCTCAATCCTCAATCCTCAATCTTCAATCCTCAGTCCTCAATCCTCAATCCTCAATCCTCAATCCTCAATCCTCAATCCTCAATCCTCAATCCTCAATCTTCAATCTTCAATCCTCAATCCTCAATCCTCAATGTTCAATCCGCAAATCCCAATCCTCAATCTTCAATCCTCAATCCTCAATGCTCAATCCTCAATCCTCAATCCTCAATCCTCTATCCTCAATCCTCAGTCCTCAAACCACAATCCTGGATCCTCAATCCTGAATCCTCAATCTTCAGACCTCAGTCCTCAACAATCAGTTGTCAATTCTCAATCCTCAATAGAATATCATCAATTCACAGTTTTCAATACTCAGTACTCAATCTGCAATCTTTAAATCTCTATCCACAAACACCAATTCTCATCACTCAACAATCAACACTCAGTCCCCAGTCCTTAATTTTCAATCCTCAATCCTCAATCCTCAATCCTCAATCCTCAATCCTCAATCCTCAATCCTCTGTCCTCAAACCATAATCCTGAATCCTCAATACTGAATCCTCATTCTTCAGCACTCAGTCCTCAACAATCAGTTGTCAATCCTCAATCCTCAATAGAATATCCTCAGTTCAGAGTTTTCCATACGCTATACTCAATCTGCAATCTTCAAATCTCTATCCACAAACATCAATTCTCATCACTCAGCCCTCAACACTCAGTCCCCAATCCTCAATCTTCAATCCTCAAACCTCAATCCTCAATCCTCAATCCACAATCTTCAATCCTCAATACTCAATCTTCAATCCTCAATCCTCAATCGTTAGTCCTCATTCCTCAAATCTGAACCCTCAGCCCTCAGTCCTCACCCTCAGTTCTCAATTCTCAATCCTCAGGCCTCAATCCTCAATCCTCAATCCTAATTCTTCAATCCTCATACCCAATCCTCAATCTTCAATCCTCAATCCTCAATCATCTATTCTCAATCCTCAATCCTCAATCCTCAGACCTCAAACATCAATATTCAACCCTGAGTCCTGGTCCCCAATCCACAACCCTCAATCCTCAATCCTCATTTCTCAATCCTCAATCCTCAATCCTGAATCCTTAATCTTCAATCCTCCATACTTAGTGATCAATCCTCAATCCTCAATCTTCAATCATCAATACTCAATCTTCAATCCTCAATCCTCAATCCTCAATCCTCAGCCCTCAATCCTCAATCCTCAATCTTCAATCCTCAATACTCAATCTTCAATCCTCAATCCTCAATCCTCAATCCTCAATCCTCATTCTTCAATCCTCAACACCAAATCCTCAATCTTCATTCCTTAATCCTCAATCCTCTATTCTCAATCCTCAATCCTCAATCCTCAGACCTCAAACATCAATACTCAACCCTCAGTCCTCGTCCTCAATACACAACCCTCAATCCTCAATCCTCAATCTTCGATCATCAATATTCAATCTTCAATCCTCAATCCTCAATCCTCAGTCCTCAAACCTCAATTCTGAATCCTCAATCCTGAATCCTCAATCTTCAGCCCTCAGTCCTCAACAATCAGTTGTCAATCCTCAATCCTCAATCCTCAATCCTCAATCCTCAATCCCCAATCCTCAATCTTCAATCTTCAATTCTCAATACTCAATCATCAATCCTCAATCCTCAATCCTCAATCCTCAATCCTCATTCTTCAATCCTCAACAACAAATCCTCAATCTTCAATCCTCAATCCCCAATACTCAATCCTCAATCCTCAATCCTCCATCCTCAATCATCAATCCTCAATCTTCAATACTCAATCCTCAATCCTCAATCCTCAATCCTCAATCCTCAATCATCAATCCTCAGTATTCAATCCTCGATGCTCTACCTTTAATCCTCAATCCTCAATCCTCAATCCTCAATCCTCAATCCTCAATCCTCAATCCTCAATCCTCAATCTTCAATCCTCAATACTCAATCTTCAATCCTCAATCCTCAATCCTCAATCCTCAATCCTCAATCCTCAATCCTCAATCCTCAATACTCAATCCTCAATCCTCAATCTTCGATCCTCAATACTCAATCTTCAATCCTCAATCCTCAATCCTCAATCCTACGTCCTCATTCTTCAATCCTCAATACCCAACCCTCAATCTTCAATCCTCAATCCTCAATCCTCAATTCTCAATCCTCTATCCTCAATCCTCAGACCTCAAACATCAATACTCAACCCTCAGTCCTCGTCCTGAATCCACAACCCTCAATCCTCAATCCTCAACCTTCAATCATCAATATTCAATCTTCAATCCTCAATCCTCAATCCTCAATCCTCAATCCTGAATCTTCAATCTTCAGCCCTCAGTCCTCAACAATCAGTTGTCAATCCTCAATCCTCACTAGAGTATCCTCAGTTCAGAGTTTTCCATACGCAATACTCAATCTGCAATCTTCATATCTCTATCCACAAACATCAATTCTCATCACTCAACCATCAACTCTCAGTCCCCAATCCTCAATCTTCAATCGTCAGTCCTCAATCCTCAATCCTCAATCCTCAATCCCCAATACTCAATCTTCAATACTCAATCCTCAATCCTCAATCCACAATCCTCAATCCCCAATCCTCAATCCTCAATCCTCAATGATCAATCCGCAATCCCCAATACTCAATCCTCAATCCTCAATACTCAATCCTCAATCATCAATCCTCAATCTTCAATATTCAGTCCTCAATCCTCAATCCTCAATCCTCAATCCTCAATCATCAATCCTCAATCTTCAATCCTAAATGCTCAACCTTTAATCCTCAATCCTCAATCCTCAATCTTCAATCCTCAGTCCTCAATCCTCAATCCTCAATCCTCAATCCTCAATCCTCAATCCTCAATCCTCAATCCTCAATCCTCAATCTTCAATCTTCAATCCTCAATCCTCAATCCTCAATGTTCAATCCGCAAATCCCAATCCTCAATCTTCAATCCTCAATCCTCAATGCTCAATCCTCAATCCTCAATCCTCAATCCTCTATCCTCAATCCTCAGTCCTCAAACCACAATCCTGGATCCTCAATCCTGAATCCTCAATCTTCAGACCTCAGTCCTCAACAATCAGTTGTCAATTCTCAATCCTCAATAGAATATCATCAATTCACAGTTTTCAATACTCAGTACTCAATCTGCAATCTTTAAATCTCTATCCACAAACACCAATTCTCATCACTCAACCCTCAACACTCAGTCCCCAGTCCTTAATTTTCAATCCTCAATCCTCAATCCTCAATCCTCAGTCCTCAATCCTCAATCCTCAATCTTCAATCCTCAATACTCAGTCATCAATCCTCAATCCTCAGCCCTCAATCCTCAAACCTCAATCCTCAACCCTCAGCCCTCACTCTCAATCCTCGATCCTCAATACTCAATCCTCAATCCTCAATCCTCAATCCTCAATCCTCAATCCTCAATCTTCAATCTTCAATCCTCAATCCTCAATCCTCAATGTTCAATCCGCAAATCCCAATCCTCAATCTTCAATCCTCAATCCTCAATGCTCAATCCTCAATCCTCAATCCTCAATCCTCTATCCTCAATCCTCAGTCCTCAAACCACAATCCTGGATCCTCAATCCTGAATCCTCAATCTTCAGACCTCAGTCCTCAACAATCAGTTGTCAATTCTCAATCCTCAATAGAATATCATCAATTCACAGTTTTCAATACTCAGTACTCAATCTGCAATCTTTAAATCTCTATCCACAAACACCAATTCTCATCACTCAACCCTCAACACTCAGTCCCCAGTCCTTAATTTTCAATCCTCAATCCTCAATCCTCAATCCTCAGTCCTCAATCCTCAATACTCAATCTTCAATCCTCAATACTCAATCATCAATCCTCAATCCTCAGCCCTCAATCCTCAAACCTCAATCCTCAACCCTCAGCCCTCACTCTCAATCCTCGATCCTCAATACTCAATCCTCAACCTTCAATCCTCAATACTCAATCTTCAATCCTCAATCCTCAACCCTCAATCCACAATCCTCAATCCTCAATCCTCAGTCATCAATACTCAACCTTCAGTACTCAATCCTCAATCCTCAAACCTCTATCCTCAATCCTCAACCCCCAATCCTCATTCCTCAAACCTCAACCCTCAGCCCTCAGACCTCAAACATCAATCCTCAATCCTCAATCCTCAATCCTCAATCCTCAATCCTCAATCCTCAATCCTCAATCTTCAACCCTCAATATTCAATCCGCAATACCCAATCCTCAATCTTCAATCCGCAATCCTCAATCCTCAATCCTCAATCCTCAATCCTCAAACCTCTGTCCTCAAACCACAATCCTGAATCCTCAATACTGAATCCTCAATCTTCAGCCCTCAGTCCTCAATCCTCAATCCTCAATCCTCAGTCATCAATACTCAATCTTCAGTACTCAATCCTCAATCCTCAAACCTCAATCCTCAATCCTCAACCCCCAATCCTCATTCCTCAAACCTCAACCCTCAGCCCTCAGTCCTCATCCTCAGTTCTCAATTCTCAATCCTCAGGCCTCAATCCTCAATCCTCAATCCGCATTCTTCAATCCTCAATACCCAATCCTCAATCCTCAATCCTCAATCTTCAATCCTCAATACTCAATCTTCAATCCTCAATCCTCAATCTTCAGTCCTCAATCCTCAATCCTCAATTCTCAATGCTCAATCCTCAATCCTCAGACCTCAGACATCAATACTCAACCCTCAGACCTCGTCCTCAATCCACAACTCTCAATCCTCAATCATCAATCTTCAATCATCAATATTCAATCTTCAGTCCTCAATCCTCAATCCTCAATCCTCAATGTTCAATCCGCAATCCCCAATACTCAATCCTCAATCCTCAATGTTCAATCCTCAATACCCAATCCTCAATCTTAAATCCTCAATCCTCAATCCTCAATCCTCAATCCTCAATCCTCAATCCTCATGCCTCAATCCTCTGTCCTCGAACCACAATCCTGAATCCTCAATCCTGAATCCTCAATCCTGAATCCTCAATCCTCAATCCTCAACCCTCAATATTCAATCCGCAATACCCAATCCTCAATCTTCAATCCTCAGTCCTCAATCCTCAATCCTCAATCCTCAATCCTCTGTCCTCAAACCATAATCCTGAATCCTCAATACTGAATCCTCATTCTTCAGCCCTCAGTCCTCAACAATCAGTTGTCAATCCTCAATCCTCAATAGAATATCCTCAGTTCAGAGTTTTCCATACGCTATACTCAATCTGCAATCTTCAAATCTCTATCCACAAACATCAATTCTCATCACTCAGCCCTCAACACTCAGTCCCCAATCCTCAATCTTCAATCCTCAAACCTCAATCCTCAATCCTCAATCCACAATCTTCAATCCTCAATACTCAATCTTCAATCCTCAATCCTCAATCGTTAGTCCTCATTCCTCAAATCTGAACCCTCAGCCCTCAGTCCTCACCCTCAGTTCTCAATTCTCAATCCTCAGGCCTCAATCCTCAATCCTCAATCCTAATTCTTCAATCCTCATACCCAATCCTCAATCTTCAATCCTCAATCCTCAATCATCTATTCTCAATCCTCAATCCTCAATCCTCAGACCTCAAACATCAATATTCAACCCTGAGTCCTGGTCCCCAATCCACAACCCTCAATCCTCAATCCTCATTTCTCAATCCTCAATCCTCAATCCTGAATCCTTAATCTTCAATCCTCCATACTTAGTGATCAATCCTCAATCCTCAATCTTCAATCATCAATACTCAATCTTCAATCCTCAATCCTCAATCCTCAATCCTCAGCCCTCAATCCTCAATCCTCAATCTTCAATCCTCAATACTCAATCTTCAATCCTCAATCCTCAATCCTCAATCCTCAATCCTCATTCTTCAATCCTCAACACCAAATCCTCAATCTTCATTCCTTAATCCTCAATCCTCTATTCTCAATCCTCAATCCTCAATCCTCAGACCTCAAACATCAATACTCAACCCTCAGTCCTCGTCCTCAATACACAACCCTCAATCCTCAATCCTCAATCTTCGATCATCAATATTCAATCTTCAATCCTCAATCCTCAATCCTCAGTCCTCAAACCTCAATTCTGAATCCTCAATCCTGAATCCTCAATCTTCAGCCCTCAGTCCTCAACAATCAGTTGTCAATCCTCAATCCTCAATCCTCAATCCTCAATCCTCAATCCCCAATCCTCAATCCTCAATCTTCAATTCTCAATACTCAATCTTCAATCCTCAATCCTCAATCCTCAATCCTCAATCCTCATTCTTCAATCCTCAACAACAAATCCTCAATCTTCAATCCTCAATCCCCAATACTCAATCCTCAATCCTCAATCCTCCATCCTCAATCATCAATCCTCAATCTTCAATACTCAATCCTCAATCCTCAATCCTCAATCCTCAATCCTCAATCATCAATCCTCAGTATTCAATCCTCGATGCTCAACCTTTAATCCTCAATCCTCAATCCTCAATCCTCAATCCTCAATCCTCAATCCTCAATCCTCAATCCTCAATCCTCAATCCTCAATCTTCAATCCTCAATACTCAATCTTCAATCCTCAATCCTCAATCCTCAATCCTCAATCCTCAATCCTCAATCCTCAATTCTCAATCCTCTATCCTCAATCCTCAGACCTCAAACATCAATACTCAACCCTCAGTCCTCGTCCTGAATCCACAACCCTCAATCCTCAATCCTCAACCTTCAATCATCAATATTCAATCTTCAATCCTCAATCCTCAATCCTCAATCCTCAATCCTGAATCTTCAATCTTCAGCCCTCAGTCCTCAACAATCAGTTGTCAATCCTCAATCCTCACTAGAGTATCCTCAGTTCAGAGTTTTCCATACGCAATACTCAATCTGCAATCTTCATATCTCTATCCACAAACATCAATTCTCATCACTCAACCATCAACTCTCAGTCCCCAATCCTCAATCTTCAATCGTCAGTCCTCAATCCTCAATCCTCAATCCTCAATCCCCAATACTCAATCTTCAATACTCAATCCTCAATCCTCAATCCACAATCCTCAATCCTCAATCCTCAATCCTCAATCCTCAATGATCAATCCGCAATCCCCAATACTCAATCCTCAATCCTCAATACTCAATCCTCAATCATCAATCATCAATCCTCAATCCTCTGTCCTCAAACCATAATCCTGAATCCTCAATACTGAATCCTCATTCTTCAGCCCTCAGTCCTCAACAATCAGTTGTCAATCCTCAATCCTCAATAGAATATCCTCAGTTCAGAGTTTTCCATACGCTATACTCAATCTGCAATCTTCATATCTCTATCCACAAACATCAATTCTCATCACTCAACCATCAACTCTCAGTCCCCAATCCTCAATCTTCAATCGTCAGTCCTCAATCCTCAATCCTCAATCCTCAATCCCCAATACTCAATCTTCAATACTCAATCCTCAATACTCAATCCGCAATCCTCAATCCTCAATCCTCAATCCTCAATCCTCAATGATCAATCCGCAATCCCCAATACTCAATCCTCAATCCTCAATACTCAATCCTCAATCATCAATCCTCAATCTTCAATATTCAGTCCTCAATCCTCAATCCTCAATCCTCAATCCTCAATCATCAATCCTCAATCTTCAATCCTAAATGCTCAACCTTTAATCCTCAATCCTCAATCCTCAATCTTCAATCCTCAGTCCTCAATCCTCAATCCTCAATCCTCAATCCTCAATCCTCAATCCTCAATCCTCAATCCTCAATCCTCAATCTTCAATCTTCAATCCTCAATCCTCAATCCTCAATGTTCAATCCGCAAATCCCAATCCTCAATCTTCAATCCTCAATCCTCAATGCTCAATCCTCAATCCTCAATCCTCAATCCTCTATCCTCAATCCTCAGTCCTCAAACCACAATCCTGGATCCTCAATCCTGAATCCTCAATCTTCAGACCTCAGTCCTCAACAATCAGTTGTCAATTCTCAATCCTCAATAGAATATCATCAATTCACAGTTTTCAATACTCAGTACTCAATCTGCAATCTTTAAATCTCTAGCCACAAACACCAATTCTCATCACTCAACCCTCAACACTCAGTCCCCAGTCCTTAATTTTCAATCCTCAATCCTCAATCCTCAATCCTCAGTCCTCAATCCTCAATCCTCAATCTTCAATCCTCAATACTCAGTCATCAATCCTCAATCCTCAGCCCTCAATCCTCAAACCTCAATCCTCAACCCTCAGCCCTCACTCTCAATCCTCGATCCTCAATACTCAATCCTCAATCCTCAATCCTCAATCCTCAATCCTCAATCCTCAATCTTCAATCTTCAATCCTCAATCCTCAATCCTCAATGTTCAATCCGCAAATCCCAATCCTCAATCTTCAATCCTCAATCCTCAATGCTCAATCCTCAATCCTCAATCCTCAATCCTCTATCCTCAATCCTCAGTCCTCAAACCACAATCCTGGATCCTCAATCCTGAATCCTCAATCTTCAGACCTCAGTCCTCAACAATCAGTTGTCAATTCTCAATCCTCAATAGAATATCATCAATTCACAGTTTTCAATACTCAGTACTCAATCTGCAATCTTTAAATCTCTATCCACAAACACCAATTCTCATCACTCAACCCTCAACACTCAGTCCCCAGTCCTTAATTTTCAATCCTCAATCCTCAATCCTCAATCCTCAGTCCTCAATCCTCAATCCTCAATCTTCAATCCTCAATACTCAATCATCAATCCTCAATCCTCAGCCCTCAATCCTCAAACCTCAATCCTCAACCCTCAGCCCTCACTCTCAATCCTCGATCCTCAATACTCAATCCTCAACCTTCAATCCTCAATACTCAATCTTCAATCCTCAATCCTCAACCCGCAATCCACAATCCTCAATCCTCAATCCTCAGTCATCAATACTCAACCTTCAGTACTCAATCCTCAATCCTCAAACCTCTATCCTCAATCCTCAACCCCCAATCCTCATTCCTCAAACCTCAACACTCAGCCCTCAGACCTCAAACATCAATCCTCAATCCTCAATCCTCAATCCTCAATCCTCAATCCTCAATCCTCAATCTTCAACCCTCAATATTCAATCCGCAATACCCAATCCTCAATCTTCAATCCGCAATCCTCAATCCTCAATCCTCAATCCTCAATACTCAATCCTCAATCCTCAATCTTCGATCCTCAATACTCAATCTTCAATCCTCAATCCTCAATCCTCAATCCTACGTCCTCATTCTTCAATCCTCAATACCCAACCCTCAATCTTCAATCCTCAATCCTCAATCCTCAATTCTCAATCCTCTATCCTCAATCCTCAGACCTCAAACATCAATACTCAACCCTCAGTCCTCGTCCTGAATCCACAACCCTCAATCCTCAATCCTCAACCTTCAATCATCAATATTCAATCTTCAATCCTCAATCCTCAATCCTCAATCCTCAATCCTGAATCTTCAATCTTCAGCCCTCAGTCCTCAACAATCAGTTGTCAATCCTCAATCCTCACTAGAGTATCCTCAGTTCAGAGTTTTCCATACGCAATACTCAATCTGCAATCTTCATATCTCTATCCACAAACATCAATTCTCATCACTCAACCATCAACTCTCAGTCCCCAATCCTCAATCTTCAATCGTCAGTCCTCAATCCTCAATCCTCAATCCTCAATCCCCAATACTCAATCTTCAATACTCAATCCTCAATCCTCAATCCACAATCCTCAATCCCCAATCCTCAATCCTCAATCCTCAATGATCAATCCGCAATCCCCAATACTCAATCCTCAATCCTCAATACTCAATCCTCAATCATCAATCCTCAATCTTCAATATTCAGTCCTCAATCCTCAATCCTCAATCCTCAATCCTCAATCATCAATCCTCAATCTTCAATCCTAAATGCTCAACCTTTAATCCTCAATACTCAATCCTCAATCTTCAATCCTCAGTCCTCAATCCTCAATCCTCAATCCTCAATCCTCAATCCTCAATCCTCAATCCTCAATCCTCAATCCTCAATCTTCAATCTTCAATCCTCAATCCTCAATCCTCAATGTTCAATCCGCAAATCCCAATCCTCAATCTTCAATCCTCAATCCTCAATGCTCAATCCTCAATCCTCAATCCTCAATCCTCTATCCTCAATCCTCAGTCCTCAAACCACAATCCTGGATCCTCAATCCTGAATCCTCAATCTTCAGACCTCAGTCCTCAACAATCAGTTGTCAATTCTCAATCCTCAATAGAATATCATCAATTCACAGTTTTCAATACTCAGTACTCAATCTGCAATCTTTAAATCTCTATCCACAAACACCAATTCTCATCACTCAACCCTCAACACTCAGTCCCCAGTCCTTAATTTTCAATCCTCAATCCTCAATCCTCAATCCTCAGTCCTCAATCCTCAATCCTCAATCTTCAATCCTCAATACTCAGTCATCAATCCTCAATCCTCAGCCCTCAATCCTCAAACCTCAATCCTCAACCCTCAGCCCTCACTCTCAATCCTCGATCCTCAATACTCAATCCTCAATCCTCAATCCTCAATCCTCAATCCTCAATCCTCAATCTTCAATCTTCAATCCTCAATCCTCAATCCTCAATGTTCAATCCGCAAATCCCAATCCTCAATCTTCAATCCTCAATCCTCAATGCTCCATCCTCAATCCTCAATCCTCAATCCTCTATCCTCAATCCTCAGTCCTCAAACCACAATCCTGGATCCTCAATCCTGAATCCTCAATCTTCAGACCTCAGTCCTCAACAATCAGTTGTCAATTCTCAATCCTCAATAGAATATCATCAATTCACAGTTTTCAATACTCAGTACTCAATCTGCAATCTTTAAATCTCTATCCACAAACACCAATTCTCATCACTCAACCCTCAACACTCAGTCCCCAGTCCTTAATTTTCAATCCTCAATCCTCAATCCTCAATCCTCAGTCCTCAATCCTCAATACTCAATCTTCAATCCTCAATACTCAATCATCAATCCTCAATCCTCAGCCCTCAATCCTCAAACCTCAATCCTCAACCCTCAGCCCTCACTCTCAATCCTCGATCCTCAATACTCAATCCTCAACCTTCAATCCTCAATACTCAATCTTCAATCCTCAATCCTCAACCCTCAATCCACAATCCTCAATCCTCAATCCTCAGTCATCAATACTCAACCTTCAGTACTCAATCCTCAATCCTCAAACCTCTATCCTCAATCCTCAACCCCCAATCCTCATTCCTCAAACCTCAACCCTCAGCCCTCAGACCTCAAACATCAATCCTCAATCCTCAATCCTCAATCCTCAATCCTCAATCCTCAATCCTCAATCCTCAATCTTCAACCCTCAATATTCAATCCGCAATACCCAATCCTCAATCTTCAATCCGCAATCCTCAATCCTCAATCCTCAATCCTCAATCCTCAAACCTCTGTCCTCAAACCACAATCCTGAATCCTCAATACTGAATCCTCAATCTTCAGCCCTCAGTCCTCAATCCTCAATCCTCAATCCTCAGTCATCAATACTCAATCTTCAGTACTCAATCCTCAATCCTCAAACCTCAATCCTCAATCCTCAACCCCCAATCCTCATTCCTCAAACCTCAACCCTCAGCCCTCAGTCCTCATCCTCAGTTCTCAATTCTCAATCCTCAGGCCTCAATCCTCAATCCTCAATCCTCATTCTTCAATCCTCAATACCCAATCCTCAATCCTCAATCCTCAATCTTCAATCCTCAATACTCAATCTTCAATCCTCAATCCTCAATCTTCAGTCCTCAATCCTCAATCCTCAATTCTCAATGCTCAATCCTCAATCCTCAGACCTCAGACATCAATACTAAACCCTCAGACCTCGTCCTCAATCCACAACTCTCAATCCTCAATCATCAATCTTCAATCATCAATATTCAATCTTCAGTCCTCAATCCTCAATCCTCAATCCTCAATGTTCAATCCGCAATCCCCAATACTCAATCCTCAATCCTCAATCCTCAATCCTCAATGTTCAATCCTCAATACCCAATCCTCAATCTTAAATCCTCAATCCTCAATCCTCAATCCTCAATCCTCAATCCTCAATCCTCATGCCTCAATCCTCTGTCCTCGAACCACAATCCTGAATCCTCAATCCTGAATCCTCAATCCTGAATCCTCAATCCTCAATCCTCAACCCTCAATATTCAATCCGCAATACCCAATCCTCAATCTTCAATCCTCAGTCCTCAATCCTCAATCCTCAATCCTCAATCCTCTGTCCTCAAACCATAATCCTGAATCCTCAATACTGAATCCTCATTCTTCAGCCCTCAGTCCTCAACAATCAGTTGTCAATCCTCAATCCTCAATAGAATATCCTCAGTTCAGAGTTTTCCATACGCTATACTCAATCTGCAATCTTCAAATCTCTATCCACAAACATCAATTCTCATCACTCAGCCCTCAACACTCAGTCCCCAATCCTCAATCTTCAATCCTCAAACCTCAATCCTCAATCCTCAATCCACAATCTTCAATCCTCAATACTCAATCTTCAATCCTCAATCCTCAATCGTTAGTCCTCATTCCTCAAATCTGAACCCTCAGCCCTCAGTCCTCACCCTCAGTTCTCAATTCTCAATCCTCAGGCCTCAATCCTCAATCCTCAATCCTAATTCTTCAATCCTCATACCCAATCCTCAATCTTCAATCCTCAATCCTCAATCATCTATTCTCAATCCTCAATCCTCAATCCTCAGACCTCAAACATCAATATTCAACCCTGAGTCCTGGTCCCCAATCCACAACCCTCAATCCTCAATCCTCATTTCTCAATCCTCAATCCTCAATCCTGAATCCTTAATCTTCAATCCTCCATACTTAGTGATCAATCCTCAATCCTCAATCTTCAATCATCAATACTCAATCTTCAATCCTCAATCCTCAATCCTCAATCCTCAGCCCTCAATCCTCAATCCTCAATCTTCAATCCTCAATACTCAATCTTCAATCCTCAATCCTCAATCCTCAATCCTCAATCCTCATTCTTCAATCCTCAACACCAAATCCTCAATCTTCATTCCTTAATCCTCAATCCTCTATTCTCAATCCTCAATCCTCAATCCTCAGACCTCAAACATCAATACTCAACCCTCAGTCCTCGTCCTCAATACACAACCCTCAATCCTCAATCCTCAATCTTCGATCATCAATATTCAATCTTCAATCCTCAATCCTCAATCCTCAGTCCTCAAACCTCAATTCTGAATCCTCAATCCTGAATCCTCAATCTTCAGCCCTCAGTCCTCAACAATCAGTTGTCAATCCTCAATCCTCAATCCTCAATCCTCAATCCTCAATCCCCAATCCTCAATCCTCAATCTTCAATTCTCAATACTCAATCTTCAATCCTCAATCCTCAATCCTCAATCCTCAATCCTCATTCTTCAATCCTCAACAACAAATCCTCAATCTTCAATCCTCAATCCCCAATACTCAATCCTCAATCCTCAATCCTCCATCCTCAATCATCAATCCTCAATCTTCAATACTCAATCCTCAATCCTCAATCCTCAATCCTCAATCCTCAATCATCAATCCTCAGTATTCAATCCTCGATGCTCAACCTTTAATCCTCAATCCTCAATCCTCAATCCTCAATCCTCAATCCTCAATCCTCAATCCTCAATCCTCAATCCTCAATCCTCAATCTTCAATCCTCAATACTCAATCTTCAAACCTCAATCCTCAATCCTCAATCCTCAATCCTCAATCCTCAATCCTCAATTCTCAATCCTCTATCCTCAATCCTCAGACCTCAAACATCAATACTCAACCCTCAGTCCTCGTCCTGAATCCACAACCCTCAATCCTCAATCCTCAACCTTCAATCATCAATATTCAATCTTCAATCCTCAATCCTCAATCCTCAATCCTCAATCCTGAATCTTCAATCTTCAGCCCTCAGTCCTCAACAATCAGTTGTCAATCCTCAATCCTCACTAGAGTATCCTCAGTTCAGAGTTTTCCATACGCAATACTCAATCTGCAATCTTCATATCTCTATCCACAAACATCAATTCTCATCACTCAACCATCAACTCTCAGTCCCCAATCCTCAATCTTCAATCGTCAGTCCTCAATCCTCAATCCTCAATCCTCAATCCCCAATACTCAATCTTCAATACTCAATCCTCAATCCTCAATCCACAATCCTCAATCCTCAATCCTCAATCCTCAATCCTCAATGATCAATCCGCAATCCCCAATACTCAATCCTCAATCCTCAATACTCAATCCTCAATCATCAATCATCAATCCTCAATCCTCTGTCCTCAAACCATAATCCTGAATCCTCAATACTGAATCCTCATTCTTCAGCCCTCAGTCCTCAACAATCAGTTGTCAATCCTCAATCCTCAATAGAATATCCTCAGTTCAGAGTTTTCCATACGCTATACTCAATCTGCAATCTTCATATCTCTATCCACAAACATCAATTCTCATCACTCAACCATCAACTCTCAGTCCCCAATCCTCAATCTTCAATCGTCAGTCCTCAATCCTCAATCCTCAATCCTCAATCCCCAATACTCAATCTTCAATACTCAATCCTCAATCCTCAATCCACAATCCTCAATCCTCAATCCTCAATCCTCAATCCTCAATGATCAATCCGCAATCCCCAATACTCAATCCTCAATCCTCAATACTCAATCCTCAATCATCAATCCTCAATCTTCAATATTCAGTCCTCAATCCTCAATCCTCAATCCTCAATCCTCAATCATCAATCCTCAATCTTCAATCCTAAATGCTCAACCTTTAATCCTCAATCCTCAATCCTCAATCTTCAATCCTCAGTCCTCAATCCTCAATCCTCAATCCTCAATCCTCAATCCTCAATCCTCAATCCTCAATCCTCAATCCTCAATCTTCAATCTTCAATCCTCAATCCTCAATCCTCAATGTTCAATCCGCAAATCCCAATCCTCAATCTTCAATCCTCAATCCTCAATGCTCAATCCTCAATCCTCAATCCTCAATCCTCTATCCTCAATCCTCAGTCCTCAAACCACAA
Source organism: Calliopsis andreniformis (assembly GCF_051401765.1). NCBI lineage: Eukaryota > Metazoa > Arthropoda > Insecta > Hymenoptera > Andrenidae > Calliopsis > Calliopsis andreniformis. Next base: position 1,029,746 of record NW_027480516.1, on the reverse strand, counting down.
TCCTGGATCCTCAATCCTGAATCCTCAATCTTCAGACCTCAGTCCTCAACAATCAGTTGTCAATTCTCAATCCTCAATAGAATATCATCAATTCACAGTTTTCAATACTCAGTACTCAATCTGCAATCTTTAAATCTCTAGCCACAAACACCAATTCTCATCACTCAACCCTCAACACTCAGTCCCCAGTCCTTAATTTTCAATCCTCAATCCTCAATCCTCAATCCTCAGTCCTCAATCCTCAATCCTCAATCTTCAATCCTCAATACTCAGTCATCAATCCTCAATCCTCAGCCCTCAATCCTCAAACCTCAATCCTCAACCCTCAGCCCTCACTCTCAATCCTCGATCCTCAATACTCAATCCTCAATCCTCAATCCTCAATCCTCAATCCTCAATCCTCAATCTTCAATCTTCAATCCTCAATCCTCAATCCTCAATGTTCAATCCGCAAATCCCAATCCTCAATCTTCAATCCTCAATCCTCAATGCTCAATCCTCAATCCTCAATCCTCAATCCTCTATCCTCAATCCTCAGTCCTCAAACCACAATCCTGGATCCTCAATCCTGAATCCTCAATCTTCAGACCTCAGTCCTCAACAATCAGTTGTCAATTCTCAATCCTCAATAGAATATCATCAATTCACAGTTTTCAATACTCAGTACTCAATCTGCAATCTTTAAATCTCTATCCACAAACACCAATTCTCATCACTCAACCCTCAACACTCAGTCCCCAGTCCTTAATTTTCAATCCTCAATCCTCAATCCTCAATCCTCAGTCCTCAATCCTCAATCCTCAATCTTCAATCCTCAATACTCAATCATCAATCCTCAATCCTCAGCCCTCAATCCTCAAACCTCAATCCTCAACCCTCAGCCCTCACTCTCAATCCTCGATCCTCAATACTCAATCCTCAACCTTCAATCCTCAATACTCAATCTTCAATCCTCAATCCTCAACCCTCAATCCACAATCCTCAATCCTCAATCCTCAGTCATCAATACTCAACCTTCAGTACTCAATCCTCAATCCTCAAACCTCTATCCTCAATCCTCAACCCCCAATCCTCATTCCTCAAACCTCAACCCTCAGCCCTCAGACCTCAAACATCAATCCTCAATCCTCAATCCTCAATCCTCAATCCTCAATCCTCAATCCTCAATCTTCAACCCTCAATATTCAATCCGCAATACCCAATCCTCAATCTTCAATCCGCAATCCTCAATCCTCAATCCTCAATCCTCAATCCTCAAACCTCTGTCCTCAAACCACAATCCTGAATCCTCAATACTGAATCCTCAATCTTCAGCCCTCAGTCCTCAATCCTCAATCCTCAATCCTCAGTCATCAATACTCAATCTTCAGTACTCAATCCTCAATCCTCAAACCTCAATCCTCAATCCTCAACCCCCAATCCTCATTCCTCAAACCTCAACCCTCAGCCCTCAGTCCTCATCCTCAGTTCTCAATTCTCAATCCTCAGGCCTCAATCCTCAATCCTCAATCCTCATTCTTCAATCCTCAATACCCAATCCTCAATCCTCAATCCTCAATCTTCAATCCTCAATACTCAATCTTCAATCCTCAATCCTCAATCTTCAGTCCTCAATCCTCAATCCTCAATTCTCAATGCTCAATTCTCAATCCTCAGACCTCAGACATCAATACTCAACCCTCAGACCTCGTCCTCAATCCACAACTCTCAATCCTCAATCATCAATCTTCAATCATCAATATTCAATCTTCAGTCCTCAATCCTCAATCCTCAATCCTCAATGTTCAATCCGCAATCCCCAATACTCAATCCTCAATCCTCAATCCTCAATCCTCAATGTTCAATCCTCAATACCCAATCCTCAATCTTAAATCCTCAATCCTCAATCCTCAATCCTCAATCCTCAATCCTCAATCCTCATGCCTCAATCCTCTGTCCTCGAACCACAATCCTGAATCCTCAATCCTGAATCCTCAATCCTGAATCCTCAATCCTCAATCCTCAACCCTCAATATTCAATCCGCAATACCCAATCCTCAATCTTCAATCCTCAATCCTCAATCCTCAATCCTCAATCCTCAATCCTCTGTCCTCAAACCATAATCCTGAATCCTCAATACTGAATCCTCATTCTTCAGCCCTCAGTCCTCAACAATCAGTTGTCAATCCTCAATCCTCAATAGAATATCCTCAGTTCAGAGTTTTCCATACGCTATACTCAATCTGCAATCTTCAAATCTCTATCCACAAACATCAATTCTCATCACTCAGCCCTCAACACTCAGTCCCCAATCCTCAATCTTCAATCCTCAAACCTCAATCCTCAATCCTCAATCCACAATCTTCAATCCTCAATACTCAATCTTCAATCCTCAATCCTCAATCGTTAGTCCTCATTCCTCAAATCTGAACCCTCAGCCCTCAGTCCTCACCCTCAGTTCTCAATTCTCAATCCTCAGGCCTCAATCCTCAATCCTCAATCCTAATTCTTCAATCCTCATACCCAATCCTCAATCTTCAATCCTCAATCCTCAATCATCTATTCTCAATCCTCAATCCTCAATCATCTATTCTCAATCCTCAATCCTCAATCCTCAGACCTCAAACATCAATATTCAACCCTGAGTCCTGGTCCCCAATCCACAACCCTCAATCCTCAATCCTCATTTCTCAATCCTCAATCCTCAATCCTGAATCCTTAATCTTCAATCCTCCATACTTAGTGATCAATCCTCAATCCTCAATCTTCAATCATCAATACTCAATCTTCAATCCTCAATCCTCAATCCTCAATCCTCAGCCCTCAATCCTCAATCCTCAATCTTCAATCCTCAATACTCAATCTTCAATCCTCAATCCTCAATCCTCAATCCTCAATCCTCATTCTTCAATCCTCAACACCAAATCCTCAATCTTCATTCCTTAATCCTCAATCCTCTATTCTCAATCCTCAATCCTCAATCCTCAGACCTCAAACATCAATACTCAACCCTCAGTCCTCGTCCTCAATACACAACCCTCAATCCTCAATCCTCAATCTTCGATCATCAATATTCAATCTTCAATCCTCAATCCTCAATCCTCAGTCCTCAAACCTCAATTCTGAATCCTCAATCCTGAATCCTCAATCTTCAGCCCTCAGTCCTCAACAATCAGTTGTCAATCCTCAATCCTCAATCCTCAATCCTCAATCCTCAATCCCCAATCCTCAATCCTCAATCTTCAATTCTCAATACTCAATCTTCAATCCTCAATCCTCAATCCTCAATCCTCAATCCTCATTCTTCAATCCTCAACAACAAATCCTCAATCTTCAATCCTCAATCCCCAATACTCAATCCTCAATCCTCAATCCTCCATCCTCAATCATCAATCCTCAATCTTCAATACTCAATCCTCAATCCTCAATCCTCAATCCTCAATCCTCAATCATCAATCCTCAGTATTCAATCCTCGATGCTCAACCTTTAATCCTCAATCCTCAATCCTCAATCCTCAATCCTCAATCCTCAATCCTCAATCCTCAATCCTCAATCCTCAATCCTCAATCTTCAATCCTCAATACTCAATCTTCAATCCTCAATCCTCAATCCTCAATCCTCAATCCTCAATCCTCAATCCTCAATTCTCAATCCTCTATCCTCAATCCTCAGACCTCAAACATCAATACTCAACCCTCAGTCCTCGTCCTGAATCCACAACACTCAATCCTCAATCCTCAACCTTCAATCATCAATATTCAATCTTCAATCCTCAATCCTCAATCCTCAATCCTCAATCCTGAATCTTCAATCTTCAGCCCTCAGTCCTCAACAATCAGTTGTCAATCCTCAATCCTCACTAGAGTATCCTCAGTTCAGAGTTTTCCATACGCAATACTCAATCTGCAATCTTCATATCTCTATCCACAAACATCAATTCTCATCACTCAACCATCAACTCTCAGTCCCCAATCCTCAATCTTCAATCGTCAGTCCTCAATCCTCAATCCTCAATCCTCAATCCCCAATACTCAATCTTCAATACTCAATCCTCAATCCTCAATCCACAATCCTCAATCCTCAATCCTCAATCCTCAATCCTCAATGATCAATCCGCAATCCCCAATACTCAATCCTCAATCCTCAATACTCAATCCTCAATCATCAATCATCAATCCTCAATCTTCAATATTCAGTCCTCAATCCTCAATCCTCAATCCTCAATCCGCAATCATCAATCCTCAATCTTCAATCCTAAATGCTCAACCTTTAATCCTCAATCCTCAATCCTCAATCTTCAATCCTCAGTCCTCAATCCTCAATCCTCAATCCTCAATCCTCAATCCTCAATCCTCAATCCTCAATCCTCAATGCTCAATCTTCAATCTTCAATCCTCAATCCTCAATCCTCAATGTTCAATCCGCAAATCCCAATCCTCAATCTTCAATCCTCAATCCTCAATGCTCAATCCTCAATCCTCAATCCTCAATCCTCTATCCTCAATCCTCAGTCCTCAAACCACAATCCTGGATCCTCAATCCTGAATCCTCAATCTTCAGACCTCAGTCCTCAACAATCAGTTGTCAATTCTCAATCCTCAATAGAATATCATCAATTCACAGTTTTCAATACTCAGTACTCAATCTGCAATCTTTAAATCTCTATCCACAAACACCAATTCTCATCACTCAACCCTCAACACTCAGTCCCCAGTCCTTAATTTTCAATCCTCAATCCTCAATCCTCAATCCTCAATCCTCAGTCCTCAATCCTCAATCCTCAATCTTCAATCCTCAATACTCAGTCATCAATCCTCAATCCTCAGCCCTCAATCCTCAAACCTCAATCCTCAACCCTCAGCCCTCACTCTCAATCCTCGATCCTCAATACTCAATCCTCAACCTTCAATCCTCAATACTCAATCTTCAATCCTCAATCCTCAACCCTCAATCCACAATCCTCAATCCTCAATCCTCAGTCATCAATACTCAATCTTCAGTACTCAATCCTCAATCCTCAAACCTCTATCCTCAATCCTCAACCCCCAATCCTCATTCCTCAAACCTCAACCCTCAGCCCTCAGACCTCAAACATCAATCCTCAATCCTCAATCCTCAATCCTCAATCCTCAATCCTCAATCCTCAATCCTCAATCTTCAATCCTGAATACTCAATCTTCAATCCTCAATCCTCAATTCTCAATCCTCAATACTCAATCCTCAATCGTCAATCCTCAATCCCCAATCCTCAAGCCTCTGTCCTCAAACCACAATCCTGAATCCTCAATCCTCAATCCTCAATCTTCAATCCTCAATACTCAATCTTCAATCCTCAATCCTCAATTCTCAATCCTCAATACTCAATCCTCAATCGTCAATCCTCAATCCCCAATCCTCAATCTTCAATACTCAGTCCTCAATCCTCAATCCACAATCCTCAATCTTCAATCCTCAATACTCAATCTTCAATCCTCAATCCTCAGTCCTCAATCCTCAATCCTCAATCCTCAATCCTCAGTCCTCAATCCTCAATCCTCAATCCTCAATGTTCAATCCGCAATCCCCAATACTCAATCCTCAATCCTCAATCCTCAATCCTCAATCCTCAATCCTCTGTCCTCAAACCACAATCCTGAATCCTCAATCCTCAATCCTCAATCCTCAATCTTCAATCCTCAATACTCAATCTTCAATCCTCAATCCTCAATCCTCAATCCTACGTCCTCATTCTTCAATCCTCAATACCCAACCCTCAATCTTCAATCCTCAATCCTCAATCCTCAATTCTCAATCCTCTATCCTCAATCCTCAGACCTCAAACATCAATACTCAACCCTCAGTCCTCGTCCTGAATCCACAACCCTCAATCCTCAATCCTCAACCTTCAATCATCAATATTCAATCTTCAATCCTCAATCCTCAATCCTCAATCCTCAATTCTCAATCCTCTATCCTCAATCCCCAGACCTCAAACATCAATCCTCAATCCTCAATCCTCAATCCTCAATCCTCAATCCTCAATCCTCAATCCTCAATCCTCAATCTTCAATCTTCAATCCTCAATCCTCAATCCTCAATGTTCAATCCGCAAATCCCAATCCTCAATCTTCAATCCTCAATCCTCAATGCTCAATCCTCAATCCTCAATCCTCAATCCTCTATCCTCAATCCTCAGTCCTCAAACCACAATCCTGGATCCTCAATCCTGAATCCTCAATCTTCAGACCTCAGTCCTCAACAATCAGTTGTCAATTCTCAATCCTCAATAGAATATCATCAATTCACAGTTTTCAATACTCAGTACTCAATCTGCAATCTTTAAATCTCTATCCACAAACACCAATTCTCATCACTCAACCCTCAACACTCAGTCCCCAGTCCTTAATTTTCAATCCTCAATCCTCAATCCTCAATCCTCAGTCCTCAATCCTCAATCCTCAATCTTCAATCCTCAAACCTCTATCCTCAATCCTCAACCCCCAATCCTCATTCCTCAAACCTCAACCCTCAGCCCTCAGACCTCAAACATCAATCCTCAATCCTCAATCCTCAATCCTCAATCCTCAATCCTCAATCCTCAATCCTCAATCTTCAATCCTGAATACTCAATCTTCAATCCTCAATCCTCAATTCTCAATCCTCAATACTCAATCCTCAATCGTCAATCCTCAATCCCCAATCCTCAAGCCTCTGTCCTCAAACCACAATCCTGAATCCTCAATCCTCAATCCTCAATCTTCAATCCTCAATACTCAATCTTCAATCCTCAATCCTCAATTCTCAATCCTCAATACTCAATCCTCAATCGTCAATCCTCAATCCCCAATCCTCAATCTTCAATACTCAGTCCTCAATCCTCAATCCACAATCCTCAATCTTCAATCCTCAATACTCAATCTTCAATCCTCAATCCTCAATCCTCAATCCTCAATCCTCAATCCTCAATCCTCAGTCCTCAATCCTCAATCCTCAATCCTCAATGTTCAATCCGCAATCCCCAATACTCAATCCTCAATCCTCAATCCTCAATCCTCAATCCTCAATCCTCTGTCCTCAAACCACAATCCTGAATCCTCAATCCTCAATCCTCAATCCTCAATCTTCAATCCTCAATACTCAATCTTCAATCCTCAATCCTCAATCCTCAATCCTACGTCCTCATTCTTCAATCCTCAATACCCAACCCTCAATCTTCAATCCTCAATCCTCAATCCTCAATTCTCAATCCTCTATCCTCAATCCTCAGACCTCAAACATCAATACTCAACCCTCAGTCCTCGTCCTGAATCCACAACCCTCAATCCTCAATCCTCAACCTTCAATCATCAATATTCAATCTTCAATCCTCAATCCTCAATCCTCAATCCTCAATTCTCAATCCTCTATCCTCAATCCCCAGACCTCAAACATCAATCCTCAATCCTCAATCCTCAATCCTCAATCCTCAATCCTCAATCTTCAATCCTCAATACTCAATCTTCAATCCTCAATCCTCAATTCTCAATCCTCAATACTCAATCCTCAATCGTCAATCCTCAATCCCCAATCCTCAATCTTCAATACTCAATCCTCAATCCTCAATCCACAATCCTCAATCTTCAATCCTCAATACTCAATCTTCAATCCTCAATCCTCAATCCTCAATGTTCAATCCTCAATCCTCAATCCTCAGTCCTCAATCCTCAATCTTCAATCCTCAATACTCAATCTTCAATCCTCAATCCTCAATCCTCAATCCTCAATTCTCATTCTTCAATCCTCAATACCCAATCCTCAATCTTCAGTCCTCAATCCTCAATTCTCAATTCTCAATCCTCAATCCTCAATCGTCAAACCTCAGACATCAATACTCAACCCTCAGTCCTCGTCCTCAATCCACAACTCTCAATCCTCAATCATCAATCTTCAATCCTCAATCTTCAGGCCTCAATCCTCTGTCCTCGAACCACAATCCTGAATCCTCAATACTGAATCCTCAATCCTGAATCCTCAATCCTCAATCCTCAACCCTCAGTATTCAATCCGCAATACCCAATCCTCAATCTTCAATCCGCAATCCTCAATCCTCAATCCTCAATCCTCAATCCTCAATCCTCTGTCCTCAAACAACAATCCTGAATCCTCAATACTGAATCCTCAATCTTCTGCCCTCAGTCCTCAATCCTCAATCCTCAGTCATCAATACTCAATCTTCAGTACTCAATCCTCAATCCACAATCCTCAATCCTCAATCCTCAACCCCCCATCCTCATTCCTCAAACCTCAACCCTCAGCCCTCAGTCCTCATCCTCAGTTCTCAATTCTCAATCCTCATGCCTCAATCCTCAAACCTCAATCCTCATTCTTCAATCCTCAATACCCAATCCTCAATCTTCAATCCTCAATCCTCAATCCTCAATTCTCAATCCTCAATCCTCAATCCTCAGTCCTCAATCCTCAATCCTCAATCCTCAATCCTCAATCCTCAATCTTCAATCCTCAATACTCAATCTTCAATCCTCAATCCTCAATTCTCAATCCTCAATACTCAATCCTCAATCGTCAATCCTCAATCCCCAATCCTCAATCTTCAATACTCAATCCTCAATCCTCAATCCACAAGCCTCAATCTTCAATCCTCAATACTCTATCTTCAATCCTCAGTCCTCAATCCTCAATCCTCAATCCTCAATCCTCAATCCTCAATTCTCAATCCTCTATCCTCAATCCTCAGACCTCAAACATCAATCCTCAATCCTCAATCCTCTATCCTCAATCCTCAATCCTCAATTCTCATTCCTCTATCCTCAATCCTCAGACCTCAAACATCAATCCTCAATCCTCAATCCTCAATCCTCAATCCTCAATCCTCAATATTCAATCCGCAATACCCAATCCTCAATCTTCAATCCTCAATCCTCAATCCTCAATACTCTATCCTCAATCCTCAGTCCTCAAACCACAATCCTGGATCCTCAATCCTGAATCCTCAATCTTCAGACCTCAGTCCTCAACAATCAGTTGTCAATTCTCAATCCTCAATAGAATATCATCAATTCACAGTTTTCAATACTCAGTACTCAATCTGCAATCTTTAAATCTCTATCCACAAACACCAATTCTCATCACTCAACCCTCAACACTCAGTCCCCAGTCCTTAATTTTCAATCCTCAATCCTCAATCCTCAATCCTCAGTCCTCAATCCTCAATCCTCAATCTTCAATCCTCAATACTCAGTCATCAATCCTCAATCCTCAGCCCTCAATCCTCAAACCTCAATCCTCAACCCTCAGCCCTCACTCTCAATCCTCGATCCTCAATACTCAATCCTCAACCTTCAATCCTCAATACTCAATCTTCAATCCTCAATCCTCAACCCTCAATCCACAATCCTCAATCCTCAATCCTCAGTCATCAATACTCAATCTTCAGTACTCAATCCTCAATCCTCAAACCTCTATCCTCAATCCTCAACCCCCAATCCTCATTCCTCAAACCTCAACCCTCAGCCCTCAGACCTCAAACATCAATCCTCAATCCTCAATCCTCAATCCTCAATCCTCAATCCTCAATCCTCAATCCTCAATCTTCAATCCTGAATACTCAATCTTCAATCCTCAATCCTCAATTCTCAATCCTCAATACTCAATCCTCAATCGTCAATCCTCAATCCCCAATCCTCAAGCCTCTGTCCTCAAACCACAATCCTGAATCCTCAATCCTCAATCCTCAATCTTCAATCCTCAATACTCAATCTTCAATCCTCAATCCTCAATTCTCAATCCTCAATACTCAATCCTCAATCGTCAATCCTCAATCCCCAATCCTCAATCTTCAATACTCAGTCCTCAATCCTCAATCCACAATCCTCAATCTTCAATCCTCAATACTCAATCTTCAATCCTCAATCCTCAATCCTCAATCCTCAATCCTCAATCCTCAATCCTCAGTCCTCAATCCTCAATCCTCAATCCTCAATGTTCAATCCGCAATCCCCAATACTCAATCCTCAATCCTCAATCCTCAATCCTCAATCCTCAATCCTCTGTCCTCAAACCACAATCCTGAATCCTCAATCCTCAATCCTCAATCCTCAATCTTCAATCCTCAATACTCAATCTTCAATCCTCAATCCTCAATCCTCAATCCTACGTCCTCATTCTTCAATCCTCAATACCCAACCCTCAATCTTCAATCCTCAATCCTCAATCCTCAATTCTCAATCCTCTATCCTCAATCCTCAGACCTCAAACATCAATACTCAACCCTCAGTCCTCGTCCTGAATCCACAACCCTCAATCCTCAATCCTCAACCTTCAATCATCAATATTCAATCTTCAATCCTCAATCCTCAATCCTCAATCCTCAATTCTCAATCCTCTATCCTCAATCCCCAGACCTCAAACATCAATCCTCAATCCTCAATCCTCAATCCTCAATCCTCAATCCTCAATCTTCAATCCTCAATACTCAATCTTCAATCCTCAATCCTCAATTCTCAATCCTCAATACTCAATCCTCAATCGTCAATCCTCAATCCCCAATCCTCAATCTTCAATACTCAATCCTCAATCCTCAATCCACAATCCTCAATCTTCAATCCTCAATACTCAATCTTCAATCCTCAATCCTCAATCCTCAATGTTCAATCCTCAATCCTCAATCCTCAGTCCTCAATCCTCAATCTTCAATCCTCAATACTCAATCTTCAATCCTCAATCCTCAATCCTCAATCCTCAATTCTCATTCTTCAATCCTCAATACCCAATCCTCAATCTTCAGTCCTCAATCCTCAATTCTCAATTCTCAATCCTCAATCCTCAATCGTCAAACCTCAGACATCAATACTCAACCCCCAGTCCTCGTCCTCAATCCACAACTCTCAATCCTCAATCATCAATCTTCAATCCTCAATCTTCAGGCCTCAATCCTCTGTCCTCGAACCACAATCCTGAATCCTCAATACTGAATCCTCAATCCTGAATCCTCAATCCTCAATCCTCAACCCTCAGTATTCAATCCGCAATACCCAATCCTCAATCTTCAATCCGCAATCCTCAATCCTCAATCCTCAATCCTCAATCCTCAATCCTCTGTCCTCAAACAACAATCCTGAATCCTCAATACTGAATCCTCAATCTTCTGCCCTCAGTCCTCAATCCTCAATCCTCAGTCATCAATACTCAATCTTCAGTACTCAATCCTCAATCCACAATCCTCAATCCTCAATCCTCAACCCCCCATCCTCATTCCTCAAACCTCAACCCTCAGCCCTCAGTCCTCATCCTCAGTTCTCAATTCTCAATCCTCATGCCTCAATCCTCAAACCTCAATCCTCATTCTTCAATCCTCAATACCCAATCCTCAATCTTCAATCCTCAATCCTCAATCCTCAATTCTCAATCCTCAATCCTCAATCCTCAGTCCTCAATCCTCAATCCTCAATCCTCAATCCTCAATCCTCAATCTTCAATCCTCAATACTCAATCTTCAATCCTCAATCCTCAATTCTCAATCCTCAATACTCAATCCTCAATCGTCAATCCTCAATCCCCAATCCTCAATCTTCAATACTCAATCCTCAATCCTCAATCCACAAGCCTCAATCTTCAATCCTCAATACTCTATCTTCAATCCTCAGTCCTCAATCCTCAATCCTCAATCCTCAATCCTCAATCCTCAATTCTCAATCCTCTATCCTCAATCCTCAGACCTCAAACATCAATCCTCAATCCTCAATCCTCTATCCTCAATCCTCAATCCTCAATTCTCATTCCTCTATCCTCAATCCTCAGACCTCAAACATCAATCCTCAATCCTCAATCCTCAATCCTCAATCCTCAATCCTCAATCCTCAATCCTCAATCTTCAATCCTCAATACTCAATCTTCAATCCTCAATCCTCAATCTTCAGTCCTCAATCCTTAATCCTCAATTCTCAATCCTCAATCCTCAATCCTCAGACCTCAGACATCAATACTCAACCCTCAGTCCTCGTCCTCAATCCACAACTCTCAATCCTCAATCATCAATCTTCAATCATCAATATTCAATCTTCAGTCCTCAATCCTCAATCCTCAATCCTCAATGTTCAATCCGCAATCCCCAATACTCAATCCTCAATCCTCAATCCTCAATCCTCAATGTTCAATCCTCAATACCCAATCCTCAATCTTAAATCCTCAATCCTCAATCCTCAATCCTCAATCCTCAATCCTCAATCCTCATGCCTCAATCCTCTGTCCTCGAACCACAATCCTGAATCCTCAATCCTGAATCCTCAATCCTGAATCCTCAATCCTCAATCCTCCACCCTCAATATTCAATCCGCAATACCCAATCCTCAATCTTCAATCCTCAATCGTCAATCCTCAATCCTCAATATTCAATCCTCCATACTTAGTCATCAATCCTCAATCCTCAATCTTCAATCATCAATACTCAATCTTCAATCCTCAATCCTCAATCCTCAATCCTCAACCCTCAATCCTCAATCCTCAATCTTCAATCCTCAATACTCAATCTTCAATCCTCAATCCTCAATCCTCAATCCTCAATCCTCATTCTTCAATCCTCAACACCAAATCCTCAATCTTCATTCCTCAATCCTCAATCCTCAATCCTCAATCTTCAATCCTCCATACTTAGTCATCAATCCTCAATCCTCAATCTTCAATCATCAATACTCAATCCTCATGCCTCAATCCTCTGTCCTCGAACCACAATCCTGAATCCTCAATCCTGAATCCTCAATCCTGAATCCTCAATCCTGAATCCTCAATCCTCAATCCTCCACCCTCAATATTCAATCCGCAATACCCAATCCTCAATCTTCAATCCTCAATCCTCAATCCTCAATCCTCATGCCTCAATCCTCTGTCCTCGAACCACAATCCTGAATCCTCAATCCTGAATCCTCAATCCTCAATCCTCAACCCTCAGTATTCAATCCGCAATACCCAATCCTCAATCTTCAATCCGCAATCCTCAATCCTCAATCCTCAATCCTCAATCCTCAATCCTCTGTCCTCAAACCACAATCCTGAATCCTCAATACTGAATCCTCAATCTTCAGCCCTCAGTCCTCAATCCTCAATCCTCAATCCTCAGTCATCAATACTCAATCTTCAGTACTCAATCCTCAATCCACAAACCTCAATCCTCAATCCTCAACCCCCCATCCTCATTCCTCAAACCTCAACCCTCAGCCCTCAGTCCTCATCCTCAGTTCTCAATTCTCAATCCTCATGCCTCAATCCTCAAACCTCAATCCTCATTCTTCAATCCTCAATACCCAATCCTCAATCTTCAATCCTCAATCCTCAATCCTCAATTCTCAATCCTCAATCCTCAATCCTCAATCCTCAATCCTCAATCCTCAATCCTCAATCCTCAATCCTCAATCTTCAATCCTCAATACTCAATCTTCAATCCTCAATCCTCAATTCTCAATCCTCAATACTCAATCCTCAATCGTCAATCCTCAATCCCCAATCCTCAATCTTCAATACTCAATCCTCAATCCTCAATCCACAAGCCTCAATCTTCAATCCTCAATACTCAATCTTCAATCCTCAGTCCTCAATCCTCAATCCTCAATCCTCAATCCTCAATCCTCAATTCTCAATCCTCTATCCTCAATCCTCAGACCTCAAACATCAATCCTCAATCCTCAATCCTCAATCCTCTATCCTCAATCCTCAATCCTCAATCCTCAATCCTCAATCCTCAATCCTCAATCTTCAATCCTCAATACTCAATCTTCAATCCTCAATCCTCAATTCTCAATCCTCAATACTCAATCCTCAATCGTCAATCCTCAATCCCCAATCCTCAATCTTCAATACTCAATCCTCAATCCTCAATCCACAAGCCTCAATCTTCAATCCTCAATACTCAATCTTCAATCCTCAGTCCTCAATCCTCAATCCTCAATCCTCAATCCTCAATCCTCAATTCTCAATCCTCTATCCTCAATCCTCAGACCTCAAACATCAATCCTCAATCCTCAATCCTCAATCCTCTGTCCTCAAACCACAATCCTGAATCCTCAATACTGAATCCTCAATCTTCAACACTCAATCCTCAATCCTCAGTCCTCAAACCTCAATCCTGAATCCTCAATCCTGAATCCTCAATCTTCAGCCCTCAGTCCTCAACAATCAGTTGTCAATCCTCAATCCTCAATCCTCAATCCTCAATCCTCAATCCCCAATCCTCAATCCTCAAACTTCAATCCTCAATACTCAATCTTCAATCCTCAATCCTCAATCCTCAATCCTCAATCCTCATTCTTCAATCCTCAACAACAAATCCTCAATCTTCAATCCTCAATCCCCAATACTCAATTCTCAATCCTCAATCCTCCATCCTCAATCATCAATCCTCAATCCTCAATACTCAATACTCAATCCTCAATCCTCAATCCTCAATCCTCAATCCTCAATCATCAATCCTCAGTCTTCAATCCTCAATGCTCAACCTTTAATCCTCAATCCTCAATCCTCAATCCTCAATCCTCAATCCTCAATCCTCAATCTTCAATCCTCAATCCTCAATCCTCAATCCTCAATCCTCAATCCTCAATCCTCAATCCTCAATCCTCAATCCTCAATCCTCAATCCTCAATCCTCAATCCTCAATCCTCAATCCTCAATCCTCAATCCTCAATCCTCAATCCTCAATCCTCAATCCTCAATCTTCAATCCTCAATACTCAATCTTCAATCCTCAATCCTCAATCCTCAGTCCTCAATCCTCAATCCTCAATCCTCAATCCTCAATCCTCAATCCTCAATCTTCAATCCTCAATACTCAATCTTCAATCCTCAATCCTCAATCCTCAATCCTCAGTCCTCAATCATCAATCCTCAATCTTAAATCCTCAATGCTCAACCTTTAATCCTCAATCCTCAATCCTCAATCTTCAATCCTCAATCCTCAATCCTCAATCCTCAATCCTCAATCCTCAATCTTCAATCCTCAATCCTCAATCTTCAGTCCTCAATACTCAATCTTCAATCCTCAATCCTCAATCCTCAATCTTCAATCCTCAGTCCTCAATCCTCAATCCTCAATCCTCAATCCTCAATGCTCAATCCTCAATCCTCAATCCTCAATCTTCAATCTTCAATCCTCAATCCTCAATCCTCAATGTTCAATCCGCAAATCCCAATCCTCAATCTTCAATCCTCAATCCTCAATGCTCAATCCGCAATCCTCAATCCTCAATCCTCTATCCTCAATCCTCAGTCCTCAAACCACAATCCTGGATCCTCAATCCTGAATCCTCAATCTTCAGACCTCAGTCCTCAACAATCAGTCGTCAATTCTCAATTCTCAATAGAATATCATCAATTCACAGTTTTCAATACTCAATACTCAATCTGCAATCTTTAAATCTCTATCCGCAAACACCAATTCTCATCACTCAACCCTCAACACTCAGTCCCCAGTCCTTAATTTTCAATCCTCAATCCTCAATCCTCAATCCTCAGTCCTCAATCCTCAATCCTCAATCTTCAATCCTCAATACTCAATCATCAATCCTCAATCCTCAGCCCTCAATCCTCAAACCTCAATCCTCAACCCTCAGCCCTCACTCTCAATCCTCGATCCTCAATACTCAATCCTCAACCTTCAATCCTCAATACTCAATCTTCAATCCTCAATCCTCAACCCTCAATCCACAATCCTCAATCCTCAATCCTCAGTCATCAATACTCAATCTTCAGTACTCAATCCTCAATCCTCAAACCTCTATCCTCAATCCTCAACCCCCAATCCTCATTCCTCAAACCTCAACCCTCAGCCCTCAGACCTCAAACATCAATCCTCAATCCTCAATCCTCAATCCTCAATCCTCAATCCTCAATCCTCAATCCTCAATCCTCAATCTTCAATCCTCAATACTCAATCTTCAATCCTCAATCCTCAATTCTCAATCCTCAATACTCAATCCTCAATCGTCAATCCTCAATCCCCAATCCTCAATCTTCAATACTCAGTCCTCAATCCTCAATCCACAATCCTCAATCTTCAATCCTCAATACTCAATCTTCAATCCTCAATCCTCAATCCTCAATCCTCAATCCTCAATCCTCAATCCTCAGTCCTCAATCCTCAATCCTCAATCCTCAATGTTCAATCCGCAATCCCCAATACTCAATTCTCAATCCTCAATCCTCAATCCTCAATGTTCAATCCTCAATACCCAATCCTCAATCTTAAATTCTCAATCCTCAATCCTCAATCCTGAATCCTCAATCCTCAATCCTCAGGCCTAAATCCTCTGTCCTCGAACCACAATCCTGAATCCTCAATACTGAATCCTCATTCCTGAATCCTCAATCCTCAATCCTCAACCCTCAATATTCAATGCTCAATACCCAATCCTCAATCTTCAATCCGCAATCCTCAATCCTCAATCCTCAATCCTGAATCCTCAAGCCTCTGTCCTCAAACCACAATCCTGAATCCTCAATCCTCAATCCTCAATCTTCAATCCTCAATACTCAATCTTCAATCCTCAATCCTCAATTCTCAATCCTCAATACTCAATCCTCAATCGTCAATCCTCAATCCCCAATCCTCAATCTTCAATACTCAGTCCTCAATCCTCAATCCACAATCCTCAATCTTCAATCCTCAATACTCAATCTTCAATCCTCAATCCTCAATCCTCAATCCTCAATCCTCAATCCTCAATCCTCAGTCCTCAATCCTCAATCCTCAATCCTCAATGTTCAATCCGCAATCCCCAATACTCAATCCTCAATCCTCAATGTTCAATCCTCAATACCCAATCCTCAATACCCAATCCTCAATCTTAAATTCTCAATCCTCAATCCTCAATCCTGAATCCTCAATCCTCAATCCTCAGGCCTCAATCCTCTGTCCTCGAACCACAATCCTGAATCCTCAATACTGAATCCTCAATCCTGAATCCTCAATCCTCAATCCTCAACCCTCAATATTCAATCCGCAATACCCAATCCTCAATCTTCAATCCGCAATCCTCAATCCTCAATCCTCAATCCTCAATCCTCAATCCTCAATCCTCAAGCCTCTGTCCTCAAACCACAATCCTGAATCCTCAATACTGAATACTCAATCTTCAGCCCTCAGTCCTCAATCCTCAATCCTCAATCCTCAGTCATCAATACTCAATCTTCAGTACTCAATCCCCAATCCTCAAACCTCAATCCTCAATCCTCAACCCCCAATCCTCATTCCTCAAACCTCAACCCTCAGCCCTCAGTCCTCATCCTCAGTTCTCAATTCTCAATCCTCAGGCCTCAATCCTCAATCCTCAATCCTCATTCTTCAATCCTCAATACCCAATCCTCAATCTTCAATCCTCAATCCTCAATCGTCATTTCTCAATCCTCAATCCTCAATCCTCATTCCTCAATCCTCAATCCTCAATCCTCAATCTTCAATCCTCAATCCTCAATCCTCAATCCTCAATCCTCAATCCTCAATCCTCAATTCTCAATCCTCTATCCTCAATCCTCAGACCTCAAACATCAATCCTCAATCCTCAATCCTCAATCCTCAATCCTCAATCCTCAATCCTCAATCCTCAATTCTGAATCCTCTATCCTCAATCCTCAGACGTCAAACATCAATCCTCAATCCTCAATCCTCAATCCTCAATCCTCAATCCTCAATCCTCTGTCCTCAAACCACAATCCTGAATCCTCAATACTGAATCCTCAATCTTCAGCCCTCAGTCCTCAACAATCAGTTGTCAATCCTCAATCCTCAATAGAATATCCTCAGTTCAGAGTTTTCCATACGCAATACTCAATCTGCAATCTTCAAATCTCTATCCACAAACATCAATTCTCATCACTCAGCCCTCAACACTCAGTCCCCAATCCTCAATCTTCAATCCTCAAACCTCAATCCTCAATCCTCAATCCACAATCTTCAATCCTCAATACTCAATCTTCAATCCTCAATCCTCAATCGTTAGTCCTCATTCCTCAAACCTGAACCCTCAGCCCTCAGTCCTCACCCTCAGTTCTCAATTCTCAATCCTCAGGCCTCAATCCTCAATCCTCAATCCTAATTCTTCAATCCTCAATACCCAATCCTCAATCTTCATTCCTCAATCCTCAATCCTCTATTCTCAATCCTCAATCCTCAATCCTCAGACCTCAAACATCAATACTCAACCCTCAGTCCTCGTCCTCAATACACAACCCTCAATCCTCAATCCTCAATCCTCAACCTTCATTCCTCAATACTCAATCTTCAATCCTCAATCCTCAATCCTCAATCCTCAATCCTCATTCTTCAATCCTCAACAACAAATCCTCAATCTTCAATCCTCAATCCCCAATACTCAATCCTCAATCCTCAATCCTCAATCCTCAATCCTGAATCCTCAATCTTCAATCCTCCATACTTAGTCATCAATCCTCAATCCTAATTCTTCAATCCTCAATACCCAATCCTCAATCTTCAATCCTCAATCCTCAATCATCTATTCTCAATCCTCAATCCTCAATCCTCAGACCTCAAACATCAATATTCAACCCTGAGTCCTGGTCCCCAATCCGCAACCCTCAATCCTCAATCCTCATTCCTCAATCCTCAATCCTCAATCCTGAATCCTCAATCTTCAATCCTCCATACTTAGTCATCAATCCTCAATCCTCAATCTTCAATCATCAATACTCTATCTTCAATCCTCAATCCTCAATCCTCAATCCTCAACCCTCAATCCTCAATCCTCAATCTTCAATCCTCAATACTCAATCTTCAATCCTCAATCCTCAATCCTCAATCCTCAATCCTCATTCTTCAATCCTCAACACCAAATCCTCAATCTTCATTCCTCAATCCTCAATCCTCTATTCTCAATCCTCAATCCTCAATCCTCAGACCTCAAACATCAATACTCAACCCTCAGTCCTCGTCCTCAATACACAACCCTCAATCCTCAATCCTCAATCTTCGATCATCAATATTCAATCTTCAATCCTCAATCCTCAATCCTCAGTCCTCAAACCTCAATTCTGAATCCTCAATCTTCAGCCCTCAGTCCTCAACAATCAGTTGTCAATTCTCAATCCTCAATAGAATATCATCAATTCACAGTTCTCAATACTCAATACTCAATCTGCAATCTTTAAATCTCTATCCACAAACACCAATTCTCATCACTCAACCCTCAACACTCAGTCCCCAGTCCTTAATTTTCAATCCTCAATCCTCAATCCTCAATCCTCAGTCCTCAATCCTCAATCCTCAATCTTCAATCCTCAATACTCAACCATCAATCCTCAATCCTCAGCCCTCAATCCTCAAACCTCAATCCTCAACCCTCAGCCCTCACTCTCAATCCTCGATCCTCAATACTCAATCCTCAACCTTCAATACTCAATACTCAATCTTCAATCCTCAATCCTCAACCCTCAATCCACAATCCTCAATCCTCAATCCTCAGTCATCAATACTCAATCTTCAGTACTCAATCCTCAATCCTCAAACCTCTATCCTCAATCCTCAACCCCCAATCCTCATTCCTCAAACCTCAACCCTGAGCCCTCAGACCTCAAACATCATTCCTCAATCCTCAATCCTCAATCCTCAATCCTCAATCCTCAATCCTCAATCCTCAATCTTCAATCCTCAATACTCAATCTTCAATCCTCAAACCTCAGACCTCAATCATCAATATTCAACCCTGAGTCCTGGTCCCCAATCCACAACCCTCAATCCTCAATCCTCATTCCTCAATCCTCAATCCTCAATCCTGAATCCTCAATCTTCAATCCTCCATACTTAGTCATCGATCCTCAATCCTCAATCTTCAATCATCAATACTCAATCTTCAATCCTCAATCCTCAATCCTCAATCCTCAACCCTCAATCCTCAATCCCCAATCTTCAATCCTCAATACTCAATCTTCAATCCTCAATCCTCAATCCTCAATCCTCAATCCTCATTCTTCAATCCTCAACACCAAATCCTCAATCTTCATTCCTCAATCCTCAATCCTCTATTCTCAATCCTCAATCCTCAATCCTCAGACCTCAAACATCAATACTCAACCCTCAGTCCTCGTCCTCAATACACAACCCTCAATCCTCAATCCTCAATCTTCGATCATCAATATTCAATCTTCAATCCTCAATCCTCAATCCTCAGTCCTCAAACCTCAATTCTGAATCCTCAATCCTGAATCCTCAATCTTCAGCCCTCAGTCCTCAACAATCAGTTGTCAATCCTCAATCCTCAATCATCAATCCTCAATCCTCAATCCCCAATCCTCAATCCTCAACCTTCAATCCTCAATACTCAATCTTCAATCCTCAATCCTCAATCCTCAATCCTCAATCCTCATTCTTCAATCCTCAACAACAAATCCTCAATCTTCAATCCTCAATCCCCAATACTCAATCCTCAATCCTCAATCCTCCATCCTCAATCATCAATCCTCAACCTTCAATACTCAATCCTCAATCCTCAATCCTCAATCCTCAATCCTCAATCATCAATCCTCAGTCTTCAATCCTCAATGCTCAACCTTTAATCCTCAATCCTCAATCCTCAATCCTCAATCCTCAATCCTCAATCCTCAATCCTCAATCCTCAATCCTCAATCCTCAATCTTCAATCCTCAATACTCAATCTTCAATCCTCAATCCTCAATCCTCAATCCTCAATCCTCAATCCTCAATCCTCATTCTTCAATCCTCAACACCAAATCCTCAATCTTCATTCCTCAATCCTCAATCCTCTATTCTCAATCCTCAATCCTCAATCCTCAGACCTCAAACATCAATACTCAACCCTCAGTCCTCGTCCTCAATACACAACCCTCAATCCTCAATCCTCAAACTTCGATCATCAATATTCAATCTTCAATCCTCAATCCTCAATCCTCAGTCCTCAAACCTCAATTCTGAATCCTCAATCCTGAATCCTCAATCTTCAGCCCTCAGTCCTCAACAATCAGTTGCCAATCCTCAATCCTCAATCCTCAATCCTCAATCCTCAATCCCCAATCCTCAATCCTCAATCTTCAATTCTCAATACTCAATCTTCAATCCTCAATCCTCAATCCTCAATCCTCAATCCTCATTCTTCAATCCTCAACAACAAATCCTCAATCTTCAATCCTCAATCCCCAATACTCAATCCTCAATCCTCAATCCTGAATCTTCAATCTTCAGCCCTCAGTCCTCAACAATCAGTTGTCAATCCTCAATCCTCACTAGAGTATCCTCAGTTCAGAGTTTTCCATACGCAATACTCAATCTGCAATCTTCATATCTCTATCCACAAACATCAATTCTCATCACTCAACCATCAACTCTCAGTCCCCAATCCTCAATCTTCAATCGTCAGTCCTCAATCCTCAATCCTCTATCCTCAATCCCCAATACTCAATCTTCAATACTCAATCCTCAATCCTCAATCCACAATCCTCAATCCTCAATCCTCAATCCTCAATCCTCAATCCTCAATCCTCAATCTTCAATATTCAATCCTCAATCCTCAATCCTCAATGTTCAATCCGCAAATCCCAATCCTCAATCTTCAATCCTCAATCCTCAATGCTCAATCCGCAATCCTCAATCCTCAATCCTCTATCCTCAATCCTCAGTCCTCAAACCACAATCCTGGATCCTCAATCCTGAATCCTCAACCTTCAGACCTCAGTCCTCAACAATCAGTTGTCAATTCTCAATCCTCAATAGAATATCATCAATTCACAGTTTTCAATACTCAATACTCAATCTGCAATCTTTAAATCTCTATCCACAAACACCAATTCTCATCACTCAACCCTCAACACTCAGTCCCCAGTCCTTAATTTTCAATCCTCAATCCTCAATCCTCAATCCTCAATCCTCAATCCTCAATCCTCAATCCTCAATCTTCAATCCTCAATACTCAATCTTCAATCCTCAATCCTCAATTCTCAATCCTCAATACTCAATCCTCAATCGTCAATCCTCAATCCCCAATCCTCAATCTTCAATACTCAGTCCTCAATCCTCAATCCACAATCCTCAATCTTCAATCCTCAATACTCAATCTTCAATCCTCAATCCTCAATCCTCAATCCTCAATCCTCAATCCTCAATCCTCATTCCTCAATCCTCAATCCTCAATCCTCAATGTTCAATCCGCAATCCCCAATACTCAATCCTCAATCCTCAATCCTCAATCCTCAATGTTCAATCCTCAATACCCAATCCTGAATCTTAAATTCTCAATCCTCAATCCTCAATCCTGAATCCTCAGTCCTCAATCCTCAGGCCTAAATCCTCTGTCCTCGAACCACAATCCTGAATCCTCAATACTGAATCCTCAATCCTGAATCCTCAATCCTCAATCCTCAACCCTCAATATTCAATCCGCAATACCCAATCCTCAATCTTCAATCCGCAATCCTCAATCCTCAATCCTCAATCCTCAATCCTCAAGCCTCTGTCCTCAAACCACAATCCTGAATCCTCAATCCTCAATCCTCAATCTTCAATCCTCAATACTCAATCTTCAATCCTCAATCCTCAATTCTCAATCCTCAATCCTCAATCCTCAGGCCTCAATCCTCTGTCCTCGAACCACAATCCTGAATCCTCAATACTGAATCCTCAATCCTGAATCCTCAATCCTCAATCCTCAACCCTCAATATTCAATCCGCAATACCCAATCCTCAATCTTCAATCCGCAATCCTCAATCCTCAATCCTCAATCCTCAATCCTCAAGCCTCTGTCCTCAAACCACAATCCTGAATCCTCAATACTGAATCCTCAATCTTCAGCCCTCAGTCCTCAATCCTCAATCCTCAATCCTCAGTCATCAATACTCAATCTTCAGTACTCAATCCCCAATCCTCAAACCTCAATCCTCAATCCTCAACCCCCAATCCTCATTCCTCAAACCTCAACCCTCAGCCCTCAGTCCTCATCCTCAGTTCTCAATTCTCAATCCTCAGGCCTCAATCCTCAATCCTCAATCCTCATTCTTCAATCCTCAATACCCAATCCTCAATCTTCAATCCTCAATCCTCAATCCTCAATTCTCAATCCTCAATCCTCAATCCTCAATCCTCAATCCTCAATCCTCAATCCTCAATCTTCAATCCTCAATCCTCAATCCTCAATCCTCAATCCTCAATCCTCAATCCTCAATTCTCAATCCTCTATCCTCAATCCTCAGACCTCAAACATCAATCCTCAATCCTCAATCCTCAATCCTCAATCCTCAATCCTCAATCCTCAATCCTCAATTCTCAATCCTCTATCCTCAATCCTCAGACCTCAAACGTCAATCCTCAATCCTCAATCCTCAATCCTCAATCCTCAATCCTCAATCCTCAATCCTCAATCCTCTGTCCTCAAACCACAATCCTGAATCCTCAATACTGAATCCTCAATCTTCAGCCCTCAGTCCTCAACAATCAGTTGTCAATCCTCAATCCTCAATAGAATATCCTCAGTTCAGAGTTTTCCATACGCAATACTCAATCTGCAATCTTCAAATCTCTATCCACAAACATCAATTCTCATCACTCAGCCCTCAACACTCAGTCCCCAATCCTCAATCTTCAATCCTCAAACCTCAATCCTCAATCCTCAATCCACAATCTTCAATCCTCAATACTCAATCTTCAATCCTCAATCCTCAATCGTTAGTCCTCATTCCTCAAACCTGAACCCTCAGCCCTCAGTCCTCACCCTCAGTTCTCCATTCTCAATCCTCAGGCCTCAATCCTCAATCCTCAATCCTAATTCTTCAATCCTCAATACCCAATCCTCAATCTTCATTTCTCAATCCTCAATCCTCTATTCTCAATCCTCAATCCTCAATCCTCAGACCTCAAACATCAATACTCAACCCTCAGTCCTCGTCCTCAATACAGAACCCTCAATCCTCAATCCTCAATCCTCAATCTTCAATCCTCAATACACAATCTTCAATCCTCAATCCTCAATCCTCAATCCTCAATCCTCATTCTTCAATCCTCAACAACAAATCCTCAGTCCTCAATCCTCAATCTTCAATCCTCAACACTCAATCTTCAATCCTGAATCCTCAGTCCTCAAACCTCAATTCTGTATCCTCAATCCTTAATCCTCAATCTTCAGCCCTCAGTCCTCGACAATCAATTGTCAATCCTCAATCCTCAATAGAATATCCTCAATTCACAGTTTTCAATACTCGATACTCAATCTGCAATCTTCAAATCTCTATCCACATACATTAATTCTCAGCACTCAACCCTGAACACTCAGTCCCCCATCCTCAATCTACAATCCTTAATCCTCAATCCTCAATCCTCAATCCTCAATCCTCAATCCTCAATCTTCAATCCTCAATACTCAATCTTCAATCCTCAATCCTCAATCCTCATTCCTCAATCCTCATTCTTCAATCCTCAATACCCAGTCCTCAATCTTCAATCCTAAATCCTCAATCCTCAATTCTCAATCCTCAATCCTCGGTCCTCACTCCTCAAACCTCAATCCTCAACCCTCAGCCCTCATCCTCAATCCTCAATCCTTATTCCTCAGTCCTCCACCTTCAATCCTCAATACTCAATTATCAATGCTCAATCTTCAATCCTCAATCCTCAATCCTTAATTCTCAACCCTCAATCCTCAGACCTCAGTCCTCAAACCTCAATCCTCAACCTTCAGCACTCATCCTGGATCCTCAATCCTCAATCTTTAATCCTCACTCCTCAATCCTCAATTCTCAATCCTAAATCCTCAACCCTCAATCCTCAATCCTCAATCGTCAGTCTTCAATCCTCAATACTCAGTCTTCAATCCTCAATCCTCAATACTCAATCGTCAGTCTTCAGTCCTCAATACTCAATCTTCAATCCTCAATCCTCAATACTCAATCCTCAATCCTCATTCTTCAATCCTCAATACCCAATCCTCAATCTTCAATCCTCAATCCTCAATCCTTAATTCTCAACCCTCAATCCTCAGTCCTCAGTCCTCAAACCTCAATCCTCAACCTTCTGCCCTCATCCTGGATCCTCAATCCTCAATCTTCAATCCTCAATCCTCAATCCTCAAGCCTCAATCCTCAATCCTCAATCCTCAATCCTCAATCTTCAATCCTCAATACTCAATCTTCAATCCTCAATCCTCAGTCCTCAAACCTCAATTCTGAATCCTCAACCCTGAATCCTCAATCTTCAGCCCTCAGTCCTCAACAATCAGTTGTCAATCCTCAATCCTCAGTATAATATCCTCAATTCACAGTTTTCAATACTCAATACCCAATCTGCAATCTTCAAATCTCTATCCACAGACATCAATTCTCATCACTCAACCCTCAACACTCAGTCCTCAATGTTCAATCCTCAATCCTCAATTCTCAATCTTCGATCCTCAATACTGTATCTTCAATCCTCAATCCTCAATCCTCAATTCTCAATCCTAAATCCTCAACCCTCAATCCTCAATCGTCAATCGTCGGTCTTCAATCCTCAATACTCAATCTTCAATCCTCAATCCTCAATCCTCAATTCTCAATCCTCTATCCTCAATCCTCAGACCTCAAACATCAATACTCAACCCTCAGTCCTCGTCCTGAATCCACAACCCTCAATCCTCAATCCTCAACCTTCAATCATCAATATTCAATCTTCAATCCTCAATCCTCAATCCTCAATCCTCAATCCTGAATCTTCAATCTTCAGCCCTCAGTCCTCAACAATCAGTTGTCAATCCTCAATCCTCACTAGAGTATCCTCAGTTCAGAGTTTTCCATACGCAATACTCAATCTGCAATCTTCATATCTCTATCCACAAACATCAATTCTCATCACTCAACCATCAACTCTCAGTCCCCAATCCTCAATCTTCAATCGTCAGTCCTCAATCCTCAATCCTCTATCCTCAATCCCCAATACTCAATCTTCAATACTCAATCCTCAATCCTCAATCCACAATCCTCAATCCTCAATCCTCAATCCTCAATCCTCAATGATCAATCCGCAATCCCCAATACTCAATCCTCAATCCTCAATACTCAATCCTCAATCATCAATCCTCAATCTTCAATATTCAGTCCTCAATCCTCAATCCTCAATCCTCAATCCTCAATCATCAATCCTCAATCTTCAATCCTAAATGCTCAACCTTTAATCCTCAATCCTCAATCCTCAATCTTCAATCCTCAGTCCTCAATCCTCAATCCTCAATCCTCAATCCTCAATCCTCAATCCTCAATCCTCAATCTTCAATATTCAATCCTCAATCCTCAATCCTCAATGTTCAATCCGCAAATCCCAATCCTCAATCTTCAATCCTCAATCCTCAATGCTCAATCCGCAATCCTCAATCCTCAATCCTCTATCCTCAATCCTCAGTCCTCAAACCACAATCCTGGATCCTCAATCCTGAATCCTCAACCTTCAGACCTCAGTCCTCAACAATCAGTTGTCAATTCTCAATCCTCAATAGAATATCATCAATTCACAGTTTTCAATACTCAATACTCAATCTGCAATCTTTAAATCTCTATCCACAAACACCAATTCTCATCACTCAACCCTCAACACTCAGTCCCCAGTCCTTAATTTTCAATCCTCAATCCTCAATCCTCAATCCTCAATCCTCAATCCTCAATCCTCAATCCTCAATCTTCAATCCTCAATACTCAATCTTCAATCCTCAATCCTCAATTCTCAATCCTCAATCCTCAATCCTCAATCGTCAATCCTCAATCCCCAATCCTCAATCTTCAATACTCAGTCCTCAATCCTCAATCCACAATCCTCAATCTTCAATCCTCAATACTCAATCTTCAATCCTCAATCCTCAATCCTCAATCCTCAATCCTCAATCCTCAATCCTCATTCCTCAATCCTCAATCCTCAATCCTCAATGTTCAATCCGCAATCCCCAATACTCAATCCTCAATCCTCAATCCTCAATCCTCAATGATCAATCCTCAATACCCAATCCTCAATCTTAAATTCTCAATCCTCAATCCTCAATCCTGAATCCTCAATCCTCAATCCTCAGGCCTAAATCCTCTGTCCTCGAACCACAATCCTGAATCCTCAATACTGAATCCTCAATCCTGAATCCTCAATCCTCAATCCTCAACCCTCAATATTCAATCCGCAATACCCAATCCTCAATCTTCAATCCGCAATCCTCAATCCTCAATCCTCAATCCTCAATCCTCAAGCCTCTGTCCTCAAACCACAATCCTGAATCCTCAATCCTCAATACTTAATCTTCAATCCTCAATACTCAATCTTCAATCCTCAATCCTCAATTCTCAATCCTCAATACTCAATCCTCAATCGTCAATCCTCAATCCCCAATCCTCAATCTTCAATACTCAGTCCTCAATCCTCAATCCACAATCCTCAATCTTCAATCATCAATACTCAATCTTCAATCCTCAATCCTCAATCCGCAATCCTCAATCCTCAATCCTCAATCCTCAGTCCTCAATCCTCAATCCTCAATCCTCAATCTTCGATCATCAATATTCAGTCTTCAATCCTCAATCCTCAATCCTCAGTCCTCAAACCTCAATTCTGAATCCTCAATCTTCAGCCCTCAGTCCTCAACAATCAGTTGTCAATTCTCAATCCTCAATAGAATATCATCAATTCACAGTTTTCAATACTCAATACTCAATCTGCAATCTTTAAATCTCTATCCACAAACACCAATTCTCATCACTCAACCCTCAACACTCAGTCCCCAGTCCTTAATTTTCAATCCTCAATCCTCAATCCTCAATCCTCAGTCCTCAATCCTCAATCCCCAATTCTCAATCCTCAATACTCAATCCTCAATCCTCAGTCCTCAATCCTCAATCCTCAATCCTCAATCCTCAATCCTCAATCTTCAATCCTCAATACTCAATCTTCAATCCTCAATCCTCAGACCTCAAACATCAATATTCAACCCTGAGTCCTGGTCCCCAATCCACAACCCTCAATCCTCAATCCTCATTCCTCAATCCTCAATCCTCAATCCTGAATCCTCAATCTTCAATCCTCCATACTTAGTCATCAATCCTCAATCCTCAATCTTCAATCATCAATACTCAATCTTCAATCCTCAATCCTCAATCCTCAATCCTCAACCCTCAATCCTCAATCCTCAATCCTCAATCTTCAATCCTCTATCCTCAATCCTCAATCCTCAATGCTCAATCCTCAATCCTCAATCTTCAATCCTCAATACTCAGTCTTCAATCCTCAATCCTCAATCCTCATTCCTCAATCCTCATTCTTCAATCCTCAATACCCAATCCTCAATCTTCAATCCTCAATCCTCAATCCTCAATCCTTATTCCTCAGTCCTCAATCTTCAACCCTCAATACTCAATTTTCAATCCTCAATCCTCAATACTCAATCCTCAATTCTAAATCCTCAACCATCAATCCTCAATCTTCAATACTCAATCCTCAATCCTCAATCCTCAATCCTCATCCTTCAATCCTCAAAACCCAATCCTCAATCTTCAATCCTCAATCCACAATCCTCAATTCTCAATCCTCAATCCTCAATAATCAATCTTCAATCCTCAATCCTCAGTCCTCAAACCTCAATTCTGTATCCTCAATCCTGAATCCTCAATCGTCAGCCCTCAGTCCTCAACAATCAGTTGACAATCCTCAATCCTCAATAGAATATCCTCAGCTCACAGTTTTCAATGCTCAATACTCAATCTGCAATCTTCAAACCTCTATCCACAAACATCAATTCTCATCACTGAACCCTCAACACTCAGTCCTCAATGTTCAATACTCAATCCTCAATCCTCAATCTTCAATCCTCAGTCCTCAATACTCAATCCTCAATCCTCAATCATCAGTCCCCAATCATCAATCCTCAACCTTCAATACCCAATCCTTAATCCTCAATCATCAATCCTCAATCTTCAATCCTCAATACTCAACCTTCAATCCTCAATCCTCAATCCTCAATCCTCAATCCTTATTCTACAATCCTCAATACCCAATCCTCAATCTTCAATCCTCAATCCTCAATCCTCAATTCTCAATCCTCAATACTCAATCCTCAATCCTCAGTCCTCAATCCTCAATCCTCAATCCTGAATCCTCAATCTTCAATCCTCCATACTTAGTCATCAATCCTCAATCCTAATTCTTCAGTCCTCAATACCCAATCCTCAATCTTCAATCCTCAATCCTCAATCATCTATTCTCAATCCTCAATCCTCAATCCTCAGACCTCAAACATCAATATTCAACCCTGAGTCCTGGTCCCCAATCCGCAACCCTCAATCCTCAATCCTCATTCCTCAATCCTCAATCCTCAATCCTGAATCCTCAATCTTCAATCCTCCATACTTAGTCATCAATCCTCAATCCTCAATCTTCAATCATCAATACTCAATCTTCAATCCTCAATCCTCAATCCTCAATCCTCAACCCTCAATCCTCAATCCTCAATCTTCAATCCTCAATACTCAATCTTCAATCCTCAATCCTCAATCCTCAATCCTCAATCCTCATTCTTCAATCCTCAACACCAAATCCTCAATCTTCATTCCTCAGTCCTCAATCCTCTATTCTCAATCCTCAATCCTCAATCCTCAGACCTCAAACATCAATACTCAACCCTCAGTCCTCGTCCTCAATACACAACCCTCAATCCTCAATCCTCAATCTTCGATCATCAATATTCAGTCTTCAATCCTCAATCCTCAATCCTCAGTCCTCAAACCTCAATTCTGAATCCTCAATCTTCAGCCCTCAGTCCTCAACAATCAGTTGTCAATTCTCAATCCTCAATAGAATATCATCAATTCACAGTTTTCAATACTCAATACTCAATCTGCAATCTTTAAATCTCTATCCACAAACACCAATTCTCATCACTCAACCCTCAACACTCAGTCCCCAGTCCTTAATTTTCAATCCTCAATCCTCAATCCTCAATCCTCAGTCCTCAATCCTCAATCCTCAATCTTCAATCCTCAATACTCAATCATCAATCCTCAATCCTCTGCCCTCAATCCTCAAACCTCAATCCTCAACCCTCAGCCCTCACTCTCAATCCTCGATCCTCAATACTCAATCCTCAACCTTCAATCCTCAATACTCAATCTTCAATCCTCAATCCTCAACCCTCAATCCACAATCCTCAATCCTCAATCCTCAGTCATCAATACTCAATCTTCAGTACTCAATCCTCAATCCTCAAACCTCTATCCTCAATTCTCAACCCCCAATCCTCATTCCTCAAACCTCAACCCTCAGCCCTCAGACCTCAAACATCAATCCTCAATCCTCAATCCTCAATCCTCAATCCTCAATCCTCAATCCTCAATCCTCAATCTTCAATCCTCAATACTCAATCTTCAATCCTCAATCCTCAGACCTCAAACATCAATATTCAACCCTGAGTCCTGGTCCCCAATCCACAACCCTCAATCCTCAATCCTCATTCCTCAATCCTCAATCCTCAATCCTGAATCCTCAATCTTCAATCCTCCATACTTAGTCATCAATCCTCAATCCTCAATCTTCAATCATCAATACTCAATCTTCAATCCTCAATCCTCAATCCTCAATCCTCAACCCTCAATCCTCAATCCTCAATCCTCAATCTTCAATCCTCTATCCTCAATCCTCAATCCTCAATGCTCAATCCTCAATCCTCAATCTTCAATCCTCAATACTCAGTCTTCAATCCTCAATCCTCAATCCTCATTCCTCAATCCTCATTCTTCAATCCTCAATACCCAATCCTCAATTTTCAATCCTCAATCCTCAATCCTCAATCCTTATTCCTCAGTCCTCAATCTTCAACCCTCAATACTCAATTTTCAATCCTCAATCCTCAATCCTCAATCCTCAATTCTAAATCCTCAACCATCAATCCTCAATCTTCAATACTCAATCCTCAATCCTCAATCCTCAATCCTCATCCTTCAATCCTCAAAACCCAATCCTCAATCTTCAATCCTCAATCCACAATCCTCAATTCTCAATCCTCAATCCTCAATAATCAATCTTCAATCCTCAATCCTCAGTCCTCAAACCTCAATTCTGTATCCTCAATCCTGAATCCTCAATCGTCAGCCCTCAGTCCTCAACAATCAGTTGACAATCCTCAATCCTCAATAGAATATCCTCAGCTCACAGTTTTCAATGCTCAATACTCAATCTGCAATCTTCAAACCTCTATCCACAAACATCAATTCTCATCACTGAACCCTCAACACTCAGTCCTCAATGTTCAATACTCAATCCTCAATCCTCAATCTTCAATCCTCAGTCCTCAATACTCAATCCTCAATCCTCAATCATCAGTCCCAATCATCAATCCTCAACCTTCAATACCCAATCCTTAATCCTCAATCATCAATCCTCAATCTTCAATCCTCAATACTCAACCTTCAATCCTCAATCCTCAATCCTCAATCCTCAATCCTTATTCTACAATCCTCAATACCCAATCCTCAATCTTCAATCCTCAATCCTCAATCCTCAATTCTCAATCCTCAATACTCAATCCTCAATCCTCAGTCCTCAATCCTCAACCTTCAATCCTCAATACTCAATCTTCAATACTCAATCCTCAATCCTCAATCCTCAATCCTCTATCCTCAATCCTCAATATTCATCACAAAACCCTCAACCATCAATCCTCAATATTCAAAAATCAATCCTCAATTCTCAACACTCAATAGAATACCCTGAATTCTCATCGTTCAATACTCAATCCACAAAAATTAATAATCAAATCTCAACCCTCAAACATCAATTCTCAACACTCAATCCTCAACACTCAGTCCTCTCTCTTCAATCCTCCATCCTCAGTCCTCAATCCTCAATCTTCAGTCCTCAATACTCAATCTTCAATCCTGAATCCTCAGTCCTCAAACCTCAATTCTGTATCCTCAATCCTTAATCCTCAATCTTCAGCCCTCAGTCCTCGACAATCAATTGTCAATCCTCAATCCTCAATAGAATATCCTCAATTCACAGTTTTCAATACTCGATACTCAATCTGCAATCTTCAAATCTCTATCCACAAACATTAATTCTCAGCACTCAACCCTGAACACTCAGTCCCCAATCCTCAATCTACAATCCTTAATCCTCAATCCTCAATCCTCAATCCTCAATCCTCAATCCTCAATCTTCAATCCTCAATACTCAATCTTCAATCCTCAATCCTCAATCCTCATTCCTCAATCCTCATTCTTCAATCCTCAATACCCAGTCCTCAATCTTGAATCCTAAATCCTCAATCCTCAATTCTCAATCCTCAATCCTCGGTCCTCACTCCTCAAACCTCAATCCTCAACCCTCAGCCCTCATCCTCAATCCTCAATCCTTATTCCTCAGCCCTCCACCTTCAATCCTCAATACTCAATTATCAATGCTCAATCTTCAATCCTCAATCCTCAATCCTTAATTCTCAACCCTCAATCCTCAGACCTCAGTCCTCAAACCTCAATCCTCAACCTTCAGCCCTCATCCTGGATCCTCAATCCTCAATCTTTAATCCTCACTCCTCAATCCTCAATCCTCAATCCTAAATCCTCAACCCTCAATCCTCAATCCTCAATCGTCAGTCTTCAATCCTCAATACTCAGTCTTCAATCCTCAATCCTCAATACTCAATCGTCAGTCTTCAATCCTCAATACTCAATCTTCAATCCTCAATCCTCAATACTCAATCCTCAATCCTCATTCTTCAATCCTCAATACCCAATCCTCAATCTTCAATCCTCAATCCTCAATCCTTAATTCTCAACCCTCAATCCTCAGTCCTCAGTCCTCAAACCTCAATCCTCAACATTCAGCCCTCATCCTGGATCCTCAATCCTCAATCTTCAATCCTCAATCCTCAATCCTCAAGCCTCAATCCTCAATCCTCAATCCTCAGTCCTCAAACCTCAATCCTGAATCCTCAATCCTCAGTCCTCAACCTTCAGACTTCAGACCTCAACAATCAGTTGTCAATCCTCAATCCTCAATAGAATATCATCAATTCACAGTTTTCAATACTAAATTCTCAATCTGCTATCTTCGAATCATTATCCACAAACATCAATTCTCATCACACAACCCTCAACACTCAGTCCCCAATCCTCAATCTTCAATCCTCAATCCTCAATCCTCAATCCTCAATCCTCAATCTTCAATCCTCAATACTCAATCTTCAGTCCTCAATCCTCAGTCCTCAAACCTCAATTCTGAATCCTCAACCCTGAATCCTCAATCTTCAGCCCTCAGTCCTCAACAATCAGTTGTCAATCCTCAATCCTCAGTATAATATCCTCAATTCACAGTTTTCAATACTCAATACCCAATCTGCAATCTTCAAATCTCTATCCACAGACATCAGTTCTCATCACTCAACCCTCAACACTCAGTCCTCAATGTTCAATCCTCAATCCTCAATTCTCAATCTTCGATCCTCAATACTGTATCTTCAATCCTCAATCCTCAATCCTCAATCCTCAATCCTCAATCCTCAATCCTCAATCCTGAATATTCAATCCTCATTCCTCAATCCTCATTCTTCAATCCTCAATACCCAATCCTCAATCTTCAATCCTCAATCCTCAATCCTGAATTCTCAATCCTCAATCCTCGGTCCTCACTCCTCAAACCTCAATCCTCAACCCTCAGACCTCATCCTCAATCCTCAATCCTTATTCCTCAGTCCTCCACCTTCAATCCTCAATACTCAATTATCAATGCTCAATCTTCAATCCTCAATCCTCAATCCTTAATTCTCAACCCTCAATCCTCAGACCTCAGTCCTCAAACCTCAATCCTCAACCTTCAGCCCTCATTCTGGATCCTGAATCCTCAATCTTTAATCCTCGCTCCTCAATCCTCAATTCTCAATCCTAAATCCTCAACCCTCAATCCTCAATCGTCAATCGTCGGTCTTCAATCCTCAATACTCAATCTTCAATCCTCAATCCTCAATACTCAATCGTCAGTCTTCAATCCTCAATACTCAATCTTCAAACCTCAATCCTCAATACTCAATCCACAATCCTCATTCTTCAATCCTCAATACCCAATCCTCAATCTTCTATCGTCAATCCTCAATCCTTAATTCTCAACCCTCAATCCTCAGTCCTCAGTCCTCAAACCTCAATCCTCAACCTTCAGCCCTCATCCCGGATCCTCAATCCTCAATCTTCAATCCTCAATCCTCAATCCTCAAGCCTCAATCCTCAATCCTCAATCCACAGTCCTCAAACCTCAATCCTGAATCCTCAATCCTCAGTCCTCAAACTTCAGACTTCAGACCTCCACAATCAGTTGTCAATCCTCAATCCTCAATAGAATATCATCAATTCACAGTTTTCAATACTAAATTCTCAATCTGCAATCTTCGAATCTCTCTCCACAAACATCAATTCTCATCACACAACGCTCAACACTCAGTCCCCAATCCTCAATCTTCAATCCTCAATCCTCAATGCTCAATCCTCAATCCTCAATCTTCAATCCTCAATACTCAATCTTCAATCCTCAATCCCCAGTCCCCAATCTTCAATCCTCAATGCTCAATCCTCAATCCTCAATCCTCAGTCCTCAATCCTGAATCCTCAATCCTCAATCCTCGGTCTTCAATCCTCAATACTCAATCTTCAATCCTCAATCCTCAATTCTCAGTCGTCAATACTCAATCCTCTATCGTCAATCCTCAATCCCCAATCCTCAATCTTCAATCCTCAATCCTCAATCCTCAATCCTCAATCCTCAACCTTCAATCCTCAATACTCAATCTTCAATCCTCAATCCTCAATCCTCAATCCTCTATCCTCAATCCTCAATCCTCAATATTCAACACAAAACCCTCAACCATCAATCCTCAATACTCAACAATCAATCCTCAATTCTCAATACTCAATAGAATACCCTGAATTCTCATCGTTCAATACTCAATCCACAAAAATCAATAATCAAATCTCAACCCTCAAATAACAATTCTCAACTCTCAATCCTCAACACTCAGTCCTCTCTCTTCCATCCTCCATCCTCAATCCTCAATCCTCAATCCTCAATCCGCAGTCCTCAATCCTCAGTCATCAATCCTCAACCTTCAATACTCAATCCCCAATCCTCAGTCCTCAATCCTCAATCCTCAATCCTCATTCCTAAAACCTCAATCCTCAAACCTCAGTCCTCATCCTCAATTCTCAATCCTCAATCCTCAATCCTCAAACCACAATCCTCAACCGTCAGTCCTCGTCCTCAATCCTCAACACTGAATCCTCAATCCTCAATCTTCAATCATCAATACTCAATCTTCAATCCTCAAACCTCAATCCTCAATCCTCAATCCTCATTCCTCAAACCTCAATCCTCAACCTTCAGTCCTTATCGTCAATTCTCAATTCTCAATCCTCAATCCTCAGTAATCAATATTCAATCCTAGATCCCCAATCCCCAATCCTCAATCCTTGATCCTCAATCTTCAATCCTCAATCCCCAGTCCCCAATCTTCAATCCTCAATGCTCAATCCTCAATCCTCAATCCTCAGTCCTCAATCCTCAATCCTCAATCCTCATCCTCAATCCTCAATCCTCAATCATCAATCCTCAATCTTCAATACACAATCCTCAATCCTCAATCCTCAATCCTCAATACTCAACCATCAATCCTCAATTCTCAATACTCAATAGAATATTCTGAATTCTCAGGATTCAATACTCAAAACTCAAACCTCATACCTAAGCCCTCATCCTCAATCCTCAATTCTCAATCCTCAATCCTCAACCCTCAATCCTCAACACTCAATCTTCAATCCTCAATCCTCAATCCTCAGTCCTCATCCTCAATTCTCCATCTCAATCCTCAATCCTTAACCCCCAATCTTCAATCCTCAATAATCAATCTCCAATCCTAGATCCCCAATCCCCAATCCTCAATCCTTAATCCTCAATCTTCAATCCTCAATCACCAGTCCCCAATCTTCAATCCTCAATGCTCAATCCTCAATCCTCAATCCTCAGTCCTCAATCCTCAATCCTCAATCCTCAATCCTCAATCTTCAATCCTCAATACTCAATCTTCAATCCTAAATCCTCAATTCTCAATCGTCAATACTCAATCCTCAATCGTCAATCCTCAATCCCCAATCCTCAACCTTCAATCCTCAATCCTCAATCCTCAATCCTCAATCCTCAATCCTCAATCCTCATTCCTCAAACCTCAATCCTCAACCCTCAGTCCTTATCGTCAATTCTCAATTCTCAATCCTCAATCCTCAATCCTCAATCTTCAATCCTCAGTAATCAATATTGAATCCTAGATCCTCAATACCCAATCCTCAATCCTTAATCCTCAATCCTAAATCCTCAATCATCAATACTCAATCTTCAATGCTCGATACTCAATCATCAATCCTCAATCCTCAATCCTCAATTCTCAATCCTCAATCCTCGGTCCTCACTCCTCAAACCTCAATCCTCAATCCTCAGCCCTCACCCTCAATCCTCAATCCTCGGTCCTCACTCCTCAAACCTCAATCCTCAATCCTCAGCCCTCATCCTCAATCCTCAATCCTTATTCCTCAGTCCTCCACCTTCAATCCTCAATACTCAATTATCAATCCTCAATCCTCAATCCTCAATCCTCAATCCTCAATCGTCAATCCGCAATTCTCAATCCTCAGTCATCAATCCCCAACCTTCAATACTCAATCCTCAATCCTCAATCCTCAATCCTCAATCCTCAATCCTCATTCCTAAAACCTCAATCCTCAAACCTCAGTCCTCATCCTCAATTCTCAATCCTCAATCCTCAATCCTCTAACCACAATCCTCAACCGTCAGTCCTCGTCCTCAATACTCAACCCTCAATCCTCAATCCTCAACCTTCAATCATCAATACTCAATCTTCAATTCTCAATCCTCAATCCTCAATCCTCATTCCTCAAACCTCAATCCTCAACCCTCAGTCCTTATCCTCAATTCTCAATTCTCAATCCTCAATCCTCAATCCTCAACCTTCAATCCTCAGTAATCAGTATTCAATCCTAGATCCTCAATACCCAATCCTCAATCCTTAATCCTCAATCTTCAATCCTCAGTCCCCAGTCCTCAGTCTTCAATCCTCAATGCTCCATCCTCAATCCTCTATCCTCAGTCCTCAGTCCTCAACACTTAATCCTCAAACCTCAATCCTCAACCGTCAGCCCTCATCCTCAATCCTCAATCCTCATTCCTCAATCCTCAACCTTCAATCCTCAATACTCAATCTTCAATCCTCAATCCTCAATCCTCAATCCTCAATCCTAAATCCTCAATCATCAATCCTCAATCTTCAATCCTCAATACTCAATCTTCAATCCTCAATCCTCAATCCTCAATTCTCAATCCTCAATCCTCGGTCCTCACTCCTCAAACCTCAATCCTCAATCCTCAGCCCTCATCCTCAATCCTCAATCCTCATTCCTCAGTCCTCCACCTTCAATCCTCAATACTCAATTATCAATCCTCAATCCTCAATCCTCAATCCTCAATCCTCAATCGTCAATCCGCAATCCTCAATCCTCAGTCATCAATCCTCAACCTTCAATACTCAATCCTCAATCTTCAATCATCAATACTCAATCTTCAATCCTCAATCCTCAATCCTCAATCCTCATTCCTCAAACCTCAATCCTCAACCCTCAGTCCTTGTCCTCAAACCTCAACCCTCAATAATCAATCCGCAATCTTCACTCATCAATACTCAATCTTCAATCCTCAATCCTCAATACTCAATCCTCAATCCTCAATACTCAATCCTCAGTCCACAGTCCTCAATCTTCAATACTCAATCCGCCAATCCTCAATATTCAACACACAACCCTCAACCATCAATCCTCAATACTCAACCATCAATCCAAAATTCTCAATACTCAATAGAATATCCTGAATTCTCAGTTTTCAATACTCAATCCTCAATCTTCAATCTTCAAATCTCCATCCACAAACATCAATTCTCATCACTCAACCCTCGACACTCAGTCCCCAATCCTCAATCTTCAATCCTCAATCCTCAATCCTCAACCCTCAATCCTCAATTTTCAATCCTCAATACTCAATCTTCAACCCTCAATCCTCAATTCACAATCCTCAATCTTCAATCCTCAATCCCCAATCCTCAATCTTCAATCCTCAATCCTCAATCCTCAATTCTCAATCCTAAATCCTCAACCCTCAATCCTCAACCTTCAGCCCTCATCCTGGATCCTCAATCCTCAATCTTCAATCCTCAATCCTCAATCCTCAGGCCTCAATCCTCAATCCTCAATCCTCAGTCCTCAAACCACAATCCTGAATCCTCAATCCTCAGTCCTCAACCTACAGACTTCAGACCACAACAATCAGTTGTCAATCCTCAATCCTCAGTCGTCAATCCTCAACCTTCAATCCTAAATCTTCAATCCAC
This sequence comes from Calliopsis andreniformis, assembly GCF_051401765.1. NCBI lineage: Eukaryota > Metazoa > Arthropoda > Insecta > Hymenoptera > Andrenidae > Calliopsis > Calliopsis andreniformis. The sequence continues at coordinate 991,369 of NW_027480516.1, read as the reverse complement.
AATCCCCAGTCCTCAATCTTCAATCCTCAATGCCCAGTCCTCAATCCTCAATCCTCAGTCCTCAATCCTCAGCCCTCAGTCCTCGTCATCAATCCTCAACCCTCAATAATCAACCCGCAATCTTCAATCCTCAACCTTCAACCCTCAATCCTCAATCCTCAATCGTCAATCCGCAATCCTCAATCTTCAGTCATCAATCCTCCACCTTCAATACTCAATCCTCAATCCTCAATCCTCAATCCTCAATCCTCAATCCTCATTCCTCAAACCTCAATCCTCAAACCTCAGTCCTCATCCTCAATTCTCAATCCTCAATCCTCAATCCTCAAACCACAATCCTCAACCGTCAGTCCTCGTCCTCAATCCTCAACCCTCAATCCTCAATCCTCAATCTTCAATCATCAATACTCAATCTTCAATCCTCAATCCTCAATCCTCAATCCTCAATCCTCATTCCTCAAACCTCAATCCTCAACCCTCAGTCCTTATCGTCAATTCTCAATTCTCAATCCTCAATCCTCAATCCTCAATCTTCAATCCTCAGTAATCAATATTCAATCCTATATCCTCAATCCCCAATCCTCAACCCTTAATCCTCAATCTTCAATCCTCAATTCCCAGTCCTCAGTCTTCAATCCTCAATGCTCAATCCTCAATCCTCTATCCTCAGTCCTCAGTCCTCAACCCTCAATCCTCAAACCTCAATCCTCAACCGTCAGCCCTCATCCTCAATCCTCAATCCTCATTCCTCAATCCTCAACCTTCAATCCTCAATCTTCAATCCTCAGTCCTCAATCCTCAATCCTCAATCCTCAATCCTCAGTCATCAATCCTCAACCTTCAATACTCAATACTCAATCTTCAATCCTCAATCCTCAATCCTCAATCCTCAATCCTTATTCCTCAGTCCTCTACCTTCAATCCTCAATACTCAATTATCAATCCTCAATCCTCAATCCTCATTCCTCAAACCTCAATCCTCATCCCTCAGTCCTTATCCTCAATTCTCAATTCTCAATCCTCAATCCTCAATCCTCAACCTTCAATCCTCAGTAATCAATATTTAATCCTATATCCTCAATCCCCAATCCTCAATCCTGAATCCGCAATCTTCAATCCCCAATCCCCAGTCCTCAATCTTCAATCCTCGATGCTCCATCCTCAATCCTCTATCCTCAGTCCTCAGTCCTCAACCCTCAATCCTCAAACCTCAATCGTCCACTGTCAGTCCTCGTCCTCAGCCCTCAACCCTCAATACTCAATCCTCAATCTTCAATCATCAATACTCAATCTTCAATCGTCAATACTCAATATTCAATCCCCAATCATCAATCCTCAATCCTCAATCCTCATTCTTCAATCCTCAATACCCAATCCTCAATCGTCAATCCTTAATCCTCAATCCTCAATTCTCAATCCTCAGTCCTGATTCCTCAGTCCTAAAACCTCAACCCTCAACCATCAGCCCTCATCCTCAATCCTCAATCCTCATTCCTCAATCCTCAACCTTCAATCCTCAATTATCAATCTTCAATCCTCAATCCTTAATCCTCATCCTCAATCCTCAATCCTCAATCCTCAATCATCAATCCTCAATCTTCAATACTCAATCCTCTATCCTCAATCCTTAATCCTCAATACTAAACCATCAATCCCCAATTCTCAATACTCAATAGAACATCCTGACTTCTCAGGATTCAATACTCAAACCTCAAACCTCAAACCTCAGCCATCATCCTCAATCCTCAATCCTCAATCGTCAATCCTCAACCTTCTATCCTCAACCTTCAACCCTCAATCCTCAATCCTCAATCGTCAATCCGCAATCCTCAATCTTCAGTCATCAATCCTCAACCTTCAATACTCAATCCTCAATCCTCAATCCTCAATCCTCAATCCTCAATCCTCATTCCTCAAACCTCAATCCTCAAACCTCAGTCCTCATCCTCAATTCTCAATCCTCAATCCTCAATCCTCAAACCACAATCCTCAACCGTCAGTCCTCGTCCTCAATCCTCAACCCTCAATCCTCAATCCTCAATCTTCAATCATCAATACTCAATCTTCAATCCTCAATTCTCAATCCTCAATCCTCAATCCTCAGACCTCAAACATCAATACTCAACCCTCAGTCCTCGTCCTCAATCCACAACCCTCAATCCTCAATCCCCAATCTTCAATCCTCAATCCTCAATCCTCATTCCTCAATTCTCAATCCTCAATCCTCTGTCCGCAGTCCTCAAACCTCAATCCTCAACCCTCAGCCCTCATGTTCAATTCTCAATCCTCGATCCTCAATCCTCAATCTTCAATCCTCAATACTCAATCTTCAATCCACAATCCTCAATCTTCAATCCTCAATAGTCAATCTTTAATCCTCAATCCTCAACCCTCAATACTCAACCCTCAATCCTCAGTCCTCAATCATAAATCTTCAATCCTCAATACTCAATCTTCAATCCTCAATACTCAATCCTCAATCCTCAATCCTCAATTCTCAATCCTCAATCCTCAGTCCTCAGACCTCAAACCTCAATCCTCAACCCTCAGCCCTCATCGTCAATCCTCAGTTCTCAATCTTCAGTCCTCAATACTGAATCTTCAATCCTCGATCCTCAATCCTCAATCCTCAATCCTGAATATTCAATCCTCAGTCCCCAATCCTCAACCTTCAATCCTCAATACTCAATCTTCAATCCTCAATCCTCAATCCTCAATCCTCAATCCTCAATTCTCAATCCTCAATATTCAACACAAAACCCTCAACCATCAATCCTCAATACTCAACAATCAATCCTCAATTATCAATACTCAATAGAATACCCTGAATTCTCATCGTTCAATACTCAATCCACAAAAATAAATAATCAAATCTCAACCCTCAAACATCAATTCTCAACACTCAATCGTCAACAGTCAGTCCTCTCTCTTCAATCCCCCATCCTCAATCCTCAATCCTCAATCTTCAATCCTCAATACTCAATCTTCAATCCTCGATCCTCAGTCCTCAAACCTCAATTCAGAATTCTCAATCCTGAATCCTCAATCTTCAGCCCTCTGTCCTCGACAGTCAATTGTCAATACTCAATCCTCAATAGAATATCCTCAATTCACAGTTTTCAATACTCGATACTCAATCTGCAATCTTCAAATCTCTATCAACAAACATTAATTCTCATCACTCAACCCTCAACACTCAGTCCCCAATCCTCAATATTCAATCCTCAATCCTCAATCCTCAATCCTCAATCATCATTCCTCAATCCTCCACCTTCAATCCTCAATACTCAATCTTCAATCCTCAATCCTCAATCCTCAATCCCCAATCCTCAATCCTAAATCTTCAATCATCAATCCTCAATCTTCAATACTCAATCCTCTATCCTCAATCCTGAATCCTCAATACTAAACCATCAATCCCCAATTCTCAATACTCAATAGAACATCCTGACTTCTCAGGATTCAATACTCAAACCTCAAACCTCAAACCTCAGCCATCATCCTCAATCCTCAATCCTCAATCGTCAATCCTCAACCTTCAATCCTCAACCTTCAACCCTCAATCCTCAATCCTCAATCGTCAATCCGCAATCCTCAATCCTCAGC